>NC_139705.1:55204522-55234522 GCF_964188405.1 Protomyctophum parallelum | reverse complement strand
TCAGTGACGTCATGTTGTAGTTCGGTGGTCACCTCAGTGACGTCATGTTGTAGTTCGGTGGTCACCTCAGTGACGTCATGTTGTAGTTCGGTGGTCACCTCAGTGACGTCATGTTGTAGTTCGGTGGTCACCTCAGTGACGTCATGTTGTAGTTCGGTGGTCACCTCCATAGTGACCATGTCTCTCCTCTCCTTCCCTCCATAGTGACCATGTCTCTCCTCTCCTTCCCTCCATAGTGACCATGTCTCTCCTCTCCTTCCCTCCATAGTGACCATGTCTCTCCTCTCGTCCCTCCAGGCATCGGCTACGCGTCCATCGTCATCGTGAGCCTCCTGAACATCTACTACATCGTCATCCTGGCGTGGGGGCTGTACTACCTCTTCCAGTGCTTCCAGCCCGAGCTGCCCTGGGCCAAGTGCAACCAGCCGTGGAACACGCCGCGCTGCGTGGAGGACACGGTGCGCAAGAACAAAACCCTCTGGATGGCCGCCAACTTCACCGGCTCCAACTTCACCTCCCCCGTCACCGAGTTCTGGGAGTGAGTACTAATACTCTATTACTATTACTCTATTACTATGAGCACTATTACTCTTTACCTCACCCGTCACCGAGTTCTGGGAGTGAGTACTAATACTCTATTACTATTACTCTATTACTATGAGCACTATTACTCTATTACTATGGAGTTCTGTTAGTGACTATAGTATTATTTCTCCAGGCGTAAATCTCCAGCGGGATAGAAGACCTGGGTCCTCTGAAATGGGACCTGTGTCTGTGTCTGTGTCTGTGTCTGTGTGTGTGTCTGTGTGTGTCTGTGTCTGTGTCTGTGTGTGTGTGTGTGTGTGTGTGTCTGTGTCTGTGTCTGTGTGTGTCTGTGTCTGTGTCTGTGTCTGTGTCTGTGTGTGTGTCTGTGTCTGTGTGTGTCTGTGTCTGTGTCTGTGTCTGTGTCTGTGTCTGTGTCTGTCTGTGTCTGTGTCTGTGTGTGTGTGTGTGTGTGTGTGTGTGTCTGTGTCTGTGTCTGTGTGTGTCTGTGTCTGTGTCTGTGTGTGTGTCTGTGTCTGTGTGTGTCTGTGTCTGTGTCTGTGTGTGTCTGTGTCTGTGTGTGTGTCTGTGTCTGTGTGTGTCTGTGTCTGTGTGTGTGTGTGTGTGTGTGTGTGCCTGTGTCTGTCTGTGTCTGTGTCTGTGTCTGTGTCTGTGTCTGTGTGTGTCTGTGTCTGTGTCTGTGTCTGTCTGTGTCTGTCTGTGTCTGTGTGTGTCTGTGTGTGTGTCTGTGTCTGTGTCTGTGTGTGTGTCTGTGTCTGTGTGTGTGTCTGTGTCTGTGTCTGTGTCTGTGTCTGTGTCTGTCTGTGTCTGTCTGTGTCTGTCTGTGTCTGTGTCTGTGTCTGTGTCTGTGTCTGTGTGTGTCTGTGTCTGTGTCTGTGTGTGTCTGTGTGTGTCTGTGTGTCTGTGTGTGTCTGTGTCTGTGTGTGTGTGTGTGTGTGTGTGTGTGTGTGTGTGTGTGTGTGTGTCTGTGTCTGTGTCTGTGTCTGTGTGTGTCTGTGTCTGTGTCTGTGTCTGTGTCTGTGTGTGTGTCTGTGTCTGTGTCTGTGTCTGTCTGTGTCTGTGTCTGTCTGTGTGTGTCTGTGTCTGTGTCTGTCTGTCTGTGTCTGTGTCTGTGTGTGTGTGTGTCTGTGTCTGTGTGTGTCTGTGTCTGTCTGTGTCTGTGTCTGTGTGTGTCTGTGTGTGTGTGTCTGTGTCTGTCTGTGTCTGTGTCTGTGTGTGTGTCTGTGTCTGTGTGTGTCTGTGTCTGTGTTATATTAACCCTCTCCTCTCCTCTCCAGGCGTAACATCCTTAGTATCTCCAGTGGAATAGATGACCTGGGTCCTCTGAAGTGGGACCTGGCTCTGTGTCTGTGTCTGTGTCTGTGTCTCTGTGTCTGTGTGTGTGTCTGTGTCTGTGTGTGTCTGTGTCTGTGTTATATTAACCCTCTCCTCTCCTCTCCAGGCGTAACATCCTTAGTATCTCCAGTGGAATAGATGACCTGGGTCCTCTGAAGTGGGACCTGGCTCTGTGTCTGTGTCTGTGTCTGTGTCTGTGTTATATTAACCCTCTCCTCTCCTCTCCAGGCGTAACGTCCTCTCTATCTCCAGTGGAATAGATGACCTGGGTCCTCTGAAGTGGGACCTGGCTCTGTGTCTGTGTGTGTGTCTGTGTCTGTGTCTGTGTCTGTGTGTGTGTGTGTGTTATATTAACCGTCTCCTCTCCTCTCCAGGCGTAACGTTCTCAGTATCTCCAGTGGAATAGATGACCTGGGTCCTCTGAAGTGGGACCTGGCTCTGTGTCTGCTGGCCGTGTGGATCATCTGCTTCTTCTGCATCTGGAAGGGAGTCAAAACCACTGGGAAAGTGAGTCTCCTTTCACACCTCGTTTAGCTATTTTAGTTGAAAACAAAATAATTCAAAAAGAACGAATGAAAAACCAGAAAATAATCAAATTCCCTAAAAGTTTCACTAAAGTTTGGTTTCCAGGAAAACGTCTGATTTGTCTTTTGGGTCTTACTGTATCGTCTTGGACAGTTGAAAACCTTTCTTTTTTCCCAGAATTGTTTCTATATTAGAAAACAAAATGTTTAATATCTGGAATGTCTTCTGTATCTGGATTGATCGATTGGAAAATGCGGCAGTGGCTCAGGGGTGGAGTGACCGGAAGGGAACCGGATTGTTTTATAAACATTGTTCTTGTCCAGATTGTTTTATAAACATTGTCCTGTCTCAGGGTGTATAAACATTGTTAATGTTGTTATCTCAGGGTGTATAAACATTGTTAATGTTGTTATCTCAGGGTGTATAAACATTGTTAATGTTGTTATCTCAGGGTTTATAAACATTGTTAATGTTGTTATCTCAGGGTTTATAAACATTGTTAATGTTGTTATCTCAGGGTTTATAAACATTGTTAATGTTGTTATCTCAGGGTGTATAAACATTGTTAATGTTGTTATCTCAGGGTGTATAAACATTGTTAATGTTGTTATCTCAGGGTGTATAAACATTGTTAATGTTGTTATCTCAGGGTGTATAAACATTGTTAATGTTGTTATCTCAGGGTGTATAAACATTGTTAATGTTGTTATCTCAGGGTGTATAAACATTGTTAATGTTGTTATCTCAGGGTGTATAAACATTGTTAATGTTGTTATCTCAGGGTGTATAAACATTGTTAATGTTGTTATCTCAGGGTTTATAAACATTGTTAATGTTGTTATCTCAGGGTGTATAAACATTGTTAATGTTGTTATCTCAGGGTGTATAAACATTGTTAATGTTGTTATCTCAGGGTTTATAAACATTGTTAATGTTGTTATCTCAGGGTGTATAAACATTGTTAATGTTGTTATCTCAGGGTGTATAAACATTGTTAATGTTGTTATCTCAGGGTGTATAAACATTGTTAATGTTGTTATCTCAGGGTGTATAAACATTGTTAATGTTGTTATCTCAGGGTGTATAAACATTGTTAATGTTGTTATCTCAGGGTGTATAAACATTGTTAATGTTGTTATCTCAGGGTGTATAAACATTGTTAATGTTGTTATCTCAGGGTGTATAAACATTGTTAATGTTGTTATCTCAGGGTGTATAAACATTGTTAATGTTGTTATCTCAGGGTGTATAAACATTGTTAATGTTGTTATCTCAGGGTGTATAAACATTGTTAATGTTGTTATCTCAGGGTGTATAAACATTGTTAATGTTGTTATCTCAGGGTGTATAAACATTGTTAATGTTGTTATCTCAGGGTGTATAAACATTGTTAATGTTGTTATCTCAGGGTGTATAAACATTGTTAATGTTGTTATCTCAGGGTCTATAAACATTGTTAATGTTGTTATCTCAGGGTTTATAAACATTGTTAATGTTGTTATCTCAGGGTGTATAAACATTGTTAATGTTGTTATCTCAGGGTTTATAAACATTGTTAATGTTGTTATCTCAGGGTGTATAAACATTGTTAATGTTGTTATCTCAGGGTGTATAAACATTGTTAATGTTGTTATCTCAGGGTGTATAAACATTGTTAATGTTGTTATCTCAGGGTGTATAAACATTGTTAATGTTGTTATCTCAGGGTGTATAAACATTGTTAATGTTGTTATCTCAGGGTGTATAAACATTGTTAATGTTGTTATCTCAGGGTGTATAAACATTGTTAATGTTGTTATCTCAGGGTTTATAAACATTGTTAATGTTGTTATCTCAGGGTTTATAAACATTGTTAATGTTGTTATCTCAGGGTGTATAAACATTGTTAATGTTGTTATCTCAGGGTGTATAAACATTGTTAATGTTGTTATCTCAGGGTGTATAAACATTGTTAATGTTGTTATCTCAGGGTGTATAAACATTGTTAATGTTGTTATCTCAGGGTGTATAAACATTGTTAATGTTGTTATCTCAGGGTGTATAAACATTGTTAATGTTGTTATCTCAGGGTGTATAAACATTGTTAATGTTGTTATCTCAGGGTGTATAAACATTGTTAATGTTGTTATCTCAGGGTTTATAAACATTGTTAATGTTGTTATCTCAGGGTGTATAAACATTGTTAATGTTGTTATCTCAGGGTGTATAAACATTGTTAATGTTGTTATCTCAGGGTTTATAAACATTGTTAATGTTGTTATCTCAGGGTGTATAAACATTGTTAATGTTGTTATCTCAGGGTGTATAAACATTGTTAATGTTGTTATCTCAGGGTGTATAAACATTGTTAATGTTGTTATCTCAGGGTGTATAAACATTGTTAATGTTGTTATCTCAGGGTGTATAAACATTGTTAATGTTGTTATCTCAGGGTGTATAAACATTGTTAATGTTGTTATCTCAGGGTGTATAAACATTGTTAATGTTGTTATCTCAGGGTGTATAAACATTGTTAATGTTGTTATCTCAGGGTGTATAAACATTGTTAATGTTGTTATCTCAGGGTGTATAAACATTGTTAATGTTGTTATCTCAGGGTGTATAAACATTGTTAATGTTGTTATCTCAGGGTGTATAAACATTGTTAATGTTGTTATCTCAGGGTGTATAAACATTGTTAATGTTGTTATCTCAGGGTGTATAAACATTGTTAATGTTGTTATCTCAGGGTGTATAAACATTGTTAATGTTGTTATCTCAGGGTCTATAAACATTGTTAATGTTGTTATCTCAGGGTTTATAAACATTGTTAATGTTGTTATCTCAGGGTGTATAAACATTGTTAATGTTGTTATCTCAGGGTTTATAAACATTGTTAATGTTGTTATCTCAGGGTGTATAAACATTGTTAATGTTGTTATCTCAGGGTGTATAAACATTGTTAATGTTGTTATCTCAGGGTGTATAAACATTGTTAATGTTGTTATCTCAGGGTGTATAAACATTGTTAATGTTGTTATCTCAGGGTGTATAAACATTGTTAATGTTGTTATCTCAGGGTGTATAAACATTGTTAATGTTGTTATCTCAGGGTGTATAAACATTGTTAATGTTGTTATCTCAGGGTTTATAAACATTGTTAATGTTGTTATCTCAGGGTTTATAAACATTGTTAATGTTGTTATCTCAGGGTGTATAAACATTGTTAATGTTGTTATCTCAGGGTTAATAAACATTGTTAATGTTGTTATCTCAGGGTGTATAAACATTGTTGATGTTGTTATCTCAGGGTGTATAAACATTGTTAATGTTGTTATCTCAGGGTGTATAAACATTGTTAATGTTGTTATCTCAGGGTGTATAAACATTGTTAATGTTGTTATCTCAGGGTGTATAAACATTGTTAATGTTGTTATCTCAGGGTTAATAAACATTGTTAATGTTGTTATCTCAGGGTGTATAAACATTGTTGATGTTGTTATCTCAGGGTGTATAAACATTGTTAATGTTGTTATCTCAGGGTTTATAAACATTGTTAATGTTGTTATCTCAGGGTTTATAAACATTGTTAATGTTGTTATCTCAGGGTGTATAAACATTGTTAATGTTGTTATCTCAGGGTGTATAAACATTGTTAATGTTGTTATCTCAGGGTGTATAAACATTGTTAATGTTGTTATCTCAGGGTGTATAAACATTGTTAATGTTGTTATCTCAGGGTGTATAAACATTGTTAATGTTGTTATCTCAGGGTGTATAAACATTGTTAATGTTGTTATCTCAGGGTGTATAAACATTGTTAATGTTGTTATCTCAGGGTGTATAAACATTGTTAATGTTGTTATCTCAGGGTGTATAAACATTGTTAATGTTGTTATCTCAGGGTTAATAAACATTGTTAATGTTGTTATCTCAGGGTGTATAAACATTGTTGATGTTGTTATCTCAGGGTGTATAAACATTGTTAATGTTGTTATCTCAGGGTTTATAAACATTGTTAATGTTGTTATCTCAGGGTGTATAAACATTGTTAATGTTGTTATCTCAGGGTGTATAAACATTGTTAATGTTGTTATCTCAGGGTGTATAAACATTGTTAATGTTGTTATCTCAGGGTGTATAAACATTGTTAATGTTGTTATCTCAGGGTGTATAAACATTGTTAATGTTGTTATCTCAGGGTGTATAAACATTGTTAATGTTGTTATCTCAGGGTGTATAAACATTGTTAATGTTGTTATCTCAGGGTTTATAAACATTGTTAATGTTGTTATCTCAGGGTGTATAAACATTGTTAATGTTGTTATCTCAGGGTGTATAAACATTGTTAATGTTGTTATCTCAGGGTGTATAAACATTGTTAATGTTGTTATCTCAGGGTTTATAAACATTGTTAATGTTGTTATCTCAGGGTTTATAAACATTGTTAATGTTGTTATCTCAGGGTTTATAAACATTGTTAATGTTGTTATCTCAGGGTGTATAAACATTGTTAATGTTGTTATCTCAGGGTGTATAAACATTGTTAATGTTGTTATCTCAGGGTGTATAAACATTGTTAATGTTGTTATCTCAGGGTTTATAAACATTGTTAATGTTGTTATCTCAGGGTGTATAAACATTGTTAATGTTGTTATCTCAGGGTGTATAAACATTGTTAATGTTGTTATCTCAGGGTGTATAAACATTGTTAATGTTGTTATCTCAGGGTGTATAAACATTGTTAATGTTGTTATCTCAGGGTTTATAAACATTGTTAATGTTGTTATCTCAGGGTGTATAAACATTGTTAATGTTGTTATCTCAGGGTGTATAAACATTGTTAATGTTGTTATCTCAGGGTTAATAAACATTGTTAATGTTGTTATCTCAGGGTGTATAAACATTGTTAATGTTGTTATCTCAGGGTGTATAAACATTGTTAATGTTGTTATCTCAGGGTGTATAAACATTGTTAATGTTGTTATCTCAGGGTGTATAAACATTGTTAATGTTGTTATCTCAGGGTTTATAAACATTGTTAATGTTGTTATCTCAGGGTGTATAAACATTGTTAATGTTGTTATCTCAGGGTGTATAAACATTGTTAATGTTGTTATCTCAGGGTGTATAAACATTGTTAATGTTGTTATCTCAGGGTGTATAAACATTGTTAATGTTGTTATCTCAGGGTGTATAAACATTGTTAATGTTGTTATCTCAGGGTTAATAAACATTGTTAATGTTGTTATCTCAGGGTGTATAAACATTGTTAATGTTGTTATCTCAGGGTGTATAAACATTGTTAATGTTGTTATCTCAGGGTGTATAAACATTGTTAATGTTGTTATCTCAGGGTTTATAAACATTGTTAATGTTGTTATCTCAGGGTTTATAAACATTGTTAATGTTGTTATCTCAGGGTGTATAAACATTGTTAATGTTGTTATCTCAGGGTGTATAAACATTGTCAATGTTGTTATCTCAGGGTTTATAAACATTGTTAATGTTGTTATCTCAGGGTTTATAAACATTGTTAATGTTGTTATCTCAGGGTGTATAAACATTGTTAATGTTGTTATCTCAGGGTGTATAAACATTGTTAATGTTGTTATCTCAGGGTGTATAAACATTGTTAATGTTGTTATCTCAGGGTGTATAAACATTGTTAATGTTGTTATCTCAGGGTGTATAAACATTGTTAATGTTGTTATCTCAGGGTGTATAAACATTGTTAATGTTGTTATCTCAGGGTGTATAAACATTGTTAATGTTGTTATCTCAGGGTGTATAAACATTGTTAATGTTGTTATCTCAGGGTGTATAAACATTGTTAATGTTGTTATCTCAGGGTTTATAAACATTGTTAATGTTGTTATCTCAGGGTGTATAAACATTGTTAATGTTGTTATCTCAGGGTGTATAAACATTGTTAATGTTGTTATCTCAGGGTGTATAAACATTGTTAATGTTGTTATCTCAGGGTGTATAAACATTGTTAATGTTGTTATCTCAGGGTTTATAAACATTGTTAATGTTGTTATCTCAGGGTGTATAAACATTGTTAATGTTGTTATCTCAGGGTGTATAAACATTGTTAATGTTGTTATCTCAGGGTTTATAAACATTGTTAATGTTGTTATCTCAGGGTGTATAAACATTGTTAATGTTGTTATCTCAGGGTGTATAAACATTGTTAATGTTGTTATCTCAGGGTTTATAAACATTGTTAATGTTGTTATCTCAGGGTGTATAAACATTGTTAATGTTGTTATCTCAGGGTTAATAAACATTGTTAATCTCTCCAGGTTGTTTACATCACGGCTACCTTCCCGTTTGTGATGCTGATTGTGTTACTGGTCAGAGGGGTCACCCTGCCGGGCGCGTCTGAAGGCATCAAGTTCTACCTGTACCCTAACCTGACACGCCTGGAGGACCCAGAGGTACGAAACAAGCACCATCAGTCTACACTCTGTTCCTTAACCCTAAACCCTAACCCTAAACCTTAAGCTTAAACCTAACCCTTAAACTTAACCCTAACCTAACCTATGCCTAACCCTAACCGCCTGGAGCATCCAGAGGTACAAACCAAACGCCCTCTGTTCCCTGTGTGGAGAAATCACTGCTTCTCAACCATCCGCACCCGCACCCCGCTGACCTCAGAACAGAACCTAACCCTGACACGCCTCTCTCTCTCTCTCCCCCTCTCTCTCTCTCTCTCTCCCCCCTCTTTCTCTCTCTCTCTCTCTCTCTCTCTCTCTCCCCCCCTCTTTCTCTCTCTCTCTCTCTTTCTCTCTCTCTCTCTCTCTCTCTCTCTCTCTCCCCCTCTGCCTGTCAGATTGCATTCCTCTGAAATATTGAGTATCTCATTAACATATACTGCTTAGAGATCTCAATAACTCTTGTTCCTGTCTCATTACCATCTCATTAACATTCTGCTTAGAGATCTCAATAATTCTTGTTCCTGTCTCATTACCATCTCATTAACATTCTGCTTAGAGATCTCAATAATTCTTGTTCCTGTCTCATTACCATCTCATTAACATACTGCTTAGAGATCTCAAGGGCACAAAGCATCTTATAAATAGAAGCTGTTAAATAACAACATAATTTATGAAGATATTATTGGCCTAAATGAAACACGCCTTTCAGTTTGCAAAGCAATGTGTTTGATTATAGCCCCCCCCCCCCAGCACTATCGCTGTTGCATTTGATTAACTAGACATGACGACATTTCCAAAGTCGTCAATCAAACCACCAATCCCAAAATGTCACCGTTGCACAAACGTAATGTAACTCAGTCTGTTCCCTAACGACATACTGCGACATACTAGCGTCATGTCCAGGGGGTGTAATACATCAAGCTGCCTCACGCTACAGAAACAGGAGATAGGCTCCTGTCCCTATGGGCCTCATGGCTCTGCAAGGCCCTTAACCTTAAACCTAACCCTTAAACTTAACCCTTACCCTAACCACAAATCCCAAAATGTCATCGTTGCACAAACGTAATGTAATCCATTCTGTATTTCACAGATAAAAATAAATGTAATCCAGTCTGTAATTCACAGATAAAACCTAATGTAATCCATTCTGTATTTCACAGATTAAACGTAATGTAATCCATTCTGTAATTCAGATATAAAACCTAATGTAATCCAGTCTGTAATTCACAGATAAAACCTAATGTAATCCATTCTGTAATTCAGATATAAAACGAAATGTAATCCAGTCTGTAATTCAGATATAAAACCTAATGTAATCCAGTCTGTAATTCACAGATAAAACCTAATGTAATCCAGTCTGTAATTCAGGTATAAAACCTAATGTAATCCAGTCTGTAATTCACAGATAAAACCTAATGTAATCCAGTCTGTAATTCACAGATAAGTGGAACGTCGACCTTTAACGAAATGGAGTCGTGCAAAAAAAGATACAAATAATACCCAGGAATGGAAGTACTCTCTGATATTTGACTAATACCCAGTAATGGAAGTACTCTCTGATATTTTACTAATACCAAGGAATGGAAGTACTCTCTGATATTTTACTAATACCCAGGAATGGAAGTACTCTCTGATATTTGACTAATACCCAGGAGTGGAGTAGTACTCAGATATTTTACTGAAGTAACTAAAATTCCAAAGTACAAGAAAAGTAGCAACGTTTTTGTAAAAGTCAGATCTACAAGATCAGCCATTTTCGAATAAAAGCATTGAAGGAAAATGCATGTCTTCAAATGATTTAATAGGCATAACAACCTTTCCCAAAGGTTATATTTTATATGAAAGATAAAAGACAACCGGTTATCTGTTATCTAAAAGATTGCAGGCCGGAACGTTGTTATTCCCATTAAATCTTTTTAATTGCATTTGAAGACGGTGTGGGGGAGGTTTGTTCTTCTCGTACGCACCTGTGTGTTAGCGTTAGTCCCCCAGAGTTACGTTCACTCTGACCCTAATCAACCAGAGCGTCTGGGAAACGTTGGTGACCAAATGGAGGAAAATGTGGAAGTACAGAGTTCTTCCGGGTATTTCAAACGCCACTGAGCAACTTCCATTGAAATGCTTAGACCAAAATTAGGTATAGACTTTCCATGACATTTTAGTTTCCTATGTATGTACAAGGTAATCTTTCAAATTGTTGTTCTTAGCGGGTTAAGGTTAAGGGTCAGGTATATAGAGTTAATTTCTTAATTACAGTATAGTCACCCATGTGTCCCTCCAGGTGTGGACCCAGATCTTCTTCTCCTCCTATCTGTCTAGGGTCAGGGTTAATGTTAACCCATTCTGACCTGAGATCAGATTCTAAAAACGTCTTCTACATCCTGACAGTTTTCTGAAAAAGCTATGTTTCTATGTCAGTCGTTCTTCGATTTTTCAAAAAATGGCGGACCTACAAGCTCGTAGCTCTATGAGCTTGTAGATCAGCTATTTTTCAATAGCTAAAGCATATAGCATAATGCTGACACCAAAAGGGGGTTCCCCGCCCCAAAATGGGTTAAGGTCAGGGTTCATGTTTAACCAGGTGTTAATGTTTTCTCCAGGTGTGGATCGACGCGGGGACCCAGATCTTCTTCTCCTACGCCATCTGCCTGGGCGCCATGACGTCTCTGGGGAGCTACAACAAGTACAAATACAACTGCTACAGGTAGAGCGGCGTTCCTCCGCCGGCCGTTTATAGCGCCGGCCGGCTCTCTTTACTGTACGTACTGTAGTATAGTGACGGAAAAAACACCTACGTGTCCGGACAAAAAAAAAAAAGAAAAAAAAAAAAAAATGGGAACGTTGCGTTCCGTGTGTGTTCATTAACAAACCTCCATGACATATGTGTGACATAGGGACTGTTTGCTGCTGGGAGGCCTGAACAGCGGTACCAGTTTTGTGTCTGGCTTCGCTATCTTTTCAGTCCTTGGATTCATGGCACAAGAGCAAGGGGTGGACATTGCCGATGTGGCAGAGTCAGGTATGAGGGGTATCGGTCATACGCAGTAGCAGTGATGGTGGGCGCTGCTACTGCACCCTATACGTAAAAAAAAACAAAACAAAACAAAACAAACAAACTAAAAAAAAGATATAAATGTTATTAGACCCTTTTCCCACGGCGGCCATTTTGTTACGGGTGAATGAACACAGCTGCGGGTCGTTGAGGTTTTTGTTGAGTTTGTTGTTAAACAGGAGCTGAACCGTTATTACCTTCAGCTGTGTTGGCCCCCGTCGTCAAAATGGCCGCCGTGAAAAGAGTCTATTGGATGCTGAAAGAAAAAAAGAAAAAAAAAAAAGAAAAAAAAATATTTTGTCGGATAAAAAAAAAGAAAATGGTGTATTAGCGTCTCTCCAAACGACAATGCTGAAATGTAGAGGTATCGGCGATTTATTGCACACTCCTTGAATCCCTTGTCTTGGATATCACTGGTGTTCCACCAGGCTACGCTTGAGGACAGATTAAGATCCCATTGGGTCTCGAGTGTCGCGCTGTTTGAACCCAGCTGGATGGGTTAAACTAAGGGGGCTTCGGTCATCTTATCATCCACCTCCACCTGTTGTTCAAAGGCCCCAATGATGACGCTGAGGATGATGTAATCAGTGTTTCCACAGGCATTTAAGTCCAACCTAACAATTTATAACCCTTTTTTTAATGACAAGGCTGACTCCCCCAGTTTGATCCGCATCAAGTAGTTCACCCAAACGATGTCTTATTTTCTAACAATCACACACGCCACGAAGCCTCGAATTCATGGACATTTGTTTGTTTGTTTTACATTCCCTGAGCCAATAATTTGATGCATTGTGACATAAACGAAACAATCTCCATGAATTCTAGGCTTCATGAGGTGTAGCTGATATGAAATAAGACATTGTTCAGGGTGAATTGTACTCCTTTATCCATGGTACACTCTCAGAGATACACACCGATAAGGGGCAGAATTTGGACTCCCTGGTTTGAGAAACACATTGAGAAAGCAACTCTAATGTTGGCACCATGTGGACTTTACAGCAACAGTACCCTCAGTAATCTGTGGAGAAAGAATATACTAATTGATATAAATAAACACGTATTGTTATTCTGCTAGTCGGCTCATGTGCTCAAAGCTGTGTGTTATTTCTGTGAGCAGGCCCAGTTGAGGTGGTCTATCTATCATAGATCTGAGGTGGACTAT
Organism: Protomyctophum parallelum; assembly: GCF_964188405.1. NCBI lineage: Eukaryota > Metazoa > Chordata > Actinopteri > Myctophiformes > Myctophidae > Protomyctophum > Protomyctophum parallelum. The sequence goes on along the minus strand of NC_139705.1, from coordinate 55,221,483 downwards.
CATAGATATCTATCTCTCGGTTCTGTTTCTCTCATTATTATTCCTTGACATGGTTTTTTGTGGGAGATGCATCTTCTTTCAGCATGCTCGCTCTGTTCCAATTCAAATGACAATATCCATGCTTTTCTCCTCCTGAGGTGGATCATTATTATGGTGTAAAAACATTGTGATAATTCAAAGTATTGGAACGACCCTTTGCGGAAGACCCTGGGGGGGGGGGGGGGGGGGGGGTCGTAACTCGCTCCTCCAAAGGGAGCTATAGGCTCTCTTGGCGTGTTGGCCTGCCTGGTCTGCCTGAGTTGTTGGGAGATCGGGGTTCGATTCCAGCTCGGCGCGCTAAACGTTACATTAGTGTCAGAAGTGGGATTTGAACCTCCAAGCGAGGCTAATGTAACGTTTAGGCACAGCGAGTATAGAGCAGAGCAGGCAACAAGCCTCCTCCAAGACCATCTCCACAAGGCCTCATTCACACCTAAGGGACACGCAAGGGACACTTGTGGCCTCCTGTGTCTTCTGCGTGTCGACACACAGAAGACACAGGAGGACACCTGTGTCCTCCTGTGTCTTCTGCGTGTCGACACACAGAAGACACAGGAGGACTCCTGTGTCTTCTGCGTGTTGACACACAGAAGACACAGGTGTCCTCCTGTGTCTTCTGCGTGTCGACACACAGAAGACACAGGAGTCTTATAGGTGTGAATGAGGCCCAACTCAGCGGAGCAGGAAAGGCAACACGCCACGCCCGGAGAGCGAGGTCCCCGTGGAGGAGCGAGTCACGGCGTCAGGTCTTCAGCGGGGTCGTTACAGTATATAAAGAAATGCAGGAGCTGGAAATGCCTTTCTAAATGTAGTGTGAGTGACGTTGTTTTGGAAAAGCTCTATATTGTGATAGTAATCATTGATGGAGTGTTTGTTCAGATCTCCAGAGCTTTAATACATAATAAATAAAGGTGGGTTCACAGTGCAATCCATTCAGGAGAGAGAGAGAGAGAAGCCATTTATTAGTTCACATTCTGTCAACTGGATGAAATGGATCTGTTTCTGTTTACTGAACAAACACTCTACTGGCAACGATTATCATCAGAATATCCAGATATTTAACTCATTTCAACACAGAAACATTATTGCTGTTTGTTGTTCTATAGGGTGAGGGGAGAGGCCATATAGACGCTATTGTTATTGTGCATTAAATACCTTGTGTTAAATGTGATAAATGTTGCTGACATTCTGTGTACATTACTGTTGTTCTTTTTAATACCTTGTTGAAGTTCCTCGGCCTTTATTCCTTTGAAGACAGACAGACTCTTTAATTCTGCTTTGTTATAAATTAGTAAACATGTCAAAGATTACCGTTGAAGGACGCCACATTCACTAGCTTCTTCATTTTCTCTGTTTCAGTCACGCACACACGCACACGTACACACACACACACACGTACACACACACACACACGTACACACACACACACACGTACACACACACACACGCACAGACAGGGCCAGAAGAAACACACATGTCAAAACAAACAACACATAGTCAAACCAGAGTGTTTGTACTGTTTGATCGTATCACCGCATCGTTAGCCAAAAAAAACAACGTAAAGATCTGTTGTTTTTGACCCGCGATGCGGTCGCACGTCAACTTACACATCAGGCCAGGGGCGTCCAAAGTGTGGCCCTTAAGGGCCGTACAAACTTTATACGGCCCACATAGCTTCATACGTCAATTGTATACAAACGGCCCGCCCAACAGTATGGGACATATATATATATATTTACATTGACGTTTTTTATCAAGCTGTGTATAATTGTCGGGATTCCTTGGTGTCTCATTCTGAATGGGTTTCTAATATATGGCCCTATTAAGTTAAATCTTTGGGTAAGTTGTCCGTTGTGTTTTTTTACCTTGGCGTTGGTTGTTTAGCGCTCTAGTCTGCTGAGGCTCTCCTTAGTGTAGATCTGATGCTTCGTTTATGCACCGTCGTACGACGTGCATAAATATACCATGAATAAATTATACTGAAGCCAGATTCCAACCTCAGAACCCGAGGCCACTCGGTCACTCCACACTCCATCGCTCCAGCATGGAGGTGTTACGGTGAGACTGGTGACCTGATGAAATGTGTGAACATCTTCTGGACTTCACATGGAGGTCTTTAATCAAAATGTCAGTTTTCACATCCATGTAAACGGGCCAGAGTTAAAGCCAGAAGCTCATTTACATCTCTAGTCTGTATTCAGGCCATGTCTTTAAAACAGTTTCAGCGCTAGCATTTATTGAAAAATTAGGATTCACACCAGAATTTTTTCCAGTCGAGTTCTTATTTTGAAAAGCCACAGTTCCAGTCTAGCGTAAGTAGATTATCCTAGGACGCTCAACGGAGCCGAGACAGGCCTCGTTTACATGATGGATCTATGCCGGAGCTCTGGAGAGCTCCACATCGCCGGCTCTGTGCCGTCTAAGAAACGCTGTTTTGACCAAAATGTCATCTGGGACACGGAATAGGAGATACAGGCCATTGAAATAAATGGATAGAATGGATTATTATGGCGACGACGATCTCAGATGAACGATCCAGTGCTGTGCTAACAACACTGCTAGCTAACCGGCTAACGTGAGTAGCATTATGGGTCGATCGATCACATGCACTATAAAAGTGCAATTGCCATTAATCAACGGCAATCGTGTTAAGCTTTAGTATCAAAATTAGGCTTCAATTCGCATTCATCAACGGCAATGGCGCTGAAAGTATTAATGTGCATTGTCCTTGTCAAATAAATACATAAATAACTCTGGCTTGAACGTTATGCGAAGTCTACACCATCGAACGTTATGCGAAGTCTACACCATCGAACGTTATGCGAAGTCTAATGCGAAGTCTAATGCGAAGTCTACACCATCGAACGTTATGCGAAGTCTACACCATCGAACGTTATGCGAAGTCTAATGCGAAGTCTAATGCGAAGTCTACACCATCGAACGTTATGCGAAGTCTACACCATCGAACGTTATGCGAAGTCTACACCATCGGCACATATTTCAGCAGGTCACCAATGTCGCCGTAACACCGCCACGCTGGAGTGAGTGAGTGCGAGTGAGCGAGCGAGTGGCCGAGATTCGGGGCGTTGGAATTTGTCTCGTTTGTTTTCCCGATCGACGGTTCCTCCCCCTGTCGTCCAAGCTGGCGCCCAGCCAGGTCTGGACTGACCCCTCTCTCTCCTCCTCCTCTCTCTCTCTCTCTCTCTCTCTAGGTCCAGGCCTGGCCTTCATTGCTTACCCTAAAGCTGTGTCCATGATGCCCATGCCTACCTTCTGGGCCATCCTGTTCTTCATCATGTTGCTGCTACTGGGGCTCGACAGCCAGGTCAGTACCCTGACCCCTGACCCCTAACCCCTACTGGGGGTGGACAGCCAGGTCAGTACCCTGACCATAACCCCTAACCCCTGACCCCTATGTTAACCCTAACCCCCAGAGCCATAGGGTGCGTTCGGAAATGCGCCCTGAACGCACTGGTGTGCTCTCTTGTCGTTCGAAAATCCAGTGCGCTGCGCACCAGGTGTGCCGAGTGCCCGCACTGAGCGACCCTACCCTGAAGCTGGGGTCGTCCACTGAGAGACCCTACCCTGAAGCTGGGGTCGTCCACTGAGAGACCCTACCCTGAAGCTGGGGTCGTCCACTGAGAGACCCTACCCTGAAGCTGGGGTCGTCCACTGAGAGACCCTACCCTGAAGCTGGGGTCGTCCACTGAGCGACCCTACCCTGAAGCTGGGGTCGTCCACTGAGAGACCCTACCCTGAAGCTGGGGTCGTCCACTGAGAGACCCTACCCTGAAGCTGGGGTCGTCCACTGAGAGACCCTACCCTGAAGCTGGGGTCGTCCACTGAGAGACCCTACCCTGAAGCTGGGGTTGTCCAGTGTGAATGCGTCACAGCTGTGGTCGTTCGTAAATAAGGCACACTGAACACACTCTGTGACGTCACCGCCCACCACACTCAACAAACTGACCACATTCCCGGTGCGCACCGAACGCACCCGTAGTCTTTAGAATGGGCCAGAGCCATAGAGTAAGACAGAGTTTAGGACATTGAGGGGTCAGAAAACTGAGCTCTGGAGCTCTGGTCATGCATCCTGGATGGAGAGAGACAAGCTGGAGTTGGGGATACATTGTTTTCAACGAGGGCGGCGCAGATAAGAGCTATTTTAAGCATGTGTGCAACATGAAGTATTGTACAGTGACAGCTAAAGTCTCTGTAATGTTTATGTTGTACTATTACAAAAATAAACTATCTAAAATAGAGGGATTTAAGATCATTAAAGCTGGGCCGAGTACATACCTCATGAGGTGGTATGTACTACTGCAACACTCCAGCACTCAGTTCTCTCGCGATGTCATCTCGCGATGTCATCGCCCTGACCATGTGACGATGTCATCGCCCTGACCATGTGGCGATGTCATCGCCCTGACCATGTGGCGATGTCATCGCCCTGACCATGTGGCGATGTCATCGCCCTGACCATGTGGCGATGTCATCGCCCTGACCATGTGGCGATGTCATCGCCCTGACCATGTGGCGATGTCATCGCCCTGACCATGACCATGTGGCGATGTCATCGCCCTGACCATGTGGCGATGTCATCGCCCTGACCATATGGCGATGTCATCGCCCTGACCATGTGACGATGTCATCGCCCTGACCATGTGGCGATGTCATCGCCCTGACCATGTGGCGATGTCATCGCCCTGACCATGACCATGTGGCGATGTCATCGCCCTGACCATGTGGCGATGTCATCGCCCTGACCATGTGGCGATGTCATCGCCCTGACCATGTGACGATGTCATCGCCCTGACCATGTGGCGATGTCATCGCCCTGACCATGTGGCAATGTCATCGCCCTGACCATGTGACGATGTCATCGCCCTGACCATGTGGCAATGTCATCGCCCTGACCATGTGGCGATGTCATCGCCCTGACCATGACCATGTGGCGATGTCATCGCCCTGACCATGTGGCAATGTCATCGCCCTGACCATGTGACGATGTCATCGCCCTGACCATGACCATGTGGCGATGTCATCGCTCTGACCATGTGGCAATGTCATCGCCCTGACCATGTGGCGATGTCATCGCCCTGACCATGACCATGTGGCGATGTCATCGCCCTGACCATGTGGCGATGTCATCGCCCTGACCATGTGGCGATGTCATCGCCCTGACCATGTGGTGATGTCATCGCCCTGACCATGTGGCGATGTCATCGCCCTGACCATGTGGCGATGTCATCGCCCTGACCATGTGGCGATGTCATCGCCCTGACCATGTGGCGATGTCATCGCCCTGACCATGTGGCGATGACTCAGAGCACTGGGGGACAGATCTACAAGCTCACATCGTGTCACAGATGGAGGCAGCAAAGCGTTGCGTTGCAGTCAGATTAAACCCTGGAACCCCCTCAGAGACCCCTCGCTCGAGGCGGTCCCCGGGCGCCACTTTGAGGAACAGCGTGAACAGAACACAGCATAGCGCGATAAGATACGATAAGCCAGGAGACAGATACGATGAACCAGGAGACAGATACGATAAGCCAGGAGACAGATACGATGAACCAGGAGACAGATACGATAAGCCAGGAGACAGATACGATGAACCAGGAGACAACCCCCCCAGCGTGGAGTGTAGACTCCAGGGGGAACTTCCAACCGTTCGATCACATTTCCACCTTCTAGTGTAATTCCATCTCCTCTCTCAGCGTCACACGCCGTCTGTCGGCCAACGTCTTGTCCTGGAGCCAAACGCCAGCTCAGATATTCTAAATTTGAGCACATGAAAAATACTTTAGCATTCCCATGGGAGATACACGCAGCGTTGCAACGTGCACACGCAGCGCGCATGTGCTCAGTCCGTGTGTGCACACGCTCACAGTCAGCTGTGGAAAGTATTTTAGGCGTGTGTGTTTTGAATAATGCAGGGTTTCCCACATCGGGAAACACTGAGAACAAATGTTCTACGTTTCATTATACTTTAACCCATTCTGACCTGAGATCAGATTCATACGAGTTTTCCACCGGACACACACTGGTCTGATGAACCCATTCTGACCTGAGATCAGATTCTAAAAATGTCAGACGTTTTTCGATTTTTCAAAAAAAATAGCAGACCTACAAGCTCGTATCGCGCCACTCGGTGGCGCGATATGAGCTTGTAGATCTGCTATTTTTCAATAGCTAAAGCATAACATGATGCTGACACCAAAATGGGTGCCCGATCAGAATGGGTTAAGTATAGCATGTGACATGTCAAACTAGGGCGTTTTCATGATTCTGAATCCATTCCAAGCATTAGTTTTGCACAAAACACACTCCTTGGTCTAAATTCGGCAACACAGCCACTGTGATGAGGTCTTTGTGATGACGGCTATGACCTTTAATGGCCTTAACTTAGGAATTACAGAGTATTTTCTGAAAACGCGACCGACTGGATGTAATGTGTTGATCAGACCTATAAGTCTATCGTCACCTCCCTGGTGGATCTGTATCTTAAAGGTATATTCAGTGATTTCACTTAATTCAAATATCACTTATTTTTACGAAACCTAAGGTTTTTTTTTGTGAAATCACTGAATATACCTTTAACACCCCGAGCGGCAATCTATCTATCAATCAGTAACGCCCAGCGCTCAGGGCGGAGATTGATAAAAGGACAGAGATTTATTGATATCAAAACCGATCGCATCGCTCCACAGGCTGGGAGCGTCTGTCGCTCCACAGGCTGGGAGCGTCTGTCGCTCCACAGGCTGGGAGCGTCTGTTGCTCCACAGGCTGGGAGCGTCTGTCGCTCCACAGGCTGGGAGCGTCTGTCGCTCCACAGGCTGGAAGCATCCGGGGATAGCATCCGATCCGTCGCTAAATGTGCTCCGCTGCTATGAATCGCTGGGCGCTCTGATTTAATGGATTCAATAACCCCGGGCGATTAGAGCGTTAACTGCTGTGCTGTAGAAGGCCAGATCAGCTCCATGGTAGATCTATAGATCTGTATCTTAACTGCGGTGCTGTCTCTGTGTCTCGACAGTAGATCTGTATCTTAACTGCGGTGCTGTCTCTGTGTCTCGACAGTAGATCTGTATCTTAACTGCGGTGCTGTCTCTGTGTCTCGACTGTAGATCTGTATCTTAACTGCAGTGCTGTCTCTGTCTCTCGACAGTAGATCTGTATCTTAACTGCAGTGCTGTCTCTGTGTCTCGACTGTAGATCTGTATCTTAACTGCGGTGCTGTCTCTGTGTCTCGGCAGTAGATCTGAATCTTAACTGCGGTGCTGTCTCTGTGTCTCGACTGTAGATCTGTATCTTAACTGCGGTGCTGTCTCTGTGTCTCGACTGTAGATCTGTATCTTAACTGCGGTGCTGTCTCTGTGTCTCGACAGTAGATCTGTATCTTAACTGCGGTGCTGTCTCTGTGTCTCGACAGTTCGTGGAGGTGGAAGGCCAGATCACGTCTCTGGTAGATCTGTATCCGGCTCTACTCAGGAAGGGATACCGGCGCGAGATCTTCATCGCCGTCATCTGTTGTATCAGCTATCTGCTGGGACTCACCATGGTTACTAAGGTAACCACACACACACACACACACACACACACACACACACACACACACACACACACACACACACAGCAATCTGCTGGGAATCACCATGGTTACCAAAGTAACCACACACACACACACACACACACACACACACACACACACACACACACACACACACACACACACACACACACACACACACACACACACACACACACACACACACACACACACAGCTATCTGCTGGGACTCACCATGGTTACTAAGGTAACCACACACACACACACACACACACACACACACACACACACACACACACTGACACAAACACACACAGTATTATAATGTGGTTTTCCATTGAAGCTCCGGGCAGCGCTCAGAACGGAAGAATTTGGAATGCCATTTATTTTCCATCTCCTGTCTTTAAAGTAACGTCTGGACACCTGTTGACCACTGATGACCTCTGACCTCTGACCTGTTGACCACTGATGACCTCTGACCTCTGACCTCTGACCTGTTGACCACTGATGACCTCTGGCTACAGTTGGACGCTGGCCAGCATTCCCCTGAGTCACCCCCCCACCTCCCAACGCACCCACAGCCCTCCTATGAGACACAGACTGGTTTCTGAACTGCCCACAGCCCTCCTATGAGACACAGACTGGTTTCTGAACTGCCCACAGCCCTCCTATGAGACACAGACTGGTTTCTGAACCGCCCACAGCCCTCCTATGAGACACAGACTGGTTTCTGAACTGCCCACAGCCCTCCTATGAGACACAGACTGGTTTCTGAACAGCCCACAGCCCTCCTATGAGACACAGACTGGTTTCTGAACCGCCCACAGCCCTCCTATGAGACACAGACTGGTTTCTGAACTGCCCACAGCCCTCCTATGAGGCACAGACTGGTTTCTGAACCGCCCACAGCCCTCCTATGAGGCACAGACTGGTTTCTGAACCGCCCACAGCCCTCCTATGAGACACAGACTGGTTTCTGAACTGCCCACAGCCCTCCTATGAGACACAGACTGGTTTATGAACCGCCCACAGCCCTCCTATGAGACACAGACTGGTTTCTGAACCGCCCACAGCCCTCCTATGAGGCACAGACTGGTTTCTGAACCGCCCACAGCCCTCCTATGAGGCACAGACTGGTTTCTGAACCGCCCACAGCCCTCCTATGAGGCACAGACTGGTTTCTGAACCGCCCACAGCCCTCCTATGAGACACAGACTGGTTTCTGAACTGCCCACAGCCCTCCTATGAGACACAGACTGGTTTCTGAACCGCCCACAGCCCTCCTATGAGACACAGACTGGTTTCTGAACCGCCCACAGCCCTCCTATGAGGCACAGACTGGTTTCTGAACCGCCCACAGCCCTCCTATGAGACACAGACTGGTTTCTGAACCGCCCACAGCCCTCCTATGAGACACAGACTGGTTTCTAAACTGCCCACAGCCCTCCTATGAGACACAGACTGGTTTCTGAACCGCCCACAGCCCTCCTATGAGACACAGACTGGTTTCTGAACCGCCCACAGCCCTCCTATGAGACACAGACTGGTTTCTAAACTGCCCACAGCCCTCCTATGAGACACAGACTGGTTTCTGAACCGCCCACAGCCCTCCTATGAGACACAGACTGGTTTCTGAACCGCCCACAGCCCTCCTATGAGACACAGACTGGTTTCTGAGCCGCCCACAGCCCTCCTATGAGACACAGACGGGTTTCTGAACCGCCCACAGCCCTCCTATGAGACACAGACTGGTTTCTGAACCGCCCACAGCCCTCCTATGAGACACAGACTGGTTTCTGAACCGCCCACAGCCCTCCTATGAGACACAGACTGGTCTCTGAACCGCCCACAGCCCTCCTATGAGACACAGACTGGTTTCTGAACCGCCCACAGCCCTCCTATGAGACACAGACTGGTTTCTGAGCCGCCCACAGCCCTCCTATGAGACACAGACTGGTTTCTGAACCGCCCACAGCCCTCCTATGAGACACAGACTGGTTTCTGAACCGCCCACAGCCCTCCTATGAGACACAGACTGGTTTCTGAACCGCCCACAGCCCTCCTATGAGACACAGACTGGTTTCTGAACCGCCCACAGCCCTCCTATGAGACACAGACTGGTTTCTGAACCGCCCACAGCCCTCCTATGAGACACAGACTGGTTTCTGAACCGCCCACAGCCCTCCTATGAGGCACAGACTGGTTTCTGAACCGCCCACAGCCCTCCTATGAGACACAGACTGGTTTCTGAACTGCCCACAGCCCTCCTATGAGACACAGACTGGTTTCTGAACTGCCCACAGCCCTCCTATGAGACACAGACTGGTTTCTGAACCGCCCACAGCCCCCCCTATGAGACACAGACTGGTTTCTGAACCGCCCACAGCCCTCCTATGAGACACAGACTGGTTTCTGAACTGCCCACAGCCCTCCTATGAGACACAGACTGGTTTCTGAACCGCCCACAGCCCTCCTATGAGACACAGACTGGTTTCTGAACCGCCCACAGCCCTCCTATGAGACACAGACTGGTTTCTGAACCGCCCACAGCCCTCCTATGAGACAGACTGGTTTCTGAACCGCCCACAGCCCTCCTATGAGACACAGACTGGTTTCTGAACTGCCCACAGCCCTCCTATGAGACACAGACTGGTTTCTGAACCGCCCACAGCCCTCCTATGAGACACAGACTGGTTTTTGAACCGCCCACAGCCCTCCTATGAGACACAGACTGGTTTCTGAACCGCCCACAGCCCTCCTATGAGGCACAGACTGGTTTCTGAACCGCCCACAGCCCTCCTATGAGACACAGACTGGTTTCTGAACTGCCCACAGCCCTCCTATGAGACACAGACTGGTTTCTGAACTGCCCACAGCCCTCCTATGAGACACAGACTGGTTTCTGAACCGCCCACAGCCCTCCTATGAGACACAGACTGGTTTCTGAACCGCCCACAGCCCCCCTATGAGACACAGACTGGTTTCTGAACCGCCCACAGCCCTCCTATGAGACACAGACTGGTTTCTGAACTGCCCACAGCCCTCCTATGAGACACAGACTGGTTTCTGAACCGCCCACAGCCCTCCTATGAGACACAGACTGGTTTCTGAACCGCCCACAGCCCTCCTATGAGACACAGACTGGTTTCTGAACCGCCCACAGCCCTCCTATGAGACACAGACTGGTTTCTGAACCGCCCACAGCCCTCCTATGAGACACAGACTGGTTTCTGAACTGCCCACAGCCCTCCTATGAGACACAGACTGGTTTCTGAACTGCCCACAGCCCTCCTATGAGACACAGACTGGTTTCTGAACCGCCCACAGCCCTCCTATGAGACACAGACTGGTTTCTGAACCGCCCACAGCCCCCCTATGAGACACAGACTGGTTTCTGAACCGCCCACAGCCCTCCTATGAGACACAGACTGGTTTCTGAACTGCCCACAGCCCTCCTATGAGACACAGACTGGTTTCTGAACCGCCCACAGCCCTCCTATGAGACACAGACTGGTTTCTGAACTGCCCACAGCCCTCCTATGAGACACAGACTGGTTTCTGAACCGCCCACAGCCCTCCTATGAGACACAGACTGGTTTCTGAACCGCCCACAGCCCTCCTATGAGACACAGACTGGTTTCTGAACCGCCCACAGCCCTCCTATGAGACACAGACTGGTTTCTGAACTGCCCACAGCCCTCCTATGAGACACAGACTGGTTTCTGAACCGCCCACAGCCCCCCTATGAGACACAGACTGGTTTCTGAACCGCCCACAGCCCTCCTATGAGACACAGACTGGTTTCTGAACCGCCCACAGCCCTCCTATGAGACACAGACTGGTTTCTGAACCGCCCACAGCCCTCCTATGAGACACAGACTGGTTTCTGAACCGCCCACAGCCCTCCTATGAGACACAGAGTACAAACAAATTATTTTTTATTTTATCATGAACATTGAGGTTGAAAAGTGAAGTTGGCCTTTAACTCTTTTTGTTTTGTCATTTATTTAATCTTAGTTACAACAACTTTTAACGTCCTTCCTTCCTTCCTCCCTTCCTCTAAAGTAACAGAAAGTGTTTTTCCCCCTATCTGTCGTTTCTCCTCCAGGGAGGGACATGTGTTCCAACTCTTTGCCTACTATGTTTAACAGTATAACTAACTGTATGTAATGTCAGATCTACTATGTTTAACAGTATAACTAACTGTATGTAATGTCAGCTCTACTATGTTTAACAGTATAACTAACTGTGTGTAATGTCGTGGTCCAGATTAACAGTATAACTAACTGTGTTATGTCGTGGTCCAGATTAACAGTATAACTAACTGTGTGTTATGTCGTGGTCCAGATTAACAGTATAACTAACTGTGTGTGATGTCGTGGTCCAGATTAACAGTATAACTAACTGTGTTATGTCGTGGTCCAGATTAACAGTATAACTAACTGTGTGTTATGTCGTGGTCCAGATTAACAGTATAACTAACTGTGTGTAATGTCGTGGTCCAGATTAACAGTATAACTAACTGTGTTATGTCGTGGTCCAGATTAACAGTATAACTAACTGTGTGTTAAGTCGTGGTCCAGATTAACAGTATAACTAACTGTGTAATGTCGTGGTCCAGATTAACAGTATAACTAACTGTGTAATGTCGTGGTCCAGATTAACAGTATAACTAACTGTATTATGTCGTGGTCCAGATTAACAGTATAACTAACTGTGTGTTATGTCGTGGTCCAGATTAACAGTATAACTAACTGTGTTAAGTCGTGGTCCAGATTAACAGTATAACTAACTGTGTGTTATGTCGTGGTCCAGATTAACAGTATAACTAACTGTGTTAAGTCGTGGTCCAGATTAACAGTATAACTAACTGTGTGTTATGTCGTGGTCCAGATTAACAGTATAACTAACTGTGTGTTATGTCGTGGTCCAGATTAACAGTATAACTAACTGTGTGTAATGTCAGCTCTACTATGTTTAACAGTATAACTAACTGTGTGTTATGTCGTGGTCCAGATTAACAGTATAACTAACTGTGTGTTATGTCGTGGAGGTCCAGCTCTTTAACAGTAACTGTTTCTCTGCAGGGAGGGATGTACGTGTTCCAACTCTTTGACTACTATGCTGCCAGCGGAGTGTGCCTCCTGTGGGTGGCATTCTTTGAATGCATCGCCGTAGCCTGGGTTTATGGTAAGATCTTCATTCTGTTGAATGCATGGCTGTAGCCTGGGTTTTTGGTAAGATCTTCATTCTGTTGAATGCATGGCTGTAGCCTGGGTCAAATGCAGAGAACACATTTCACCGCGGTAACGTGTGAGACAAATCCTACGACTTTGACCTTTGCTTCTGGGGGGGGGGGGGGGGAGTCCCTGGAACAACATATTTTCAGATGGGGGTCCGCGGCTAAATTCAGATGATGATTCTGGGGGTCCTTGTCATGAAAGAAGTTGAGCACCACTGAAAGATAAGTCTTAATAATACAAAAGAGTGGCCGCACGCACAAATTGCTGACTATTTATTAGGATACAGCGTAAGAAACCAACGTTTCGGGGTTTTCAGGGTATAACTGACACAGAAACAACTGCTTCTTCTTCAGGGTATAACTGACACAGAAACAACTGCTTCTTCTTCAGGGTATAACTGACAGAAACAACTGCTTCTTCTTCAGGGTATAACTGACACAGAAACAACTGCTTCTTCTTCAGGGAATAACTGACAGAAACAACCGCTTCTTCTTCAGGGTATAACTGACACAGAAACAACTGCTTCTTCTTCAGGGTATAACTGACACAGAAACAACTGCTTCTTCTTCAGGGTATAACTGACACAGAAACAACTGCTTCTTCTTCAGGGAATAACTGACACAGAAACAACTGCTTCTTCTTCAGGGTATAACTGACACAGAAACAACTGCTTCTTCTTCAGGGAATAACTGACACAGAAACAACTGCTTCTTCTTCAGGGTATAACTGACACAGAAACAACTGCTTCTTCTTCAGGGTATAACTGACACAGAAACAACTGCTTCTTCTTCAGGGAATAACTGACACAGAAACAACTGCTTCTTCTTCAGGGTATAACTGACACAGAAACAACTGCTTCTTCTTCAGGGTATAACTGACAGAAACAACTGCTTCTTCTTCAGGGTATAACTGACACAGAAACAACTGCTTCTTCTTCAGGGTATAACTGACACAGAAACAACTGCTTCTTCTTCAGGGTATAACTGACAGAAACAACTGCTTCTTCTTCAGGGTATAACTGACAGAAACAACTGCTTCTTCTTCAGGGTATAACTGACACAGAAACAAAGGTTTTTCAGAAAACTGTCAGGATTTAGAATCAATTATTTTACAGAATGGTCCTGATGTCTAAAAGGGTTACGTTAAGAGCTTCATTCTCCTCTTCTTCACGCTTCATGCGTTGTGAACGGCTCAGAGTGGAAACGTTATAGACCAGAGTAATGTTTCAGAGCGCTGACACACAAACCAAAGAGCACAGCGTTGAAACAACAAAGACCTCCTTGTGGGGCTCAGTGGGGGCGTCCCAGCGGTAAATCACGGCTTCCAGGACAGCTCGTGGGGCTCCCTGCCTCTCCGACAGTAAATAACCAACGGAAGGACGAAAGGAATACCTTTACTTTTTGGAAACGACGGTGAGAAAAGGGTTTTCAGAGGGATACCCTGACACCGGAGCGAAGACCATATACTAAACCCAAGCGTTTAGGTTATAAACTGTTTTAAACACATATTTGTAACACTTTTTAAACGTGTCACAGTGTTTAGATTATAAACAGAAGAACATCGCCTGTAACACTTTTTAAACACATAAACGTGTTTAGTTTTTACAATCAAAGTCAGTCATATAGGTGTTTAGAATTTGAACACTAGGTGTTCTCGTGAGGTGTTTGAGTGAACTCGTGTTCTACTGTATTTTATGACCATTAATAAACATTTGGCATTTTATTATTACACACATGGTGTTTAGGTTTAAACGCGTCACATGTTCCAGGGATTTACAGAGTGTAAAACAGACGTGTAAAATATCATAGTTAGGAAGTCCAGAACAAGCTATAGTGAACGGGCCTGTTAAATACATATCGTTAAGTTATCACGCCAGTGTTAACAGACATGTTCTCAAAAACAGGCATGTTAAAAATACCACAGTCCAACGTGGGAAAGCTGGTCAGACAGACAGAAAGAAGACACACAATGGAGACACTGTCTTTTTTACATGCCTAGTAAACATGGTTTTAGAGTCTAGGTTATATAAGTTATATAAGTTATGTAAGTGATGGTGACAGGTAGCCAACACAGCAGTGTTTAGAGGAGCACGGCGTGTTGTTTGACTGCAGGCGTTGATTACAAAAACAAGTCCTCTCATGTCATTCAATGTTGGTTAATGTCTCACCGCCACAACGCGCCACCAGAACGACAGCTTGTTGATTTGGTGTTGTGTGGTGTTGGCATGGCATCGCTGCTCGCTCCGTCGCTCCCACGTTTAACGCTCCTACATTCTGCGTGCATACTGTACAGTCTGTACACGTTTGGAATGTTTATTCTTTTGATATGGACATCACAATCACATTGCGCAATTGTGCAATTTGTAGATGCGTTGCCTACAGTGTGTTAGCACAAGAAGTGCTAGAATGTCGTCTCCGACACGCGCGTGCGTGCGTGCGTGCGTGTGGGTGTGCGTGCGTGCGTGCGTGCGTGCGTGCGTGCGTGCGTGCGTGTGTGCGTGCGTGCGTGCGTGCGTGTGGGTGTGTGCGTGCGTGCGGGTGTGTGTGTCGGATGAAAAACTCAGGATTCTGATGCAAAAGTAGCAGATCTACAAGCTCAAATCGCGGTGCAAAGCGACACAATTTTGTGCACCGCTGAAGCGTGATCAAGTATACGGCAACGGTTCTCAACCAGTGGTCCGGGGACCACCAGTGGTCCTTGAGGGGGTTCCAGGTGGTCCTTGAGGGGGTTCCAGATGGTCCGGGGACCACCAGTGGTCCTCGAGGGGGTTCCAGGTGGTCCTTGAGGGGGTTCCAGATGGTCCGGGGACCACCAGTGGTCCTCGAGGGGGTTCCAGGTGGTCCTTGAGGGGGTTCCAGGTGGTCCTTGAGGGGGTTCCAGGTGGTCCTTGAGGGGGTTCCAGGTGGTCCCCAGATAAATGATGGAAGAGTTGGTAACCGAATTAGATCTCTAACTCTAGAGTGTGTAAAATGAAACAATGAGTCGACAGAGACTGAAAACACCGTAAAAACATCAAGCGCCTCCTATTCCCGTCACAAAGTCTAGCCCAGTAAAAACTAAGTGTGGCTCGCTCTGGTGGCGCAAAGCGTAGCTCCTTTTGTGAATTAGGAATAGTTTTATGAGGTTAATATTGCTATATGTGTGTATACGGTTTTAGAAAAGCAATAAGCCACTCGAGGTCTCAGCTGTATTTTATAATGGTCTCTGCACTACGACCTCTCAGCCATTATAAAATACCCTGTTGTGGCTTATTGCTTTAACCTAAGACTATACAAGAACACATGACCTTTCCTGTAAATAAAATACCCCTGTTTTGTTTTGTTTAATGCACTAAAGGCGCCGATAACTTCTACGATGCCATCGAGGACATGATCGGCTACAGACCAAACTGCTGGATGAAATGGAGCTGGACCATCGTCACCCCCGTCCTCTGTATGGTGAGTACTACTTATAATTTTATCTGACGCCATGTATGCTACAGTATTGTACTACATGTGTACTACAGTACAAAACCTCTTAACTCCATTGGACCCTTGTTGTTCTTGAGCTTAGTCCAGTTACCCTGGGTAAACATAGTACCTTTCCTTTCCCTCAAACTGTCTGCTAAAGCAACTAACTCCACCACCTCTCCCCCTCTCAAACTGTCTGCTAAAGCAGCTAACTCCACCACCTCTCCCCCTCTCAAACTG
Organism: Protomyctophum parallelum; assembly: GCF_964188405.1. Lineage (NCBI taxonomy): Eukaryota > Metazoa > Chordata > Actinopteri > Myctophiformes > Myctophidae > Protomyctophum > Protomyctophum parallelum. The sequence continues at coordinate 55,204,946 of NC_139705.1, read as the reverse complement.
TCTGCTAAAGCAGCTAACTCCACCACCTCTCCCCCTCTCAATCTGTCTGCTAAAACATCTAACTCCACCACCTCTCTCCCTCTCAAACTGTCTGCTAAAGCAGCTAACTCCACCACCTCTCCCCCTCTCAAACTGTCTGCTAAAGCAGCTAACTCCCCCACCTCTCCCCCTCTCAAACTGTCTGCTAAAGCAGCTAACTCCACCACCTCTCCCCCTCTCAAACTGTCTGCTAAAGCAGCTAACTCCACCACCTCTCCCCCTCTCAAACTGTCTGCTAAAGCAGCTAACTCCACCACCTCTCCCCCTCTCAAACTGTCTGCTAAAGCAGCTAACTCCACCACCTCTCCCCCTCTCAAACTGTCTGCTAAAGCAGCTAACTCCACCACCTCTCCCCCTCTCAAACTGTCTGCTAAAGCAGCTAACT
>NC_139705.1:55145304-55204322 GCF_964188405.1 Protomyctophum parallelum | reverse complement strand
CGGTTACGCTGCGGACAAAGACAACTCGAGTTGTGACAAATCATGACAATGAACACAATGTTTTGGGCCAAATCCTGGGCCTGGCGTCGTCATGAAAGGGGACGGGACTGCGACGCTCTATGGTGGTAAGGAACCCTATGGACCATAACCCTGAATTCTATAAAAATCGGATGGGAAAAATCGGCAGATCTATATTCAAATATTCACAATCGGGACATGCCAAGTCACTGTATACCCATTAAAACCTTTCAGATGACTACAGTATGACTGAAATATTTTATTCAAAAGACTATGAGTAAACTAATTCAAACTTAACATTGTAGGTAGGGTAGGTATACCCTCACAAAAAAACATGCAGTAATCCTGGTCTCTAAACTGCCTCCCCCTGGCCAGCCGGGGCGCCTGATGGAGGGGAAAGGAACTGGTCTCTAAACTGCCTCCCCCTGGCCAGCCGGGGCGCCTGATGGAGGGGGAAAGGAACTGGTCTCTATACTGCCTCCCCCTGGCCAGCCGGGGCGCCTGATGGAGGGGAAAGGAACTGGTCTCTATACTGCCTCCCTCTGGCCAGCCGGGGCGCCTGATGGAGGGGAAAGGAACTGGTCTCTATACTGCCTCCCCCTGGCCAGCCGGGGGCGCCTGATGGAGGGGAAAGGAACTGGTTGGAATAACGTGTTCCTTCCACGCGCTACGTCCAACCAGGGAAACTCCCCCCTGTCAGGTGTAAAGGAGCAACTTGGACACTCAGGCATGAAGGAAGCATGAGTTCAAGTCCGTTGCTCTCCCCTTGTCCCCCATATATGGGGACTAGGTTGGTCTCCCCTTGTCCCCCATATATGGGGACTAGGTTGCTCTCCCCTTGTCCCCCATATATGGGGACTAGGTTGCTCTCCCCTTGTCCCCCATATATGGGGACTAGGTTGGTCTCCCCTTGTCCCCCATATATGGGGACTAGGTTGGTCTCCCCTTGTCCCCCATATATGGGGACTAGGTTGGTCTCCCCTTGTCCCCCATATATGGGGACTAGGTTGGTCTCCCCATGTCCCCCATATATGGGGACTAGGTTGGTCTCCCCATGTCCCCCATATATGGGGACTAGGTTGCTCTCCCCATGTCCCCCATATATGGGGACTAGGTTGGTCTCCCCATGTCCCCCATATATGGGGACTAGGTTGCTCTCCCCATGTCCCCCATATATGGGGACTAGGTTGGTTTTCCCCATGTCCCCCATATATGGGGACTAGGTTGCTCTCCCCATGTTCCCCATATATGGGGACTAGGTTGGTCTCCCCTTGTCCCCCATATATGGGGACTAGGTTGCTCTCCCCATGTTCCCCATATATGGGGACTAGGTTGGTCTCCCTTGTCTCCCATATATGGGGACTAGGTTGCTCTCCCCATGTTCCCCATATATGGGGACTAGGTTGGTCTCCCCTTGTCCCCCATATATGGGGACTAGGTTGGTCTCCCCTTGTCCCCCCATATATGGGGACTAGGTTGGTCTCCCCTTGTCCCCCATATATGGGGACTAGGTTGGTCTCCCCTTGTCCCCATATATGGGGACTAGGTTGCTCTCCCCTTGTCCCCCATATATGGGGACTAGGTTGGTCTCCCCTTGTCCCCCATATATGGGGACTAGGTTGGTCTCCCCTTGTCCCCCATATATGGGGACTAGGTTGGTCTCCCCTTGTCCCCATATATGGGGACTAGGTTGGTCTCCCCTTGTCCCCCATAAATGGGGACTAGGTTGGTGGAGGGTGTGTAGAGCCCAGGATCACATTAGATGATTGACACAGGGGGTGAAAAATGGGTCACAAAATCGTGGGATAAAATTTTAAAAACAAACGTAACATTGTCTGCTCTCTGTCCCTCTCCCTCTCCCCCCCTCCCCCCCCCCACCCCCCCCCCTCCCATCCCTCCCTCCTCCCCTCCCCCTCCTAAGAGGATCAAGGCGGTGGCGGCGCCCTGTAAGGGGGGGGCCAGCTCTCGGCCCAAGGACTACGGTCCGTCCAAGATGCTCGTGAGCTGAGCGCTCCTCTGGACCCCAACGGGAACACCGGCTCCATGAAGCCCACTCACACCATCGTGGAAACCATGATGTGATTCTATCTCTCTGTGAGAGGACTTATACCCTATAGAGTATAAATACTTATACTTATAGGACTTATACCCTATAGAGCATAAATACACATCAATAGAGACGGCCAAGGGATTTCTCCTCCCATCCACTTGCATTAAAGGGACACTTCACCCTTTTTGCAAAAAATATATATGTTAACGACGTTTAGAAGCTTTAGAACACTTTCCCGGGGGTCTTTATGTGTGTAATCTGTGGTTTTAGGAAGTAAGTGATCCAGTGTCCATGACATCAGAGACACTGGGCTCACTGCTACAATCTCAAATATCTAAAACCACATATTACACACATAAAGACCCCCGGAAAGTGTTCTAAAGCTTCTAAACGTCATTAACATATATTTTTTTGCAAAAAACCCTTTAACCCATTTTGATCGGGAACCCGTTTTGGTGTTGGCACTGTGTCATGCTTTAGCTATTGAAAAATAGCAGACCTACAAGCTCATAGCGCGCCACCGAGTGGCGCGCTATGAGCTTGTAGGTCTGCTATTTTTGAAAAATCGAAGAACGACTGACATAGAAACATAGCTTTTTCAGAAAACTGTCAGGATGTAGAAGACGTTTTTAGAATCTGATCTCAGGTCAGAATGGATTTCTCCTCCCATCCACTTGCATTATGTTAGATAACTCCTCCCATCCACTTGCATTACGTTGGATAACTCCTCCCATCCACTTGCATTAAGTCAGATAACTCCTCCCATTATGTTGGATAACTCCTCCCATCCACTTGCATTAACCCATTCTGACCTGAGATCAGATTCTAAAAATGTCTTCTACATCCTGACAGTTTTCTGAAAAAGCTATGTTTCTATGTCAGTCGTTCTTCGATTTTTCAAAAGATAGCAGATCTACAAGCTCGTGGCGCGCTATGAGCTCGTAGATCTGCTATTTTTCAATAGCCAAAGCATAGCGTAACGCGGACACCAAAAGGGGTTCCCGCCCCAAAATGGGTTAAATTGCTCAAACGTGCATGAGGTCGATTTCACACCTCCTTCCCGGGTAGGAACAGAGTGCATTCTGGGATGGGATTGCCCCAATAATAACATGAACGCGCTGGCCGTTGACTATCATTGCGCCGTTTGCGCGCGTAACACGTATGAAACATTCGTTCACGTGTTCACGGACCCAATAATAACATGAACGTGACGCTATGATAGTCAACGGAGCAGCGCTGGCCTCTGTCCTACTGCCACCTACTGTCCGTTTATTATATTACACAGTGGGTGAAAAAAACACACCCCTTAAGACTAAACCACACCCATCAGAGGTGTGGCTTCCAGAGGTCCCTAGGTACCTTTAGAAACCTCTAGGTGTCAGGTCGGTACTAAGGAACGGGACACCACTGTATGTCCATTTGGCCCTCAGGGTTTCCTCCAGGTGCCGTCTCTATTAATATATACTCTAAGGGAATTATACACACATATATATATATATATATATATATATACACGCACGCACACACACACACACCCACACAAAGATTGACGTGCTTTCTCTGTTATCGTACTTGCTAACTTAGATAGTGGTATAGGTTTACATCGTCCTATTATTATATTATATTCGCACTAGGAAATTCTTTCTGGTTTGGTTTCTATATAAAACAAGAGAGAGAGAGAGTTATATATATTGTAATTTTTTTTCTCTTGATATTTGTATTTTTTATTTTTTACTATAATATCGTTGATGTCATTGATCGTCGTTTTAAGAAACTGTAGCGGGGCACTGATCTGAGTTTATAGGCAGTATATATATTATTGTCGAATAGAACATGTGTTTTTATTTTGGTTCTATGTTTACTACCTTTATCTGTGAATGTATGGAGAGATGGGAGGAGTCTCGCTATGGGAGGAGTCTCGCTATGATAGAGACAGGGCCGGATCTACCATATGGGCACTTTGGGCACGTGCCCAGGGGCCCTTGGGCACCAGGGGCCCCTCAAAAAAAGAAAAAAAAAATCCCTGCTAATTGGAATGAAATAAATGGTGTCTAAAAAGATTAGTGTTTTATTGTTGGTGAGAAGGGCAGCTGAAAAGTGCAATTGTGTGTAAAGCAGCAACAATGCGCTAGATTGGCTGTCACTCTGGGGGGGGGGGGAAACTGCCCCAAAACAGCAAATTGTCCCCAAAATTGTTGCGCGAGCGTGAAGGGGGGGGGCCCTTCGAGCTTCAGTGCCCAGGGGCCCTCAGAGGTGTTAATCCGGCCCTGGATAGAGAAGAAGAAAAAAAGGTTTTTTCACTTATTATCAAAAGTTCAGTAAAAACTAACTGTGTGACTAAAGGTGTAACAGGCAGCAGAGCGCCTACTACAGATGTCGTCCGTCCGTCCGTACCGCGTTCGTTGTCAAGGTGATTTCTAATCATTCTCCGGTCGGTGTATTTTTGTGTTTTTTTTTTGTTGTCTTTTTGCGATGCTATTGAATGTACCTCCGCCGCTAGTTGCGGACGCTAGCCTCGGACGCTAGCCGCGGACGCTTAGCCGTGGACGCTAGCCGCGGACGCTTAGCCGCGGACGCTTAGCCGCGGACGCTAGCCCCTCCCATCTGCTGGTAGAGTAGATCAGTGGTTCTCAACCTGTGGGTTGGGACCCCCGGGGCGGTCCACACATTGATTGTTTTAAGGAATTCTAGGACCTTTTTTTAATACCGAAAAAAGACCATTATTACAGCATTAAATGTAATAAACTAGTATAATTGTTAAATGATATAAGAAAGACCGTTATTACAGCATTAAATGTAATAAACTATAGTATAACTGTTAAATGATATAAGAAAGACCGTTATTACAGCATTAAATGTAATAAACTATAGTATAACTGTTAAATGATATAAGAAAGACCATTATTACAGCATTAAATGTAATAAACTATAGTATAATTGTTAAATGATATAAGAAAGACCATTATTACAGCATTAAATGTAATAAACTATAGTATAATTGTTAAATGATATAAGAAAGACCGTTGCAGATTAGTTTTTATTTCAGGCTCGTGGCTTGAAAAGGTTGCGGACCACTGACTGAGTGTTTTAAAAGGTAATATAATTATAATATAATGTAAATAACAGGCTAGTCACCGCCGTGGAACTTAACCCATTCTGACCTCAGATCAGACTCATACGAGGTTTCCACTGGACACACACACACTGGTCTGATTAACCCATTCTGACCTGAGATCAGATTCTAAAAATGTCACAGTCGTTCTTCGATTTTTCAAAAAATAGCGGACCTACAAGCTCGTAGCGCGCCACTCGGTGGCGCGCTATGAGCTTGTAGATCTGCTATTTTTCAATAGCTAAAGCATAGCATGATGATAACACCAAAATGGGTTCCCGTTCAGAATGGGTTAATGATTGTGTATTTGGCTTTGAAAACACGAGTACGTGTTGCAAATAATATCTTTGACAACATTTGTGGAACATTCTTGAAAATGACAGTATATTATTACAAAATATGATTCTGACGATGATGCAACATAAGAATTGATATTACAATGACCTTCGTGGTTATGGAATGGACTATAGGTGTAAATATAGATAAAATCTCTTCTTTGCATGGATGACATCCTTAAAGTTATGTTAATAAAACCAGGCTCTGGACTAAATGCACTGAGGACAGAGGAGGCAAGGGGACAGGGACCGAGGACAGAGGAGGCAAGGAGACAGGGACCGAGGACAGAGGAGGCAAGGAGACAGGGACCGAGGACAGAGGAGGCAAGGAGACAGGGACCGAGGACAGAGGAGGCAAGGAGACAGGGACCGAGGAGGCAAGGAGACAGGGACCGAGGACAGAGGAGGCAAGGAGACGGCAGTGGTGGAAAAAGTACTCTTAAGTTTACTAAGTAAAAGTATCATCGATACTGCAATTTATACTGCAGTAAAAGTACTAAATGTATTGGTATCAAATATCTAAATATATCAACAGTAAAAGTACTAAAGTATTGGTATCAAATATCTAAATACATCAACAGTAAAAAGTACTAAACGTATTGGTATCAAATATCTAAATATATCAACAGTAAAAGTACTAAAGTATTGGTATCAAATATCTAAATATACCAACAGTAAAAAGTACTAAACGTATTGGTATCAAATATCTAAATATATCAACAGTAAAAAGTACTAAACGTATTGGTATCAAATATCTAAATATACCAACAGTAAAAGTACTAAAGTATTGGTATCAAATATCTAAATATATCAACAGTAAAAGTACTAAAGTATTGGTATCAAATATCTAAATACATCAACAGTAAAAAGTACTAAACGTATTGGTATCAAATATCTAAATATATCAACAGTAAAAGTACTAAATGTATTGGTATCAAATATCTAAATATACCAACAGTAAAAAGTACTAAACGTATTGGTATCAAATATCTAAATATATCAACAGTAAAAAGTACTAAACGTATTGGTATCAAATATCTAAATACATCAACAGTAAAAAGTACTAAACGTATTGGTATCAAATATCTAAATATATCAACAGTAAAAGTACTAAAGTATTGGTATCAAATATCTAAATATACCAACAGTAAAAAGTACTAAACGTATTGGTATCAAATATCTAAATATATCAACAGTAAAAAGTACTAAACGTATTGGTATCAAATATCTAAATATACCAACAGTAAAAGTACTTACTTTAAAATGAAGTTTGAGTAAAGTGTACTTGTGTTTCCACCACTGAAGGGAAGTGGGCATTTAAATATAATTTGTACTCAGCCTGAGATTACAGGACAATTTGATGTAATAGATTACAGTCCATCCAGATTACAGTACATTATGATGTAATAGATTACAGTACATTAAAATGTAATAGATTAGTCTATCCAGATAACAGTACATCATAATGTACTACTGTAATCTCATAGAATACAGTCCGTCCAGTGCATTTTACTGAAAACTCTCCTTTGCACTTTATTCAATTTTAACATTTTAGGGTAGTGTTAATTAATACTTATTACATTTTAACATTTTATGGTAGTATTAATTAATACTTACGTTTTTTTTTGTCATATTTCGTTGGACATTTGCAGTTAAAACGACGATGTTTTGAAACATATTTCAGGGGGAAATTAGTTTTTAGTCAAAACCTTTTTGATATGATCAAACTTTGATATTTGAGCATTAAACACACATCCTGCTTTAAGACAATGAAAGAGAAAGGGATTAGGTTAATTCAGGTTTAATATTAAGCAAGAACTGTGAGAATTATAACCTCTTAAAAAAACTAAACTGGTTTTATTTATGAAAGGTCCAAAGGTCAAAGGTCCTTTGTGATCATTTTTAAAAAGTTAAAAACTAAACTAAATTATTACTATTTTATCTCTGAACGGTTCTGACAGCTATTCCTTGTGCAGGGGGGGGGGGGGTCGGTGGCCAATTACAGATAATTCTGGGGGTCCCTGACATGAAATATTGAGCACCACTGATACAGAAAGATGAGGGTTTTCAGAAAACTGTCAGAATTAAGAAGACATTTTATAAATTTCGACGTCAGGCCTAAATGTGTTAATAAATAGCTGCTCAGGTGAAGGTCCATAACAATAATAATATTAATAATAAAAAAGTACCACTGGATTTTTACAGCCGCTCATGTTTCATTTTGAGTTTAGTTAGTTTTCGGTTGAATTTCATTTCTTTGTTTTCTCGTTTGTAATTAAATCACATATGCCTTTTGTAAACATTTTATACTACATTGCATATCATTATAAACTTCACTGATGAATAACTGTTTGTGTGTTTTTGTTTTGTTTTCTGGACACTGTCAGGAATTTGTATACGATAATAAATGTTAATGATTATTGTGAGCCTGGATTAAAACGTCAGTGTGCGATATTCATCAAAGGATAATGGCCTTGTCTGTTCTCACGGAAATGTTCTAACACATGTGACCAGATTTGACCGAGGGGGCTTTGTTATTTCTTAGTTTTCATGTCATGTGAAAGCAGGGAATCATAGCTTCAAATGGACATATTGGTTGTTCAGTTTGACCCACCAGTTTTGGAGATATGGCTTATAGAGTAATGTCTTGCAGAAAAACAGGCTTGAAAGGTTCACTTCTGTGGACTAACATTACACCTAGCTACATGTTTAAGCATTTATTTCATATTTACATGTCTTCTGTGGACTCTAACATTACACCTAGCTACATGTTTAAGCATTTATTTCATATTTACATGTCTTCTGTGGTCTCTAACATTACACCTAGCTACATGTTTAAGCATTTATTTCATATTTACATGTCTTCTGTGGACTCTAACATTACACCTAGCTACATGTTTAAGCATTTATTTCATATTGACATGTCTTCTGTGGACTCTAACATTACACCTAGCTACATGTTTAAGCGTTTATTTCATATTTACATGTCTTCTGTGGTCTCTAACATTACACCTATAGCTACATGTTGAAGCATTTATCTCATATTGACATGTCTTCTGTGGACTCTAACATTACACCTAGCTACATGTTTAAGCATTTTGTTCATATTCACATGTCTTCTGTGTTCTCTAACATTACACCTATAGCTACATGTTTAAGCATTTATTTCATATTTTCATGTCTTCTGTGGACTCTAACATTACACCTCATAATTATGTCCATTTCAGCTCTGACACTTATTTCAGACATGCTCTGGTATGTGAAGAGTCTGCCTGTGATATATTCTCTCTCTCTCTCTCTCTCTCTATATATATATATATATATATATATATATATATATATATATATATTATGTGATATTAACTCAATCTCCTCTGGTGAAAAGCTGCAGGCTGCCTGATGGCCGCCCCTCAGTCAAATCTGGTCACCAATTAAAATTAAACTGTATAATGGGAGAAAAAAAAAATAATATTCAGGATATGACGAACAATTATCCAGATTGGAAAGCATAATTAATTAAAGGTATATTCAGTGATTTCACTTAATTCAAATATCACTTATTTTTTTCTTTTGTTGTGATAATCCTCTCTACTATAGAGTGTGCTGACCATATAAGGAGTTCCTCCCTGTCCCCAGTTAACCCCTGGGGGTCAAAAAACCTTAGGTTTCGTTTTTGGCTCTCTATCCTGATTGGATGAAAGGCTTAGGTCCCAGCCAAAAACGAAACCTAAGGTTTTTTGAGTGAAATCACTGAATATACCTTTAATTGACCGGTTGATTGAAGTGAAGTTATGTAAATATATGTTTACGCAGTTACCGCTGCTGCTTTGTCAACCTACAACAACAAAAAGAGGACATTTGAAAGGAAACAAAAAGCTCTTGAAAAAACCAAGTGTACCAAAGTGTTTAGTCTCATATCTTCCCCTAAATTATGAGATTGCATCATTTCTTTGTAGATTTTAAAAATAAACATGTTTTTTTCTGTACATGTTGTTTTCTGTGAATAACTCATTATGTATGTAAGCATGAGGTATATCTCTATTGATATAGTATAGTATAGAATATATATAATTATGTAACTACAATTAAAATAATCAAAGAGACAATATGACGTTAATGAGGCACATTATGACGTAAATGTTCCCTTCATTGTCGATGAGATTAGTAAACAAACAAATTAAACCTGTATATAGGAGGGGCTAGGGGAGGGGCTAGCACCCCTAAAAAATACAGAATTCCCAGATTGAATGGGTAAAAATGGCCTGTCTTGGTTTTAAAGCCACAAGTAACTAGTGTACTAACAATATACTGACCAACCGTAGCCTGACCAGTTTGACCAGCCTGGTGAAGCAGTTAAACTGGTCAAAGTACAGCTAAAACCAGCAACCATCAAACACTGATATTTTATTATAATAGTTTATCAGGGTCATTCAATAAGTATTGTTGTTAGCATTAAGGTGGTGAGCAGAAGGACCTTCTCTAGCACAGAGCTCTGCAACACCTAAACACTAGTCCAGTGATATGTTGACCACTAGTCCCTTCACTGCCAGTGATATGTTGACCACTAGTCCCTTCACTGCCAGTGATATGTTGACCACTAGTCCCTTCACTTCACTGCCAGTGATATGTTGACCACTAGTCCCTTCACTGCCAGTGATATGTTGACCACTAGTCCCTTCACTGCCAGTGATATGTTGACCACTAGTCCCTTCACTGCCAGTGATAACCCTCTCTATATGTTGACCAACACACCGTTTATTTTTAACTGCAGGTTTCCTAGAATCACCAGACATCGTCTAGTGATTCTAGATGTTTCCTAGAATCACCAGACATCGTCTAGTGATTCTAGGAAACCTGCAGTTAAAAATAAACGGTGACCAACGAGTTGGTCTTTAAATAACCGCCAGGGTCCCGCGCTGACCTCCCAGGCCTCAGGATAGATGTCCCCTCTGACCTCCCAGGCCTCAGGATAGATGTCCCCTCTGACCTCCCAGGCCTCAGGATAGATGTCCCCTCTGACCTCCCAGGCCTCAGGATAGATGTCCCCTCTGACCTCCCAGGCCTCAGGATAGATGTTCAAAGGGCTGCCTGGCAGGTGTTGACTGTCCTGCCAGCTCTCCCCACAGTGATGCCCCAGCGTTGGGTTTACTGGGTTCGGTGCCGTGGCCCTCAGGGGCCCTTTGGGGCACTGGGGTCGAGGCCCTCACAAGGTCTCCGGGGGCCCTTCATTGGCTGGTTGACTTACGGGCCGATGTGCAAATCCGACCGCACCCAATAGAACTGGTTGTCTCGTCTCCCTAGACACCCAATAGAACTGGTTGTCTCGTCTCCCTAGACACCCAATAGAACTGGTTGTCTCGTCTCCCTAGACAGCCAATAGAACTGGTTGTCCCGTCTCCCTAGACACCCAATAGAACTGGTTGTCCCGTCTCCCTAGACAGCCAATAGAACTGGTTGTCACGTCTCCCTAGACACCCAATAGAACTGGTTGTCCCGTCTCCCTAGACACCCAATAGAACTGGTTGTCCCGTCTCCCTAGACACCCAATAGAACTGGTTGTCACGTCTCCCTAGACACCCAATAGAACTGGTTGTCACGCCTCCCTAGACACCCAATAGAACTGGTTGTCTCGTCTCCCTAGACAGCCAATAGAACTGGTTGTCACGCCTCCCTAGACACCCAATAGAACTGGTTGTCCCGTCTCCCTAGACACCCAATAGAACTGGTTGTCACGTCTCCCTAGACAGTCAGGAGATGACATGAACTCTGACCTGGAGATTCAGTTTCTCCCCTGAGCAAGCAAGAAAGGCAAGGCTCTATTAGCTCAAAGGTCAAAGAAAGGAAAAGGTCAAGCCCTCGCGCAGGGAAACCGTCGTGTTCAAGTCCGGGGCCGAGGAGGAAAGTTATACATGCTATAGTGGAGCAGCTTTAATTACACGCATGTTGAGTTACTGTACACGCATGTTGAGTTACTGTACACGCATGTTGAATTAAACACGCCTCTTACATGTTGTACACACACAGACGAAGTACAACATAAACATTACAGAGACTTTGGTTGTCACTGTACAATACTTTAAAATACTTTAAACTTTAAAACAACTCCAGCTTGTCTCTCTCCATCCAGGATGCATGACCAGAGCTCCAGAGCTCAGTTTTCTGACCCCTCAATGTCCTAAACTCTGTCTTACTCTATGGCTCTGGCCCATTCTAAAGACTACGGGTGCGTTCGGTGCGCACCGGGAATGTGGTCAGTTTGTTGAGTGTGGTGGGCGGTGACGTCACAGAGTGTGTTCAGTGTGCCTTATTTACGAACGACCACAGCTGTGACACAATCACACTGGACAACCCCAGCTTCAGGGTAGGGTCTCTCAGTGGACGACCCCAGCTTCAGGGTTAGGGTCTCAGTGGACGACCCCAGCTTCAGGGTTAGGGTCTCTCAGTGGACGACCCCAGCTTCAGGGTAGGGTCTCTCAGTGGACGACCCCAGCTTCAGGGTTAGGGTCGCTCAGTGGACGACCCCAGCTTCAGGGTTAGGGTCTCTCAGTGGACGACCCGAGCTTCAGGGTTAGGGTCTCTCAGTGGACGACCCCAGCTTCAGGGTAGGGTCTCTCAGTGGACGACCCCAGGTTCAGGGTTAGGGTCTCTCAGTGGACGACCCCAGCCTCAGGGTAGGGTCTCTCAGTGGACGACCCCAGCTTCAGGGTAGGGTCTCTCAGTGGACGACCCCAGCTTCAGGGTAGGGTCTCTCAGTGCGGGCACTCGGCACACCCGGTGTGCAGCGCACTGGATTTTCGAACGACAATGCACCGAGTGCACTGAATAGAGCACCGAAGTCCTGACGTAACTCGCTCATCCCCACGATTCCCCTGGTTCTAAAGTCCTGACGTAACTCGCTCATCCCCACGATTCCCCTGGTTCTAAAGTCCTGACGTAACTCGCTCATCCCGACGATTCCCCTGGTTCTAAAGTCCTGACGTAACTCGCTCATCCCCACGATTCCCCTGGTTCTAAAGTCCTGACGTAACTCGCTCATCCCGACGATTCCCCTGGTTCTAAAGTCCTGACGTAACTCGCTCATCCCGACGATTCCCCTGGTTCTAAAGTCCTGACGTAACTCGCTCATCCCGACGATTCCCCTGGTTCGCGGGAGTAATTTCTCTATGGAGAATAACATGGGGTGATCTTAATATCGTCTACTATAAGCGTTGTGGTCCAAAAATAAACAAGCTGTCTCTGCGTTATTGTCAGGGAGGTGTCTCTGTATCGTTTGCAACAGTCAGTCACTCATATATGATACAGTCTGCTTCTAGCGAAAATCTAACTAATTCAGCAGCAGTAACATTAGTGAAGCGGCCGGGGTGACATGTTTGTTTTTCAAACACAGTTCTTATATGAAGCGATCTAAAAATCCTCCTATGGCGATTTCAATGCAACTAAACAAATACATGAACCTGGGGACTGACGCCCTCTACTGGAAGTGAAGTCAGACTTCGGTGCTCTATAAACGAACAACAAGAGAACACACCGCCGGGCGCCCAGCAGGGGCGGCCTTAGGAATCTGGAGGCCCGTTTCAAGATCAAATATGAGGCCCCCATACTGTATATATCTATCACATATTATGTTGATACAGCCGTATCTAGTTTGGACTGTTCTATATCGCGCACATGTAGCCATTACTCTTGACAATTACGCAGCAACAACACCTCTCATAATCCTGTCGTCCCTTCACAATAAAGTGTCTCCCTTTTACCTCCCAATGGCGCACATTTTACCCTGTAGGTTATTAACAGGGAATTGTTGTAACTTAACATCGTGGGAGAGAGCAAGGCAGTGAGCGAGAGAGAGAGAGAGAGGGGGCTAAGGGTGGCGGGGAGTTGACTGATGCCTGACAGTCAGTTGGAGCCCTGAGGGTGGAGGGCCCCCTGAGGGTGGGGCCCGTTTCAATGTAAACTGGTGAAACATAGCTAAGGCCTCCTCAGCGCTCGGGGCACATTTCCGAACACACCCTACAATAATAATAATAATAATAATAACGATGTCCTAACTCTGCAGTGTAAATACAGACACAGACACAAAGCCTCGTTTCACACCATTGTAATTTAATAAAAAGAAATACATTTCTTAAGTTTTTAAATAAATACAATAAAACCCCCCAAAAAATAAATAAGTATATATATATATACTGTATATTATGCAATCTTTAAGTGCTTTCTAAAGTCCCTATTTTAAGTGTCACTGCACACACACTCTAGACGCGTTCAGAACAACATGTTTTACACCCAGAAACCATGCGTACAATAAGTACAATAAGTACACGAGTAGAAACCTTAGACTGTACATGAGCTAGTAAAGTATAGGGAGGAATTGTGCAGAATAACCTGGAGCAGAAAAATAGGCCTCACTCTGTGTACAAGTACACGTTAAAATACTCTGTACAGTACACGTTAAAATACTCTGTACAGTACACGTTAAAATACTGTGTGTACACTGCAGTACAGCGTTAAAATACTCTGTACAGTACACGTTTAAAACACCAGAGCAGAACATATTGTATATAAAAACACACCGCTTTAAGAGACATCGGGATGTCTACAGTAGAGGCAGATGTCTACAGTAGAGGCAGATGTCTACAGTAGAGGCTACAGCTGCGATCACTCTTAAACGTGTCAACGTTTGAATAAATAAATATTCTCATGGCGTTTGGAGACGTGTGGCCAGTTATGTAATATTAAATGTACACCATGTGGTCGCCGCAGGCAGAAGACCTTGGATATCCATAATGTAAATATTTTAATGTGTTTATTTTTGCATACACTAATGCCCTGCCGTCGGGCGGTTAAAGGGTTTTAAATGTGCCTGAGGGTTTTTTATAAATGTCAAACTGAGGAAAATAAAAGATCTTTTGACTAAAAATAGTAACATACTTTTTAACTGGATTTAAAAAGGTCTACGAGGTTGAAAAGTGAAGCAAAGCGACAAGGTTTGTTCTTTGAACAAATAGGAGGATTCTAATCCAAACGTTTGATATGTGGACGCGTCGAGCTTTAGAAACAGTATCAGACTTTAAAACATTAAAACATTAAAGACGCGTCGAGCTTTAGAAACAGTATCAGACTTTAAAACATTAAAACATTAAAGACGCGTCGAGCTTTAGAACAGTATCAGACTTTAAAACATTATCAAAGACGCTTCGAAAGCAAGAGAGAGAAACTATTCTATTGTCACAGAACGCTGAAAATATGCTTAATCCTCACAGTTTGGCAGGAGATGTGATTTACCCTCAGAGACAGAGATGTGATTTACCCTCAGAGACAGAGATGTGATTTACCCTCAGAGACACAGAATGATTTACCCTCAGAGACACAGAATGATTTACCCTCAGAGACACAGATGTGATTTACCCTCAGAGACAGATGTGATTTACCCTCAGAGACACAGATGTGATTTACCCTCAGAGACAGAATGATTTCCCCTCAGAGACACAGAATGATTTACCCTCAGAGACACAGATGTGATTTACCCTGAGAGACACAGATGTGATTTTCCCTCAGAGACACAGATGTGATTTACCCTCAGAGAGACAGAATGATTTCCCCTCAGAGACAGAATGATTTACCCTCAGAGAGACAGAATGATTTCCCCTCAGAGACACAGATGTGATTTCCCCTCAGAGACACAGATGTGATTTACCCTCAGAGAGACAGAATGATTTCCCCTCAGAGACAGAATGATTTCCCCTCAGAGACAGAATGATTTACCCTCAGAGAGACAGAATGATTTCCCCTCAGAGACAGAATGATTTCCCCTCAGAGAGACAGAATGATTTCCCCTCAGAGACAGAATGATTTCCCCTCAGAGACAGAATGATTTCCCCTCAGAGACACAGAATGATTTCCCCTCAGAGACAGAATGATTTCCCCTCAGAGACACAGAATGATTTCCCCTCAGAGACACAGAATGATTTCCCCTCAGAGAGACAGAATGATTTACCCTCAGAGAGACAGAATGATTTCCCCTCAGAGAGACAGAATGATTTCCCCTCAGAGACAGAATGATTTCCCCTCAGAGACACAGAATGATTTCCCCTCAGAGACACAGAATGATTTCCCCTCAGAGACAGAATGATTTCCCCTCAGAGACACAGAATGATTTCCCCTCAGAGACACCCTTGTAGATGGGCTATGTCTGGAGGTTATAAGAGGCCTTTCCGCTGAGCACATTAACCGAGAAAAGGAACCAGTTTACAGTCAGACTTCCACCTCTGGGAACATTAGAGAGAGAGAGAGAGAGAGAGGGAATAGCAAACTGGTGTGTGTGTGTGTGTGTGTGTGTGTGTGTGTGCGTGCGTGTGTGGTGCGTGCGTGCGTGTGTGGTGCGTGCGTGCGTGCGTGCGTGCGTGGTGCGTGCGTGCGTGCGTGTGTGTGGTGCGTGCGTGCGTGACTACAAAAGGCGTACAAAAGGTGTGCAAACATTAGTGTAAAACGAAAGAGAGAAAAAAACCAAAATAATATGTGATATCCAACAATAGAGACTCATCCCTTAGAGGACAAAACAACCAGGATAATGAGACACACCGACCGCTCACAGTCTACAACCTGCTGATCTGTAACCCTGAACTAGGAGAAAACCCACCGTGGTGTGTATGGGTACACACTGGAAAACTACTGTGCACACACACACACACACACACACACACAGAGTATAAACCTAACTGCCCATTAAATATCATTAAATGTGGATTAAGTGTACGGCACTATAAAAACCATGTTGTGTTGCTACATGCCTCCGTTTGTGCGTGTGTGTGCGTGCGCGCACGTGTGTGTGTGTGTGTGTGTGTGTGCGTGCACGTGTGTGTGTGTGTGTGTGCACAGTGGGAACGACTCGGGGAGCGAAAACAAAAAGATGGAGAGAGAAAACACCTGTGCAGAACTTAGAGGAAGGAAGGGGCTTTGTTGTGCTTTAGAGAGAGTGGAGGCGTGTGTGTGTGCACGTGTGCGTGTGTGTGCACGTGTGCGTGTGTGTGCACGTGTGCGTGTGTGTGCACGTGTGCGTGTGTGTGCACGTGTGCGCGTGTGCGTGTGTGTGCACGTGTGCGTGTGTGTGTGTGTGTGTTGTTTGGTTGTCATGGTTGGGGGTCAGAAGGTACAAGGCCGTGGTTATGTAACTCCACATGTGGCTTTGACTTTGGGGCGTGTGTGTGTGTGTGTGTGTGTGTGTGTGTGTGTGTGTGTGTGTGAGTGTGTGTGTGTGTGTGTGCCTGTGCGTGTGTGTGTGTGAGGGGGGGGGAGTGGGAGTGGCCAACGGTGGCTGGAAGTGAACTGCCAACGGGTCTGGCGAGAGAGTGAGAGCTTTATGGTGTGTGTGTGTGTGTGTGTGTGTGTGTGTGTGTGTGTGTGTGTGTGTGTGTGTGTGTGTGTGTGTGTGTGTGTGTGTATTGTGATGGTTCGGTGGGAGAGTCTTTCGTGTGCGCTCACACGTGAACATGTGAGAGAGAGAGAGAGAGAGAGAGAGAGAGAGAGAGAGAGAGAGAGAGAGAGAGACAGAGAGACAGAGAGAGAGAGAGACAGAGAGAGAGAGAGAGAGACAGAGAGAGAGAGAGAGAGAGAGAGAGACAGAGAGACAGAGAGACAGAGAGACAGAGAGAGAGAGAGAGAGAGAGATGAGAGAGAGAGAGAGAGAGAGAGACAGAGAGAGAGACAGAGAGAGAGAGAGACAGAGAGAGAGAGAGAGAGAGAGAGAGAGAGAGAGAGAGAGAGAGAGAGAGAGAGAGAGAGAGAGAGAGCGAGAGACAGAGAGAGAGAACAGAGAGAGAGAGAGAGAGAGACAGAGAGAGAGACAGAGAGAGAGAGAGAGAGAGAGAGACAGAGAGAGAGAGAGAGAGAGGAGAGAGACAGAGAGACAGAGGTGTGGTTAATAAACCGTGGAGTCAAAGCATGCATAACGTCTTGGCATGATGGTGGGCCCTGTGTCACACAGGAACTACATATATGGCATGGTGTTACACAGTGTCTCGTTGTGCCAAAATGCCTCCATCTGTGAGTCTGAGAGGAAACCAAATGAACCCTGGAGAGGTCTAGTAACCAAATGGACCCTTCCTTCTGGAGAGGTCTAGTAACCAAATGGACCCTTCCTTAAGCCCAAACCACACCAGTTGCAACTACTTGCAACTAAAAGGGTCAACCACACCAATCAGTGTCATTGGTGTGGTTGACCTTAAAACGGGTGTGGTTTGGGCTTTACGGAACCAAATGGACCCGTACGCGCGTGTCCTGCACAAGGCGACGCCATTGGTCGGTCGGTCGGGGTCACAAGGCGACGCCATTGGTCGGTCGGTCGGGGTCACAAGGCGACGCCATTGGTCGGTCGGGTCGGGGTCACAAGGCGACGCCATTGGTCGGTCGGTCGGGGTCACAAGGCGACGCCATTGGTCGGTCGGTCGGGTCACAAGGCGACGCCATTGGTCGGTCGGGTCGGGTCACAAGGCGACGCTATTGGTCCGTGGGTCAGCAGGGAAGCAGAGCAGCGATGACGATTCGCCGCTCAGCGACGACGACGAGACGTCGTGGAGGTGGTCTCGGGACGAGGCCGTGGTGTCTGCAGCGCCCCCTGTGGCCGGAGGACTCCTGCTGACCACCAGCTCCAGGCGCTCTCCGGCCGCCGCGATGAGAGGAACGGTCAGACAGCAGTCCATGTGCCGCGTCCTGGCCCCGTTCACCTACAGGGGGCGACAGAGAGCAGGGCTTTGACTCCACAGGGCCACTATAGTTCCACACTCACTCCAGAGGGCCACTATAGTTCCACACTCACTCCAGAGGGCCACTATAGTTCCACACTCACTCCAGAGGGCCACTATAGTTACACACTCACTCCAGAGGGCCATATAGTTACACACTCACTCCAGAGGGCCATATAGTTACACACTCACTCCAGAGGGCCACTATAGTTCCACACTCACTCCAGAGGGCCGCTATAGTTCCACACTCACTCCAGGGGGCCACTATAGTTCCACACTCACTCCAGAGGGCCACTATAGTTCCACACTCACTCCAGAGGGCCACTATAGTTACAAGCTCACTCCAGAGGGCCACTATAGTTCCACACTCACTGCACTCTCACTCCAGAGGGCCACTATAGTTACAAGCTCACTCCAGAGGGCCACTATAGTTCCACACTCACTCCAGAGGGCCACTATAGTTCCACACTCACTCCAGAGGGCCACTATAGTTCCAAACTCACTCCAGAGGGCCACTATAGTTCCACACTCACTCCAGAGGGCCACTATAGTTCCAAGCTCACTCCAGAGGGCCACTATAGTTCCACACTCACTCCAGAAGGCCACTATAGTTCCACACTCACTCCAGAAGGCCACTATAGTTCCACACTCACTCCAGAGGGCCACTATAGTTCCACACTCACTCCAGAGGGCCACTATAGTTCCACACTCACTCCAGAGGGCCACTATAGTTCCACACTCACTCCAGAGGGCCACTATAGTTCCACACTCACTCCAGAGGGCCACTATAGTTCCACACTCACTCCAGAGGGCCACTATAGTTCCACACTCACTCCAGAGGGCCACTATAGTTCCAAACTCACTCCAGAGGGCCACTATAGTTCCACACTCACTGCACTCTCACTCCAGAGGGCCACTATAGTTACAAGCTCACTCCAGAGGGCCACTATAGTTCCACACTCACTCCAGAGGTCCACTATAGTTCCACACTCACTCCAGAGGGCCACTATAGTTCCAAACTCACTCCAGAGGGCCACTATAGTTCCACACTCACTCCAGAGGGCCACTATAGTTCCACACTCACTGCACTCTCACTCCAGAGGGCCACTATAGTTACAAGCTCACTCCAGAGGGCCACTATAGTTCCACACTCACTCCAGAGGGCCACTATAGTTCCACACTCAATCCAGAGGGCCACTATAGTTCCAAACTCACTCCAGAGGGCCACTATAGTTCCACACTCACTCCAGAGGGCCACTATAGTTCCAAGCTCACTCCAGAGGGCCACTATAGTTCCACACTCACTCCAGAAGGCCACTATAGTTCCACACTCACTCCAGAGGGCCACTATAGTTCCACACTCACTCCAGAGGGCCACTATAGTTCCACACTCACTCCAGAGGGCCACTATAGTTCCACACTCACTCCAGAGGGCCACTATAGTTCCACACTCACTCCAGAGGGCCACTATAGTTCCACACTCACTCCAGAGGGCCACTATAGTTCCACACTCACTCCAGAGGGCCACTATAGTTCCAAACTCACTCCAGAGGGCCACTATAGTTCCACACTCACTGCACTCTCACTCCAGAGGGCCACTATAGTTACAAGCTCACTCCAGAGGGCCACTATAGTTCCACACTCACTCCAGAGGTCCACTATAGTTCCACACTCACTCCAGAGGGCCACTATAGTTCCAAACTCACTCCAGAGGGCCACTATAGTTCCACACTCACTCCAGAGGGCCACTATAGTTCCACACTCACTCCAGAGGGCCACTATAGTTCCAAGCTCACTCCAGAGGGCCACTATAGTTCCACACTCACTCCAGAGGGCCACTATAGTTCCATACTCACTCCAGATGGCCACTATAGTTCCACACTCACTCCAGAGGGCCACTATAGTTCCACACTCACTCCAGAGGGCCACTATAGTTCCACACTCACTCCAGAGGGCCACTATAGTTCCACGCTCACTCCAGAGGGCCACTATAGTTCCACTGTGGCGCTGAATATGGACTCAGCGTTGGATTCCTATTAATAAGATGTGCACTGCAAAATGTGCCAATACAAACATTGTGATCTGTGGCCAGAGCTGACTTTACTGAGACAAAGAGGAGGTGAAATAAGACACCAGCCATAAAGTAGGGGGAAACCACCAGCTTCTCTCACAGGCCAACTGACACAGCAGGAGGGGATCTGATAAGGGCACATCTTCACTATCTCCACATAGCCAGCGCATGTTGAGCACACGGTGACCACATGTGTGCTCGATTCACTTCCTGGGTCCACAGACCAACTGCCACAGCGGGGGTGCCGTGGACACATCTCCAGTCCACTGTCCCTAGAGCAGGATGGGCACACACTCAGCACATGGGGAAAGCTTTAAGCTGACCAATGGCTGAGGGCCTGGCACAAACAGCCAATCACAGGAAAGGCTGATGATGCTCCAGGGCAGAACAGAGGGTTTAAATCAACTAGCCTGTGTCCCCTGGGGTCAGATTCTGTAAACCAACCAAGAAGAATCCACCAACCTCGTGTACATTGTGCACGAAGAACAAACCCTGTGTATTACACTGCACAGCAACTAAGCAGCCTCACACTGACCAATGGTAAATATGAATTCATGCAACTAATGAATAATGCTATCTGTGTGTTATGCTGTAAACCTGTAATGTACAATGACGAATGTATTATGTGTATTTGTCTCATATACAGGTTTTTTACCTAATCAAACGGTTACTAATCTAATCAAATGGTTACTAACTAATCAAAGGCCTGAACAAGGGCTAACAACTAACCCGATTTAGGACAGCTAGGCTCGTTGTGTTAAATGTATGTATGAAATCATATAATAAAAATATATATAATACAAGGAGTTACGTTATTTTAGATTGCGAATGGCCGAGATTCGAGTAAATACTTTGACCCAATGTGAAGCTGTAATCCTTTCAGAGGGGCTAGATAGCACGGTTAATGTTAAAACTAACAAAGAAATCGTAGCAAACTATAAATCTGAACATCCACGCTCACTCCAGAGGGCCACTATAGTTCCACACTCACTCCAGAGGGCCACTATATCCCACGCTCACTCCAGAGGGCCACTATAGTTCCACACTCACTCCAGAGGGCCACTACAGTTCCAGACTCACTCCAGAGGGCCACTATAGTTCCACATTCACTCCAGAGGGCCACTATAGTTCCACACTCACTCCAGAGGGCCACTATAGTTCCACACTCACTCCAGAGGGCCACTATAGTTCCAAACTCACTCCAGAGGGCCACTATAGTTCCACACTCACTGCACACTCACTCCAGAGGGCCACTATAGTTCCACACTCACTCCAGAGGGCCACTATAGTTCCACACTCACTCCAGAGGGCCACTGTAGTTCAACACTCACTCCAGAGGGCCACTATAGTTCCACACTCACTCCAAAGGGCCACTATAGTTCAACACTCACTCCAGAGGGCCACTATAGTTCCACACTCACTCCAGAGGGCCACTGTAGTTCCACACTGACTCAAGACGGCCACATTGCATATTACTGTGGTAGCAAACATAGCCGATCTACCACAAACACGTCAATTAATTTAATCATCTTAATTATAACCAATAACCAAATATAGCCAATCCATGAGCTCTCTGATGCGTTGTGAGGTCATCGATCTGTTTTCAGCACAACGTGATGTAATTGAAGACCTTTAATCAGCTCTGTTAGCAGTGGGTGTGGCTTTCTGGTTCCACTGGAAAATCCGCCATTCATTTTCCCCACATAGAGATTCACAAACAGAAAACCAGTCACTGCTATATTATGCTCTATATGGACTCTGACCGATGGCCTGCGTAGGGTTAATGTTACTCTTGACCAGTGAGGAACTAACTGGTCACCATGACACACCGTGTCACATGACACAGGTCACATGACAGGTCACGGAGGCCCCATGGACTGACCACAAGTTCCTCTTCTGCATTTAACTGGGGAAGAACGTTGGAAAACCTTATGTTAACATTTAACTGGGGAAGCACGTTGGAAAACCTTATGTTAACATTTAACTGGGGAAGCACGTTGGAAAACCTTATGTTAACATTTAACTGGGGAAGCACGTTGGAAAACCTTATGTTAACATTTAACTGGGGAAGCACGTTGGAAAACCTTATGTTAACATTTAACTGGGGAAGCACGTTGGAAAACCTTATGTTAACATTTAACTGGGGAAGCACGTTGGAAAACCTTATGTTAACATTTAACTGGGGAAGCACGTTGGAAAACCTTATGTTAACATTTAACTGGGGAAGCACGTTGGAAAACCTTATGTTAACATTTAACTGGGGAAGCACGTTGGAAAACCTTATGTTAACATTTAACTGGGGAAGCACGTTGGAAAACCTTATGTTAACATTTAACTGGGGAAGCACGTTGGAAAACCTTATGTTAACATTTAACTGGGGAAGCACGTTGGAAAACTCTTCTTCTACTGTGAGGAAGTTCCTTCTTAATGGTTTTATTCTCCAGTAATCATCTCTATATACGCAGTGGACTTAATGTGGACGACTTCACAAGACACCATTATAAAGAAGGATAGAGACCGAACTGGAGCGTTAGTAGTATTTTACCTGTAGTAAACGGTCGTAGGGTCAGTATTACCTGTAGTAAACGGTCGTAGGGTCAGTATTGTAGTAAACGGTCGTAGGGTCAGTATTACCTGTAGTAAACGGTCGTAGGGTCAGTATTACCTGTAGTAAACAGTCGTAGGGTCAGTATTGTAGTAAACGGTCGTAGGGTCAGTATTACCTGTAGTAAACGGTCGTAGGGTCAGTATTACCTGTAGTAAACGGTCGTAGGGTCAGTATTGTAGTAAACGGTCGTAGGGTCAGTATTACCTGTAGTAAACGGTCGTAGGGTCAGTATTGTAGTAAACGGTCGTAGGGTCAGTATTACCTGTAGTAAACGGTCGTAGGGTCAGTATTGTAGTAAACGGTCGTAGGGTCAGTATTACCTGTAGTAAACGGTCGTAGGGTCAGTATTGTAGTAAACGGTCGTAGGGTCAGTATTGTAGTAAACGGTCGTAGGGTCAGTATTGTAGTAAACGGTCGTAGGGTCAGTATTGTAGTAAACGGTCGTAGGGTCAGTATTGTAGTAAACGGTCGTAGGGTCAGTATTGTAGTAAACGGTCGTAGGGTCAGTATTACCTGTAGTAAACGGTCGTAGGGTCATTATTGTAGTAAACGGTCGTAGGGTCAGTATTGTAGTAAACGGTCGTAGGGTCAGTATTGTAGTAAACGGTCGTAGGGTCAGTATTGTAGTAAACGGTCGTAGGGTCAGTATTACCTGTAGTAAACGGTCGTAGGGTCAGTATTACCTGTAGTAAACGGTCGTAGGGTCAGTATTGTAGTAAACGGTCGTAGGGTCAGTATTGTAGTAAACGGTCGTAGGGTCAGTATTGTAGTAAACGGTCGTAGGGTCAGTATTACCTGTAGTAAACGGTCGTAGGGTCAGTATTACCTGTAGTAAACGGTCGTAGGGTCAGTATTGTAGTAAACGGTCGTAGGGTCAGTATTGTAGTAAACGGTCGTAGGGTCAGTATTGTAGTAAACGGTCGTAGGGTCAGTATTGTAGTAAACGGTCGTAGGGTCAGTATTGCAGTAAACGGTCGTAGGGTCAGTATTGTAGTAAACGGTCGTAGGGTCAGTATTGCAGTAAACGGTCGTAGGGTCAGTATTGTAGTAAACGGTCGTAGGGTCAGTATTACCTGTAGTAAACGGTCATAGGGTCAGTATTACCTGTAGTAAACGGTCGTAGGGTCAGTATTACCTGTAGTAAACGGTCGTAGGGTCAGTATTGTAGTAAACGGTCGTAGGGTCAGTATTGTAGTAAACGGTCGTAGGGTCAGTATTGTAGTAAACGGTCGTAGGGTCAGTATTGCCTACAGTAAACGGTCGTAGGGTCAGTATTACCTACAGTAAACGGTCGTAGGGTCAGTATTACCTACAGTAAACGGTCGTAGGGTCAGTATTACCTGTAGTAAACGGTCGTAGGGTCAGTATTACCTGTAGTAAACGGTCGTAGGGTCAGTATTACCTGCAGTAAACGGTCGTAGGGTCAGTATTGTAGTAAACGGTCGTAGGGTCAGTATTACCTGTAGTAAACGGTCGTAGGGTCAGTATTGCCTGTAGTAAACGGTCGTAGGGTCAGTATTGTAGTAAACGGTCGTAGGGTCAGTATTGTAGTAAACGGTCGTAGGGTCAGTATTACCTGTAGTAAACGGTCGTAGGGTCAGTATTGCAGTAAACGGTCGTAGGGTCAGTATTACCTGTAGTAAACGGTCATAGGGTCAGTATTACCTGTAGTAAACGGTCGTAGGGTCAGTATTACCTGTAGTAAACGGTCGTAGGGTCAGTATTACCTGTAGTAAACGGTCGTAGGGTCAGTATTGTAGTAAACGGTCGTAGGGTCAGTATTGTAGTAAACGGTCGTAGGGTCAGTATTGTAGTAAACGGTCGTAGGGTCAGTATTGCCTACAGTAAACGGTCGTAGGGTCAGTATTACCTACAGTAAACGGTCGTAGGGTCAGTATTACCTACAGTAAACGGTCGTAGGGTCAGTATTACCTACAGTAAACGGTCGTAGGGTCAGTATTACCTGTAGTAAACGGTCGTAGGGTCAGTATTACCTGTAGTAAACGGTCGTAGGGTCAGTATTGTAGTAAACGGTCGTAGGGTCAGTATTACCTGTAGTAAACGGTCGTAGGGTCAGTATTGTAGTAAACGGTCGTAGGGTCAGTATTACCTGTAGTAAACGGTCGTAGGGTCAGTATTGTAGTAAACGGTCGTAGGGTCAGTATTGTAGTAAACGGTCGTAGGGTCAGTATTGTAGTAAACGGTCGTAGGGTCAGTATTACCTGTAGTAAACGGTCGTAGGGTCAGTATTGTAGTAAACGGTCGTAGGGTCAGTATTACCTGTAGTAAACGGTCATAGGGTCAGTATTACCTGTAGTAAACGGTCATAGGGTCAGTATTACCTGTAGTAAACGGTCGTAGGGTCAGTATTACCTGTAGTAAACAGTCGTAGGGTCAGTATTACCTGTAGTAAACAGTCGTAGGGTCAGTATTACCTGTAGTAAACGGTCGTAGGGTCAGTATTGCAGTAAACGGTCGTAGGGTCAGTATTGTAGTAAACAGTCGTAGGGTCAGTATTACCTGTAGTAAACGGTCGTAGGGTCAGTATTACCTGTAGTAAACGGTCGTAGGGTCAGTATTGTAGTAAACAGTCGTAGGGTCAGTATTACCTGTAGTAAACGGTCATAGGGTCAGTATTACCTGTAGTAAACGGTCGTAGGGTCAGTATTACCTGTAGTAAACAGTCGTAGGGTCAGTATTACCTGTAGTAAACGGTCGTAGGGTCAGTATTGCAGTAAACGGTCGTAGGGTCAGTATTGTAGTAAACAGTCGTAGGGTCAGTATTACCTGTAGTAAACGGTCGTAGGGTCAGTATTACCTGTAGTAAACGGTCGTAGGGTCAGTATTGCAGTAAACGGTCGTAGGGTCAGTATTGTAGTAAACGGTCGTAGGGTCAGTATTGCAGTAAACGGTCGTAGGGTCAGTATTGTAGTAAACGGTCGTAGGGTCAGTATTACCTGTAGTAAACGGTCATAGGGTCAGTATTACCTGTAGTAAACGGTCGTAGGGTCAGTATTGTAGTAAACGGTCGTAGGGTCAGTATTGTAGTAAACGGTCGTAGGGTCAGTATTGTAGTAAACGGTCGTAGGGTCAGTATTGCCTACAGTAAACGGTCGTAGGGTCAGTATTACCTACAGTAAACGGTCGTAGGGTCAGTATTACCTACAGTAAACGGTCGTAGGGTCAGTATTACCTACAGTAAACGGTCGTAGGGTCAGTATTACCTGTAGTAAACGGTCGTAGGGTCAGTATTACCTGTAGTAAACGGTCGTAGGGTCATTATTGTAGTAAACGGTCGTAGGGTCAGTATTACCTGCAGTAAACGGTCGTAGGGTCAGTATTGTAGTAAACGGTCGTAGGGTCAGTATTACCTGTAGTAAACGGTCGTAGGGTCAGTATTGTAGTAAACGGTCGTAGGGTCAGTATTACCTGTAGTAAACGGTCGTAGGGTCAGTATTGTAGTAAACGGTCGTAGGGTCAGTATTACCTGTAGTAAACGGTCGTAGGGTCAGTATTACCTGCAGTAAACGGTCGTAGGGTCAGTATTACCTGCAGTAAACGGTCGTAGGGTCAGTATTGTAGTAAACGGTCGTAGGGTCAGTATTACCTGCAGTAAACGGTCGTAGGGTCAGTATTACCTGCAGTAAACGGTCGTAGGGTCAGTATTACCTGCAGTAAACGGTCGTAGGGTCAGTATTGTAGTAAACGGTCGTAGGGTCAGTATTACCTGCAGTAAACGGTCGTAGGGTCAGTATTACCTGTAGTAAACGGTCGTAGGGTCAGTATTGTAGTAAACGGTCGTAGGGTCAGTATTACCTGCAGTAAACGGTCGTAGGGTCAGTATTACCTGTAGTAAACGGTCGTAGGGTCAGTATTACCTGTAGTAAACGGTCGTAGGGTCAGTATTACCTGTAGTAAACGGTCGTAGGGTCAGTATTGTAGTAAACGGTCGTAGGGTCAGTATTACCTGTAGTAAACGGTCGTAGGGTCAGTATTACCTGTAGTAAACGGTCGTAGGGTCAGTATTACCTGCAGTAAACGGTCGTAGGGTCAGTATTACCTGTAGTAAACGGTCGTAGGGTCAGTATTGTAGTAAACGGTCGTAGGGTCAGTATTGTAGTAAACGGTCGTAGGGTCAGTATTGTAGTAAACGGTCGTAGGGTCAGTATTGCCTACAGTAAACGGTCGTAGGGTCAGTATTACCTACAGTAAACGGTCGTAGGGTCAGTATTACCTACAGTAAACGGTCGTAGGGTCAGTATTACCTACAGTAAACGGTCGTAGGGTCAGTATTACCTGTAGTAAACGGTCGTAGGGTCAGTATTACCTGTAGTAAACGGTCGTAGGGTCAGTATTGTAGTAAACGGTCGTAGGGTCAGTATTACCTGTAGTAAACGGTCGTAGGGTCAGTATTGTAGTAAACGGTCGTAGGGTCAGTATTACCTGTAGTAAACGGTCGTAGGGTCAGTATTGTAGTAAACGGTCGTAGGGTCAGTATTGTAGTAAACGGTCGTAGGGTCAGTATTGTAGTAAACGGTCGTAGGGTCAGTATTACCTGTAGTAAACGGTCGTAGGGTCAGTATTGTAGTAAACGGTCGTAGGGTCAGTATTACCTGTAGTAAACGGTCATAGGGTCAGTATTACCTGTAGTAAACGGTCGTAGGGTCAGTATTGCAGTAAACGGTCGTAGGGTCAGTATTACCTGTAGTAAACAGTCGTAGGGTCAGTATTACCTGTAGTAAACGGTCGTAGGGTCAGTATTGCAGTAAACGGTCGTAGGGTCAGTATTGTAGTAAACAGTCGTAGGGTCAGTATTACCTGTAGTAAACGGTCGTAGGGTCAGTATTACCTGTAGTAAACGGTCGTAGGGTCAGTATTGTAGTAAACGGTCATAGGGTCAGTATTACCTGTAGTAAACGGTCGTAGGGTCAGTATTACCTGTAGTAAACAGTCGTAGGGTCAGTATTACCTGTAGTAAACGGTCGTAGGGTCAGTATTGCAGTAAACGGTCGTAGGGTCAGTATTGTAGTAAACAGTCGTAGGGTCAGTATTACCTGTAGTAAACGGTCGTAGGGTCAGTATTACCTGTAGTAAACGGTCGTAGGGTCAGTATTGCAGTAAACGGTCGTAGGGTCAGTATTGTAGTAAACGGTCGTAGGGTCAGTATTGCAGTAAACGGTCGTAGGGTCAGTATTGTAGTAAACGGTCGTAGGGTCAGTATTACCTGTAGTAAACGGTCATAGGGTCAGTATTACCTGTAGTAAACGGTCGTAGGGTCAGTATTGTAGTAAACGGTCGTAGGGTCAGTATTGTAGTAAACGGTCGTAGGGTCAGTATTGTAGTAAACGGTCGTAGGGTCAGTATTGCCTACAGTAAACGGTCGTAGGGTCAGTATTACCTACAGTAAACGGTCGTAGGGTCAGTATTACCTACAGTAAACGGTCGTAGGGTCAGTATTACCTACAGTAAACGGTCGTAGGGTCAGTATTACCTGTAGTAAACGGTCGTAGGGTCAGTATTACCTGTAGTAAACGGTCGTAGGGTCATTATTGTAGTAAACGGTCGTAGGGTCAGTATTACCTGCAGTAAACGGTCGTAGGGTCAGTATTGTAGTAAACGGTCGTAGGGTCAGTATTACCTGTAGTAAACGGTCGTAGGGTCAGTATTGTAGTAAACGGTCGTAGGGTCAGTATTACCTGTAGTAAACGGTCGTAGGGTCAGTATTGTAGTAAACGGTCGTAGGGTCAGTATTACCTGTAGTAAACGGTCGTAGGGTCAGTATTACCTGTAGTAAACGGTCGTAGGGTCAGTATTACCTGCAGTAAACGGTCGTAGGGTCAGTATTACCTGCAGTAAACGGTCGTAGGGTCAGTATTACCTGTAGTAAACGGTCGTAGGGTCAGTATTACCTGTAGTAAACGGTCGTAGGGTCAGTATTACCTGTAGTAAACGGTCGTAGGGTCAGTATTACCTGTAGTAAACGGTCGTAGGGTCAGTATTGTAGTAAACGGTCGTAGGGTCAGTATTACCTGTAGTAAACGGTCGTAGGGTCAGTATTGTAGTAAACGGTCGTAGGGTCAGTATTACCTGTAGTAAACGGTCGTAGGGTCAGTATTACCTGTAGTAAACGGTCGTAGGGTCAGTATTGTAGTAAACAGTCGTAGGGTCAGTATTGTAGTAAACGGTCGTAGGGTCAGTATTACCTGCAGTAAACGGTCGTAGGGTCAGTATTGTAGTAAACGGTCGTAGGGTCAGTATTGTAGTAAACGGTCGTAGGGTCAGTATTGTAGTAAACGGTCGTAGGGTCAGTATTGTAGTAAACGGTCGTAGGGTCAGTATTGTAGTAAACGGTCGTAGGGTCAGTATTACCTGTAGTAAACGGTCGTAGGGTCAGTATTACCTGCAGTAAACGGTCGTAGGGTCAGTATTGTAGTAAACGGTCGTAGGGTCAGTATTGTAGTAAACGGTCGTAGGGTCAGTATTGTAGTAAACGGTCGTAGGGTCAGTATTGTAGTAAACGGTCGTAGGGTCAGTATTACCTGTAGTAAACGGTCGTAGGGTCAGTATTGTAGTAAACGGTCGTAGGGTCAGTATTACCTGTAGTAAACGGTCGTAGGGTCAGTATTACCTGTAGTAAACGGTCGTAGGGTCAGTATTGTAGTAAACGGTCGTAGGGTCAGTATTACCTGTAGTAAACGGTCGTAGGGTCAGTATTACCTGTAGTAAACGGTCGTAGGGTCAGTATTACCTGTAGTAAACGGTCGTAGGGTCAGTATTGTAGTAAACGGTCGTAGGGTCAGTATTGTAGTAAACGGTCGTAGGGTCAGTATTGTAGTAAACGGTCGTAGGGTCAGTATTACCTGTAGTAAACGGTCGTAGGGTCAGTATTACCTGTAGTAAACGGTCGTAGGGTCAGTATTACCTGTAGTAAACGGTCGTAGGGTCAGTATTGTAGTAAACGGTCGTAGGGTCAGTATTGTAGTAAACGGTCGTAGGGTCAGTATTGAAGTAAACGGTCGTAGGGTCAGTATTGTAGTAAACGGTCGTAGGGTCAGTATTACCTGTAGTAAACGGTCGTAGGGTCAGTATTACCTGTAGTAAACGGTCGTAGGGTCAGTATTGTAGTAAACGGTCGTAGGGTCAGTATTACCTGTAGTAAACGGTCGTAGGGTCAGTATTGTAGTAAACGGTCGTAGGGTCAGTATTGTAGTAAACGGTCGTAGGGTCAGTATTGTAGTAAACAGTCGTAGGGTCAGTATTACCTGTAGTAAACGGTCGTAGGGTCAGTATTACCTGTAGTAAACGGTCGTAGGGTCAGTATTGCAGTAAACGGTCGTAGGGTCAGTATTACCTGTAGTAAACGGTCGTAGGGTCAGTATTACCTGTAGTAAACGGTCGTAGGGTCAGTATTACCTGTAGTAAACGGTCGTAGGGTCAGTATTACCTGTAGTAAACAGTCGTAGGGTCAGTATTACCTGTAGTAAACGGTCGTAGGGTCAGTATTACCTGTAGTAAACGGTCGTAGGGTCAGTATTGTAGTAAACGGTCGTAGGGTCAGTATTGTAGTAAACGGTCGTAGGGTCAGTATTGCAGTAAACGGTCGTAGGGTCAGTATTACCTGTAGTAAACAGTCGTAGGGTCAGTATTACCTGTAGTAAACGGTCGTAGGGTCAGTATTGCAGTAAACGGTCGTAGGGTCAGTATTACCTGTAGTAAACGGTCATAGGGTCAGTATTACCTGTAGTAAACGGTCGTAGGGTCAGTATTACCTGTAGTAAACGGTCGTAGGGTCAGTATTGTAGTAAACGGTCGTAGGGTCAGTATTGTAGTAAACGGTCGTAGGGTCAGTATTGTAGTAAACGGTCGTAGGGTCAGTATTGTAGTAAACGGTCGTAGGGTCAGTATTGCCTACAGTAAACGGTCGTAGGGTCAGTATTACCTACAGTAAACGGTCGTAGGGTCAGTATTACCTACAGTAAACGGTCGTAGGGTCAGTATTACCTACAGTAAACGGTCGTAGGGTCAGTATTACCTGTAGTAAACGGTCGTAGGGTCAGTATTACCTGTAGTAAACGGTCGTAGGGTCAGTATTGTAGTAAACGGTCGTAGGGTCAGTATTACCTGTAGTAAACGGTCGTAGGGTCAGTATTGTAGTAAACGGTCGTAGGGTCAGTATTGTAGTAAACGGTCGTAGGGTCAGTATTACCTGTAGTAAACGGTCGTAGGGTCAGTATTGTAGTAAACGGTCGTAGGGTCAGTATTACCTGTAGTAAACGGTCATAGGGTCAGTATTACCTGTAGTAAACGGTCGTAGGGTCAGTATTACCTGCAGTAAACGGTCGTAGGGTCAGTATTACCTGTAGTAAACGGTCGTAGGGTCAGTATTACCTGTAGTAAACGGTCGTAGGGTCAGTATTACCTGTAGTAAACGGTCGTAGGGTCAGTATTGTAGTAAACGGTCGTAGGGTCAGTATTGTAGTAAACGGTCGTAGGGTCAGTATTGTAGTAAACGGTCGTAGGGTCAGTATTACCTGTAGTAAACGGTCGTAGGGTCAGTATTACCTGTAGTAAACGGTCGTAGGGTCAGTATTACCTGTAGTAAACGGTCGTAGGGTCAGTATTGCAGTAAACGGTCGTAGGGTCAGTATTACCTGTAGTAAACAGTCGTAGGGTCAGTATTACCTGTAGTAAACGGTCGTAGGGTCAGTATTGCAGTAAACGGTCGTAGGGTCAGTATTACCTGTAGTAAACAGTCGTAGGGTCAGTATTACCTGTAGTAAACGGTCGTAGGGTCAGTATTGCAGTAAACGGTCGTAGGGTCAGTATTACCTGTAGTAAACGGTCGTAGGGTCAGTATTGTAGTAAACGGTCGTAGGGTCAGTATTGTAGTAAACGGTCGTAGGGTCAGTATTGTAGTAAACAGTCGTAGGGTCAGTATTACCTGTAGTAAACGGTCGTAGGGTCAGTATTGTAGTAAACAGTCGTAGGGTCAGTATTACCTGTAGTAAACGGTCGTAGGGTCAGTATTGCAGTAAACGGTCGTAGGGTCAGTATTACCTGTAGTAAACGGTCGTAGGGTCAGTATTACCTGTAGTAAACGGTCGTAGGGTCAGTATTGCAGTAAACGGTCGTAGGGTCAGTATTGTAGTAAACAGTCGTAGGGTCAGTATTACCTGTAGTAAACGGTCATAGGGTCAGTATTACCTGTAGTAAACGGTCGTAGGGTCAGTATTGTAGTAAACGGTCGTAGGGTCAGTATTGTAGTAAACGGTCGTAGGGTCAGTATTGTAGTAAACGGTCGTAGGGTCAGTATTGTAGTAAACGGTCGTAGGGTCAGTATTGCCTACAGTAAACGGTCGTAGGGTCAGTATTACCTACAGTAAACGGTCGTAGGGTCAGTATTACCTACAGTAAACGGTCGTAGGGTCAGTATTACCTACAGTAAACGGTCGTAGGGTCAGTATTACCTGTAGTAAACGGTCGTAGGGTCAGTATTACCTGTAGTAAACGGTCGTAGGGTCAGTATTGTAGTAAACGGTCGTAGGGTCAGTATTACCTGTAGTAAACGGTCGTAGGGTCAGTATTGTAGTAAACGGTCGTAGGGTCAGTATTACCTGTAGTAAACGGTCGTAGGGTCAGTATTGTAGTAAACGGTCGTAGGGTCAGTATTACCTGTAGTAAACGGTCATAGGGTCAGTATTACCTGTAGTAAACGGTCGTAGGGTCAGTATTACCTGCAGTAAACGGTCGTAGGGTCAGTATTGTAGTAAACGGTCGTAGGGTCAGTATTACCTGCAGTAAACGGTCGTAGGGTCAGTATTGTAGTAAACGGTCGTAGGGTCAGTATTACCTGTAGTAAACGGTCATAGGGTCAGTATTACCTGTAGTAAACGGTCATAGGGTCAGTATTACCTGTAGTAAACGGTCGTAGGGTCAGTATTACCTGTAGTAAACGGTCGTAGGGTCAGTATTACCTGTAGTAAACGGTCATAGGGTCAGTATTACCTGTAGTAAACAGTCGTAGGGTCAGTATTGTAGTAAACGGTCATAGGGTCAGTATTACCTGTAGTAAACAGTCGTAGGGTCAGTATTACCTGTAGTAAACAGTCGTAGGGTCAGTATTACCTGTAGTAAACGGTCGTAGGGTCAGTATTACCTGTAGTAAACAGTCGTAGGGTCAGTATTACCTGTAGTAAACGGTCGTAGGGTCAGTATTGCAGTAAACGGTCGTAGGGTCAGTATTACCTGTAGTAAACAGTCGTAGGGTCAGTATTACCTGTAGTAAACGGTCGTAGGGTCAGTATTGTAGTAAACAGTCGTAGGGTCAGTATTACCTGTAGTAAACGGTCGTAGGGTCAGTATTGTAGTAAACGGTCATAGGGTCAGTATTACCTGTAGTAAACGGTCGTAGGGTCAGTATTACCTGTAGTAAACAGTCGTAGGGTCAGTATTACCTGTAGTAAACGGTCGTAGGGTCAGTATTACCTGTAGTAAACGGTCGTAGGGTCAGTATTGCAGTAAACGGTCGTAGGGTCAGTATTGTAGTAAACGGTCGTAGGGTCAGTATTGCAGTAAACGGTCGTAGGGTCAGTATTGTAGTAAACGGTCGTAGGGTCAGTATTACCTGTAGTAAACGGTCATAGGGTCAGTATTACCTGTAGTAAACGGTCGTAGGGTCAGTATTACCTGTAGTAAACGGTCGTAGGGTCAGTATTGTAGTAAACGGTCGTAGGGTCAGTATTGTAGTAAACGGTCGTAGGGTCAGTATTGTAGTAAACGGTCGTAGGGTCAGTATTGCCTACAGTAAACGGTCGTAGGGTCAGTATTACCTACAGTAAACGGTCGTAGGGTCAGTATTACCTACAGTAAACGGTCGTAGGGTCAGTATTACCTACAGTAAACGGTCGTAGGGTCAGTATTACCTGTAGTAAACGGTCGTAGGGTCAGTATTACCTGTAGTAAACGGTCGTAGGGTCATTATTGTAGTAAACGGTCGTAGGGTCAGTATTACCTGCAGTAAACGGTCGTAGGGTCAGTATTGTAGTAAACGGTCGTAGGGTCAGTATTACCTGTAGTAAACGGTCGTAGGGTCAGTATTGCCTGTAGTAAACGGTCGTAGGGTCAGTATTGTAGTAAACGGTCGTAGGGTCAGTATTGTAGTAAACGGTCGTAGGGTCAGTATTACCTGTAGTAAACGGTCGTAGGGTCAGTATTGCAGTAAACGGTCGTAGGGTCAGTATTACCTGTAGTAAACGGTCATAGGGTCAGTATTACCTGTAGTAAACGGTCGTAGGGTCAGTATTACCTGTAGTAAACGGTCGTAGGGTCAGTATTGTAGTAAACGGTCGTAGGGTCAGTATTGTAGTAAACGGTCGTAGGGTCAGTATTGTAGTAAACGGTCGTAGGGTCAGTATTGCCTACAGTAAACGGTCGTAGGGTCAGTATTACCTACAGTAAACGGTCGTAGGGTCAGTATTACCTACAGTAAACGGTCGTAGGGTCAGTATTACCTACAGTAAACGGTCGTAGGGTCAGTATTACCTGTAGTAAACGGTCGTAGGGTCAGTATTACCTGTAGTAAACGGTCGTAGGGTCAGTATTGTAGTAAACGGTCGTAGGGTCAGTATTACCTGTAGTAAACGGTCGTAGGGTCAGTATTGTAGTAAACGGTCGTAGGGTCAGTATTACCTGTAGTAAACGGTCGTAGGGTCAGTATTGTAGTAAACGGTCGTAGGGTCAGTATTGTAGTAAACGGTCGTAGGGTCAGTATTGTAGTAAACGGTCGTAGGGTCAGTATTACCTGTAGTAAACGGTCGTAGGGTCAGTATTGTAGTAAACGGTCGTAGGGTCAGTATTGTAGTAAACGGTCGTAGGGTCAGTATTACCTGTAGTAA
This sequence comes from Protomyctophum parallelum, assembly GCF_964188405.1. Classification (NCBI taxonomy): domain Eukaryota; kingdom Metazoa; phylum Chordata; class Actinopteri; order Myctophiformes; family Myctophidae; genus Protomyctophum; species Protomyctophum parallelum. Next base: position 55,169,497 of record NC_139705.1, on the reverse strand, counting down.
ACGGTCATAGGGTCAGTATTACCTGTAGTAAACGGTCATAGGGTCAGTATTACCTGTAGTAAACGGTCGTAGGGTCAGTATTGTAGTAAACGGTCGTAGGGTCAGTATTACCTGTAGTAAACGGTCGTAGGGTCAGTATTGTAGTAAACGGTCGTAGGGTCAGTATTACCTGCAGTAAACGGTCGTAGGGTCAGTATTACCTGTAGTAAACGGTCGTAGGGTCAGTATTACCTGTAGTAAACGGTCGTAGGGTCAGTATTACCTGTAGTAAACGGTCGTAGGGTCAGTATTACCTGTAGTAAACGGTCGTAGGGTCAGTATTGTAGTAAACGGTCGTAGGGTCAGTATTACCTGTAGTAAACGGTCGTAGGGTCAGTATTGTAGTAAACGGTCGTAGGGTCAGTATTACCTGTAGTAAACGGTCGTAGGGTCAGTATTACCTGTAGTAAACGGTCGTAGGGTCAGTATTGTAGTAAACAGTCGTAGGGTCAGTATTGTAGTAAACGGTCGTAGGGTCAGTATTACCTGCAGTAAACGGTCGTAGGGTCAGTATTGTAGTAAACGGTCGTAGGGTCAGTATTGTAGTAAACGGTCGTAGGGTCAGTATTGTAGTAAACGGTCGTAGGGTCAGTATTGTAGTAAACGGTCGTAGGGTCAGTATTGTAGTAAACGGTCGTAGGGTCAGTATTACCTGTAGTAAACGGTCGTAGGGTCAGTATTACCTGCAGTAAACGGTCGTAGGGTCAGTATTGTAGTAAACGGTCGTAGGGTCAGTATTGTAGTAAACGGTCGTAGGGTCAGTATTGTAGTAAACGGTCGTAGGGTCAGTATTGTAGTAAACGGTCGTAGGGTCAGTATTACCTGTAGTAAACGGTCGTAGGGTCAGTATTGTAGTAAACGGTCGTAGGGTCAGTATTACCTGTAGTAAACGGTCGTAGGGTCAGTATTACCTGTAGTAAACGGTCGTAGGGTCAGTATTGTAGTAAACGGTCGTAGGGTCAGTATTACCTGTAGTAAACGGTCGTAGGGTCAGTATTACCTGTAGTAAACGGTCGTAGGGTCAGTATTACCTGTAGTAAACGGTCGTAGGGTCAGTATTGTAGTAAACGGTCGTAGGGTCAGTATTGTAGTAAACGGTCGTAGGGTCAGTATTGTAGTAAACGGTCGTAGGGTCAGTATTACCTGTAGTAAACGGTCGTAGGGTCAGTATTACCTGTAGTAAACGGTCGTAGGGTCAGTATTACCTGTAGTAAACGGTCGTAGGGTCAGTATTGTAGTAAACGGTCGTAGGGTCAGTATTGTAGTAAACGGTCGTAGGGTCAGTATTGAAGTAAACGGTCGTAGGGTCAGTATTGTAGTAAACGGTCGTAGGGTCAGTATTACCTGTAGTAAACGGTCGTAGGGTCAGTATTACCTGTAGTAAACGGTCGTAGGGTCAGTATTGTAGTAAACGGTCGTAGGGTCAGTATTACCTGTAGTAAACGGTCGTAGGGTCAGTATTGTAGTAAACGGTCGTAGGGTCAGTATTGTAGTAAACGGTCGTAGGGTCAGTATTGTAGTAAACAGTCGTAGGGTCAGTATTACCTGTAGTAAACGGTCGTAGGGTCAGTATTACCTGTAGTAAACGGTCGTAGGGTCAGTATTGCAGTAAACGGTCGTAGGGTCAGTATTACCTGTAGTAAACGGTCGTAGGGTCAGTATTACCTGTAGTAAACGGTCGTAGGGTCAGTATTACCTGTAGTAAACGGTCGTAGGGTCAGTATTACCTGTAGTAAACAGTCGTAGGGTCAGTATTACCTGTAGTAAACGGTCGTAGGGTCAGTATTACCTGTAGTAAACGGTCGTAGGGTCAGTATTGTAGTAAACGGTCGTAGGGTCAGTATTGTAGTAAACGGTCGTAGGGTCAGTATTGCAGTAAACGGTCGTAGGGTCAGTATTACCTGTAGTAAACAGTCGTAGGGTCAGTATTACCTGTAGTAAACGGTCGTAGGGTCAGTATTGCAGTAAACGGTCGTAGGGTCAGTATTACCTGTAGTAAACGGTCATAGGGTCAGTATTACCTGTAGTAAACGGTCGTAGGGTCAGTATTACCTGTAGTAAACGGTCGTAGGGTCAGTATTGTAGTAAACGGTCGTAGGGTCAGTATTGTAGTAAACGGTCGTAGGGTCAGTATTGTAGTAAACGGTCGTAGGGTCAGTATTGTAGTAAACGGTCGTAGGGTCAGTATTGCCTACAGTAAACGGTCGTAGGGTCAGTATTACCTACAGTAAACGGTCGTAGGGTCAGTATTACCTACAGTAAACGGTCGTAGGGTCAGTATTACCTACAGTAAACGGTCGTAGGGTCAGTATTACCTGTAGTAAACGGTCGTAGGGTCAGTATTACCTGTAGTAAACGGTCGTAGGGTCAGTATTGTAGTAAACGGTCGTAGGGTCAGTATTACCTGTAGTAAACGGTCGTAGGGTCAGTATTGTAGTAAACGGTCGTAGGGTCAGTATTGTAGTAAACGGTCGTAGGGTCAGTATTGTAGTAAACGGTCGTAGGGTCAGTATTACCTGTAGTAAACGGTCGTAGGGTCAGTATTGTAGTAAACGGTCGTAGGGTCAGTATTACCTGTAGTAAACGGTCATAGGGTCAGTATTACCTGTAGTAAACGGTCGTAGGGTCAGTATTACCTGCAGTAAACGGTCGTAGGGTCAGTATTACCTGTAGTAAACGGTCGTAGGGTCAGTATTACCTGTAGTAAACGGTCGTAGGGTCAGTATTACCTGTAGTAAACGGTCGTAGGGTCAGTATTGTAGTAAACGGTCGTAGGGTCAGTATTGTAGTAAACGGTCGTAGGGTCAGTATTGTAGTAAACGGTCGTAGGGTCAGTATTACCTGTAGTAAACGGTCGTAGGGTCAGTATTACCTGTAGTAAACGGTCGTAGGGTCAGTATTACCTGTAGTAAACGGTCGTAGGGTCAGTATTGCAGTAAACGGTCGTAGGGTCAGTATTACCTGTAGTAAACAGTCGTAGGGTCAGTATTACCTGTAGTAAACGGTCGTAGGGTCAGTATTGCAGTAAACGGTCGTAGGGTCAGTATTACCTGTAGTAAACAGTCGTAGGGTCAGTATTACCTGTAGTAAACGGTCGTAGGGTCAGTATTGCAGTAAACGGTCGTAGGGTCAGTATTACCTGTAGTAAACGGTCGTAGGGTCAGTATTGTAGTAAACGGTCGTAGGGTCAGTATTGTAGTAAACGGTCGTAGGGTCAGTATTGTAGTAAACAGTCGTAGGGTCAGTATTACCTGTAGTAAACGGTCGTAGGGTCAGTATTGTAGTAAACAGTCGTAGGGTCAGTATTACCTGTAGTAAACGGTCGTAGGGTCAGTATTGCAGTAAACGGTCGTAGGGTCAGTATTACCTGTAGTAAACGGTCGTAGGGTCAGTATTACCTGTAGTAAACGGTCGTAGGGTCAGTATTGCAGTAAACGGTCGTAGGGTCAGTATTGTAGTAAACAGTCGTAGGGTCAGTATTACCTGTAGTAAACGGTCATAGGGTCAGTATTACCTGTAGTAAACGGTCGTAGGGTCAGTATTGTAGTAAACGGTCGTAGGGTCAGTATTGTAGTAAACGGTCGTAGGGTCAGTATTGTAGTAAACGGTCGTAGGGTCAGTATTGTAGTAAACGGTCGTAGGGTCAGTATTGCCTACAGTAAACGGTCGTAGGGTCAGTATTACCTACAGTAAACGGTCGTAGGGTCAGTATTACCTACAGTAAACGGTCGTAGGGTCAGTATTACCTACAGTAAACGGTCGTAGGGTCAGTATTACCTGTAGTAAACGGTCGTAGGGTCAGTATTACCTGTAGTAAACGGTCGTAGGGTCAGTATTGTAGTAAACGGTCGTAGGGTCAGTATTACCTGTAGTAAACGGTCGTAGGGTCAGTATTGTAGTAAACGGTCGTAGGGTCAGTATTACCTGTAGTAAACGGTCGTAGGGTCAGTATTGTAGTAAACGGTCGTAGGGTCAGTATTACCTGTAGTAAACGGTCATAGGGTCAGTATTACCTGTAGTAAACGGTCGTAGGGTCAGTATTACCTGCAGTAAACGGTCGTAGGGTCAGTATTGTAGTAAACGGTCGTAGGGTCAGTATTACCTGCAGTAAACGGTCGTAGGGTCAGTATTGTAGTAAACGGTCGTAGGGTCAGTATTACCTGTAGTAAACGGTCATAGGGTCAGTATTACCTGTAGTAAACGGTCATAGGGTCAGTATTACCTGTAGTAAACGGTCGTAGGGTCAGTATTACCTGTAGTAAACGGTCGTAGGGTCAGTATTACCTGTAGTAAACGGTCATAGGGTCAGTATTACCTGTAGTAAACAGTCGTAGGGTCAGTATTGTAGTAAACGGTCATAGGGTCAGTATTACCTGTAGTAAACAGTCGTAGGGTCAGTATTACCTGTAGTAAACAGTCGTAGGGTCAGTATTACCTGTAGTAAACGGTCGTAGGGTCAGTATTACCTGTAGTAAACAGTCGTAGGGTCAGTATTACCTGTAGTAAACGGTCGTAGGGTCAGTATTGCAGTAAACGGTCGTAGGGTCAGTATTACCTGTAGTAAACAGTCGTAGGGTCAGTATTACCTGTAGTAAACGGTCGTAGGGTCAGTATTGTAGTAAACAGTCGTAGGGTCAGTATTACCTGTAGTAAACGGTCGTAGGGTCAGTATTGTAGTAAACGGTCATAGGGTCAGTATTACCTGTAGTAAACGGTCGTAGGGTCAGTATTACCTGTAGTAAACAGTCGTAGGGTCAGTATTACCTGTAGTAAACGGTCGTAGGGTCAGTATTACCTGTAGTAAACGGTCGTAGGGTCAGTATTGCAGTAAACGGTCGTAGGGTCAGTATTGTAGTAAACGGTCGTAGGGTCAGTATTGCAGTAAACGGTCGTAGGGTCAGTATTGTAGTAAACGGTCGTAGGGTCAGTATTACCTGTAGTAAACGGTCATAGGGTCAGTATTACCTGTAGTAAACGGTCGTAGGGTCAGTATTACCTGTAGTAAACGGTCGTAGGGTCAGTATTGTAGTAAACGGTCGTAGGGTCAGTATTGTAGTAAACGGTCGTAGGGTCAGTATTGTAGTAAACGGTCGTAGGGTCAGTATTGCCTACAGTAAACGGTCGTAGGGTCAGTATTACCTACAGTAAACGGTCGTAGGGTCAGTATTACCTACAGTAAACGGTCGTAGGGTCAGTATTACCTACAGTAAACGGTCGTAGGGTCAGTATTACCTGTAGTAAACGGTCGTAGGGTCAGTATTACCTGTAGTAAACGGTCGTAGGGTCATTATTGTAGTAAACGGTCGTAGGGTCAGTATTACCTGCAGTAAACGGTCGTAGGGTCAGTATTGTAGTAAACGGTCGTAGGGTCAGTATTACCTGTAGTAAACGGTCGTAGGGTCAGTATTGCCTGTAGTAAACGGTCGTAGGGTCAGTATTGTAGTAAACGGTCGTAGGGTCAGTATTGTAGTAAACGGTCGTAGGGTCAGTATTACCTGTAGTAAACGGTCGTAGGGTCAGTATTGCAGTAAACGGTCGTAGGGTCAGTATTACCTGTAGTAAACGGTCATAGGGTCAGTATTACCTGTAGTAAACGGTCGTAGGGTCAGTATTACCTGTAGTAAACGGTCGTAGGGTCAGTATTGTAGTAAACGGTCGTAGGGTCAGTATTGTAGTAAACGGTCGTAGGGTCAGTATTGTAGTAAACGGTCGTAGGGTCAGTATTGCCTACAGTAAACGGTCGTAGGGTCAGTATTACCTACAGTAAACGGTCGTAGGGTCAGTATTACCTACAGTAAACGGTCGTAGGGTCAGTATTACCTACAGTAAACGGTCGTAGGGTCAGTATTACCTGTAGTAAACGGTCGTAGGGTCAGTATTACCTGTAGTAAACGGTCGTAGGGTCAGTATTGTAGTAAACGGTCGTAGGGTCAGTATTACCTGTAGTAAACGGTCGTAGGGTCAGTATTGTAGTAAACGGTCGTAGGGTCAGTATTACCTGTAGTAAACGGTCGTAGGGTCAGTATTGTAGTAAACGGTCGTAGGGTCAGTATTGTAGTAAACGGTCGTAGGGTCAGTATTGTAGTAAACGGTCGTAGGGTCAGTATTACCTGTAGTAAACGGTCGTAGGGTCAGTATTGTAGTAAACGGTCGTAGGGTCAGTATTGTAGTAAACGGTCGTAGGGTCAGTATTACCTGTAGTAAACGGTCATAGGGTCAGTATTACCTGTAGTAAACGGTCATAGGGTCAGTATTACCTGTAGTAAACGGTCGTAGGGTCAGTATTGTAGTAAACGGTCGTAGGGTCAGTATTACCTGTAGTAAACGGTCGTAGGGTCAGTATTGTAGTAAACGGTCATAGGGTCAGTATTACCTGTAGTAAACGGTCGTAGGGTCAGTATTACCTGTAGTAAACAGTCGTAGGGTCAGTATTACCTGTAGTAAACGGTCGTAGGGTCAGTATTGCAGTAAACGGTCGTAGGGTCAGTATTGTAGTAAACGGTCGTAGGGTCAGTATTACCTGTAGTAAACGGTCGTAGGGTCAGTATTACCTGTAGTAAACGGTCGTAGGGTCAGTATTGTAGTAAACGGTCGTAGGGTCAGTATTGTAGTAAACGGTCGTAGGGTCAGTATTGTAGTAAACGGTCGTAGGGTCAGTATTACCTGTAGTAAACGGTCGTAGGGTCAGTATTGTAGTAAACGGTCGTAGGGTCAGTATTACCTGTAGTAAACGGTCATAGGGTCAGTATTACCTGTAGTAAACGGTCGTAGGGTCAGTATTACCTGTAGTAAACGGTCGTAGGGTCAGTATTGCAGTAAACGGTCGTAGGGTCAGTATTACCTGTAGTAAACAGTCGTAGGGTCAGTATTACCTGTAGTAAACGGTCGTAGGGTCAGTATTGCAGTAAACGGTCGTAGGGTCAGTATTACCTGTAGTAAACAGTCGTAGGGTCAGTATTACCTGTAGTAAACGGTCGTAGGGTCAGTATTGCAGTAAACGGTCGTAGGGTCAGTATTACCTGTAGTAAACAGTCGTAGGGTCAGTATTACCTGTAGTAAACGGTCGTAGGGTCAGTATTGTAGTAAACAGTCGTAGGGTCAGTATTACCTGTAGTAAACGGTCGTAGGGTCAGTATTGTAGTAAACGGTCATAGGGTCAGTATTACCTGTAGTAAACGGTCGTAGGGTCAGTATTACCTGTAGTAAACGGTCGTAGGGTCAGTATTGCAGTAAACGGTCGTAGGGTCAGTATTGTAGTAAACAGTCGTAGGGTCAGTATTACCTGTAGTAAACGGTCATAGGGTCAGTATTACCTGTAGTAAACGGTCGTAGGGTCAGTATTGTAGTAAACGGTCGTAGGGTCAGTATTGTAGTAAACGGTCGTAGGGTCAGTATTGTAGTAAACGGTCGTAGGGTCAGTATTGTAGTAAACGGTCGTAGGGTCAGTATTGCCTACAGTAAACGGTCGTAGGGTCAGTATTACCTACAGTAAACGGTCGTAGGGTCAGTATTACCTACAGTAAACGGTCGTAGGGTCAGTATTACCTACAGTAAACGGTCGTAGGGTCAGTATTACCTGTAGTAAACGGTCGTAGGGTCAGTATTACCTGTAGTAAACGGTCGTAGGGTCAGTATTGTAGTAAACGGTCGTAGGGTCAGTATTGTAGTAAACGGTCGTAGGGTCAGTATTGTAGTAAACGGTCGTAGGGTCAGTATTACCTGTAGTAAACGGTCGTAGGGTCAGTATTGTAGTAAACGGTCGTAGGGTCAGTATTGTAGTAAACGGTCGTAGGGTCAGTATTGTAGTAAACGGTCGTAGGGTCAGTATTACCTGTAGTAAACGGTCGTAGGGTCAGTATTGTAGTAAACGGTCGTAGGGTCAGTATTACCTGTAGTAAACGGTCGTAGGGTCAGTATTGTAGTAAACGGTCGTAGGGTCAGTATTACCTGTAGTAAACGGTCATAGGGTCAGTATTACCTGTAGTAAACGGTCGTAGGGTCAGTATTACCTGCAGTAAACGGTCGTAGGGTCAGTATTGTAGTAAACGGTCGTAGGGTCAGTATTACCTGCAGTAAACGGTCGTAGGGTCAGTATTACCTGTAGTAAACGGTCGTAGGGTCAGTATTGTAGTAAACGGTCGTAGGGTCAGTATTGTAGTAAACGGTCGTAGGGTCAGTATTACCTGTAGTAAACGGTCATAGGGTCAGTATTACCTGTAGTAAACGGTCGTAGGGTCAGTATTACCTGTAGTAAACGGTCGTAGGGTCAGTATTGTAGTAAACGGTCGTAGGGTCAGTATTACCTGTAGTAAACGGTCGTAGGGTCAGTATTGTAGTAAACGGTCGTAGGGTCAGTATTACCTGTAGTAAACGGTCGTAGGGTCAGTATTGTAGTAAACGGTCGTAGGGTCAGTATTACCTGTAGTAAACGGTCGTAGGGTCAGTATTACCTGTAGTAAACGGTCGTAGGGTCAGTATTGCAGTAAACGGTCGTAGGGTCAGTATTACCTGTAGTAAACAGTCGTAGGGTCAGTATTACCTGTAGTAAACGGTCGTAGGGTCAGTATTACCTGTAGTAAACGGTCGTAGGGTCAGTATTGCAGTAAACGGTCGTAGGGTCAGTATTACCTGTAGTAAACAGTCGTAGGGTCAGTATTACCTGTAGTAAACGGTCGTAGGGTCAGTATTGTAGTAAACAGTCGTAGGGTCAGTATTACCTGTAGTAAACGGTCGTAGGGTCAGTATTGTAGTAAACGGTCGTAGGGTCAGTATTGTAGTAAACGGTCGTAGGGTCAGTATTACCTGTAGTAAACGGTCGTAGGGTCAGTATTGTAGTAAACGGTCATAGGGTCAGTATTACCTGTAGTAAACGGTCGTAGGGTCAGTATTGTAGTAAACGGTCATAGGGTCAGTATTACCTGTAGTAAACGGTCGTAGGGTCAGTATTGTAGTAAACGGTCGTAGGGTCAGTATTGTAGTAAACAGTCGTAGGGTCAGTATTACCTGTAGTAAACGGTCGTAGGGTCAGTATTGTAGTAAACGGTCATAGGGTCAGTATTACCTGTAGTAAACGGTCGTAGGGTCAGTATTACCTGTAGTAAACAGTCGTAGGGTCAGTATTACCTGTAGTAAACGGTCGTAGGGTCAGTATTGCAGTAAACGGTCGTAGGGTCAGTATTGTAGTAAACAGTCGTAGGGTCAGTATTACCTGTAGTAAACGGTCGTAGGGTCAGTATTACCTGTAGTAAACGGTCGTAGGGTCAGTATTGCAGTAAACGGTCGTAGGGTCAGTATTGTAGTAAACGGTCGTAGGGTCAGTATTGCAGTAAACGGTCGTAGGGTCAGTATTGTAGTAAACGGTCGTAGGGTCAGTATTACCTGTAGTAAACGGTCATAGGGTCAGTATTACCTGTAGTAAACGGTCGTAGGGTCAGTATTACCTGTAGTAAACGGTCGTAGGGTCAGTATTGTAGTAAACGGTCGTAGGGTCAGTATTGTAGTAAACGGTCGTAGGGTCAGTATTGTAGTAAACGGTCGTAGGGTCAGTATTGCCTACAGTAAACGGTCGTAGGGTCAGTATTACCTACAGTAAACGGTCGTAGGGTCAGTATTACCTACAGTAAACGGTCGTAGGGTCAGTATTACCTACAGTAAACGGTCGTAGGGTCAGTATTACCTGTAGTAAACGGTCGTAGGGTCAGTATTACCTGTAGTAAACGGTCGTAGGGTCATTATTGTAGTAAACGGTCGTAGGGTCAGTATTACCTGCAGTAAACGGTCGTAGGGTCAGTATTGTAGTAAACGGTCGTAGGGTCAGTATTGTAGTAAACGGTCGTAGGGTCAGTATTACCTGTAGTAAACGGTCGTAGGGTCAGTATTGCCTGTAGTAAACGGTCGTAGGGTCAGTATTGTAGTAAACGGTCGTAGGGTCAGTATTGTAGTAAACGGTCGTAGGGTCAGTATTACCTGTAGTAAACGGTCGTAGGGTCAGTATTGCAGTAAACGGTCGTAGGGTCAGTATTACCTGTAGTAAACGGTCGTAGGGTCAGTATTGTAGTAAACGGTCGTAGGGTCAGTATTGTAGTAAACGGTCGTAGGGTCAGTATTGTAGTAAACGGTCGTAGGGTCAGTATTGCCTACAGTAAACGGTCGTAGGGTCAGTATTACCTACAGTAAACGGTCGTAGGGTCAGTATTACCTACAGTAAACGGTCGTAGGGTCAGTATTACCTACAGTAAACGGTCGTAGGGTCAGTATTACCTGTAGTAAACGGTCGTAGGGTCAGTATTACCTGTAGTAAACGGTCGTAGGGTCAGTATTGTAGTAAACGGTCGTAGGGTCAGTATTACCTGTAGTAAACGGTCGTAGGGTCAGTATTGTAGTAAACGGTCGTAGGGTCAGTATTACCTGTAGTAAACGGTCGTAGGGTCAGTATTGTAGTAAACGGTCGTAGGGTCAGTATTGTAGTAAACGGTCGTAGGGTCAGTATTGTAGTAAACGGTCGTAGGGTCAGTATTACCTGTAGTAAACGGTCGTAGGGTCAGTATTGTAGTAAACGGTCGTAGGGTCAGTATTGCAGTAAACGGTCGTAGGGTCAGTATTACCTGTAGTAAACGGTCATAGGGTCAGTATTACCTGTAGTAAACGGTCATAGGGTCAGTATTACCTGTAGTAAACGGTCGTAGGGTCAGTATTGTAGTAAACGGTCGTAGGGTCAGTATTGTAGTAAACGGTCGTAGGGTCAGTATTACCTGCAGTAAACGGTCGTAGGGTCAGTATTGTAGTAAACGGTCGTAGGGTCAGTATTACCTGTAGTAAACGGTCGTAGGGTCAGTATTGTAGTAAACGGTCGTAGGGTCAGTATTACCTGTAGTAAACGGTCGTAGGGTCAGTATTACCTGTAGTAAACGGTCGTAGGGTCAGTATTGTAGTAAACGGTCGTAGGGTCAGTATTACCTGTAGTAAACGGTCGTAGGGTCAGTATTGTAGTAAACGGTCGTAGGGTCAGTATTGTAGTAAACGGTCGTAGGGTCAGTATTACCTGCAGTAAACGGTCGTAGGGTCAGTATTGTAGTAAACGGTCGTAGGGTCAGTATTACCTGTAGTAAACAGTCGTAGGGTCAGTATTGTAGTAAACGGTCGTAGGGTCAGTATTGTAGTAAACGGTCGTAGGGTCAGTATTACCTGTAGTAAACAGTCGTAGGGTCAGTATTGTAGTAAACAGTCGTAGGGTCAGTATTGTAGTAAACGGTCGTAGGGTCAGTATTGTAGTAAACAGTCGTAGGGTCAGTATTACCTGTAGTAAACGGTCGTAGGGTCAGTATTGCAGTAAACGGTCGTAGGGTCAGTATTGTAGTAAACAGTCGTAGGGTCAGTATTACCTGTAGTAAACGGTCGTAGGGTCAGTATTACCTGTAGTAAACGGTCGTAGGGTCAGTATTACCTGTAGTAAACGGTCGTAGGGTCAGTATTACCTGTAGTAAACGGTCGTAGGGTCAGTATTGTAGTAAACGGTCGTAGGGTCAGTATTACCTGTAGTAAACGGTCGTAGGGTCAGTATTGCAGTAAACGGTCGTAGGGTCAGTATTACCTGTAGTAAACGGTCATAGGGTCAGTATTACCTGTAGTAAACGGTCGTAGGGTCAGTATTACCTGTAGTAAACGGTCGTAGGGTCAGTATTGTAGTAAACGGTCGTAGGGTCAGTATTACCTGTAGTAAACGGTCGTAGGGTCAGTATTGCAGTAAACGGTCGTAGGGTCAGTATTACCTGTAGTAAACGGTCGTAGGGTCAGTATTACCTGTAGTAAACGGTCGTAGGGTCAGTATTGTAGTAAACGGTCGTAGGGTCAGTATTGCAGTAAACGGTCGTAGGGTCAGTATTGTAGTAAACGGTCGTAGGGTCAGTATTATCTGTAGTAAACGGTCATAGGGTCAGTATTACCTGTAGTAAACGGTCGTAGGGTCAGTATTACCTGTAGTAAACGGTCGTAGGGTCAGTATTGTAGTAAACGGTCGTAGGGTCAGTATTGTAGTAAACGGTCGTAGGGTCAGTATTGTAGTAAACGGTCGTAGGGTCAGTATTGCCTACAGTAAACGGTCGTAGGGTCAGTATTACCTACAGTAAACGGTCGTAGGGTCAGTATTACCTACAGTAAACGGTCGTAGGGTCAGTATTACCTACAGTAAACGGTCGTAGGGTCAGTATTACCTGTAGTAAACGGTCGTAGGGTCAGTATTACCTGTAGTAAACGGTCGTAGGGTCATTATTGTAGTAAACGGTCGTAGGGTCAGTATTACCTGCAGTAAACGGTCGTAGGGTCAGTATTGTAGTAAACGGTCGTAGGGTCAGTATTACCTGTAGTAAACGGTCGTAGGGTCAGTATTGTAGTAAACGGTCGTAGGGTCAGTATTACCTGTAGTAAACGGTCGTAGGGTCAGTATTGTAGTAAACGGTCGTAGGGTCAGTATTACCTGTAGTAAACAGTCGTAGGGTCAGTATTACCTGTAGTAAACGGTCGTAGGGTCAGTATTACCTGTAGTAAACGGTAGGGCTGCAACTAACGATTAATTTCATAATCGATTCATCGGCCGATTATTTAAACGATGAATCGATTAATCGGATTATGGCACCTTTTTGCAATTACTTAAAAAAATTATCTTCAAATTATTTTAGGCATGTTGTAACTAACAATAAAGACAATAAAAATGAATACTCATTCAAAATTAATATTTTACCCCCTTTTTTATCCAATTTGATTTCATTGCCATTCCTACTTGTAATGATACTGTAATCTGTAATGTTGACCGTGTATAGCTGACTGTCTCTTTCCATTTCTATCTCTGGGACCCCAATTTGTATTTATTTATTTCTATGGTAAAATCAATTGTGAGTCCATTTGGTTCCATTTTTGCACTCTCTGTTACAGACCCTTTAGGGTCCACTTGGTTTACTTCCTAACTATCTATAATGTAGCTGGAACTCCTACTATGAGAACCACTGTCCTACACAGTCTGTGTGGACACGCATGCACGCACACAGTCACACACACACACACACACACACACAGTGCACACAAGTTACAAGTATAGCTAGCTGATAGGGGAAACCGTTCTTATAGCAGCCATATTGGCATGTTCTCTAGGGTCTAGGCTCTAGTATCACATATTGCTAAAGTTAAACAGCACTGAATAAATCATTAAGCAAAAACGTTCACTTCACGGAGATTTTTGCCCTGTGCCCACTTCAATGCGCTGCTGTGATTACACAGGTGGAACAAATGAGGAGCTAACGATCGTTAGCAAGCTACACTACACTACAAGCTATAGTGCTCGTCGTAGACAGCCTGCAAGCTCACAGATTCAGACATTGTGGAGCATTTTTTGTCATAAGACAAACAAATATGGACAGTGGCCGTGCTCACAAATGCCATGTTTTGGGACCAGTTTGGGGCATTTTGCAAGCAGATCATCGCAGCCACAGAGCTGACGCTCTCCCTCTCTGTGTGTGTGTGTGTGGGGGAGACTGAAGTTAGTTGGGAGAGAGAGGGGTAGATGCGGACCGGGCGCTCTGGTCACGTTCAAGACAATATTGTGGGTGCGTTTGGAAATGCACACCGGGAGCGCACTCGCCTATTAGTTTGCATTGCACAGTGCGCTCAGTGCGCTATTTCCGAACGCGCCCTGTGTTGTGTTTATACCGACCCGTTGCATATTGTTCGTTCAGCCTAGTGCCGTTACGGAACGGTAAAAAGAAAGCAGCTTTACTACATTTTAATGTTGGAAAACACCCGCGATAATAATCGATAAGATAATTCGTTGGCAACGAATTTAATTATCGATTTTTATCGATTTAATCGATTCGTTGTTGCAGCCTTAGTAAACGGTCATAGGGTCAGTATTACCTGTAGTAAACGGTCGTAGGGTCAGTATTACCTGTAGTAAACGGTCGTAGGGTCAGTATTACCTGTAGTAAACGGTCGTAGGGTCAGTATTACCTGCAGTAAACGGTCGTAGGGTCTGACCCCGGCCAGGTGGGCGGGGCCGTCAGGACGGATCATGTTGACAAACACGCCTTTCTCCAGGAGGCCGTCGGACACGCTGAACCCAAAGTCACCGTCCCTGTGCACGGTCACCTACACACACACACACACACACACACACACACACACACACACACACACACACACACACACACACACACACACACACACACACACACACACACACACACACACACACACACACACACACACACACACACACACACACACACACACACACACACACACACACACAATCAACTTGTGTAGAAAATCTACAGAAATTGTGTTTGCTGCTGCCCACTAACCCTAACCCTTAACTGAGGACTTTGATTAATTTCTTGTGCTGCAGTTTTATAACTTTAACTTTGTCCTGAGCGGTCGTGTTACCGTACCACACTGTGATACAGTCCTGAGCGGTCGTGTTACCGTACCACACTGTGATACAGCCAGTTAAGACACTTTACATTATACAGCGATAAACGTTCACTAGTCCTTTTGTACTCAGAAAGTACAGTCGCTGCTGCGCCTTCTTGAGGATGTACTCGTTGTGACCATGTGACCATGTGTCTGTGATGTGTGACCATGTGAATGTGTCTGTGATGTGTGACCATGTGAATGTGTCTGTGATGTGTGACCATGTGAATGTGTCTGTGATATGCCCAGTAATTTAAAGTTATCAACTATGTCGACAGATGATCAATCAATAACCAATAAATCACAGACTAGTCAACAGGCAGTTCTGACCAATCAATCTCTACCTGTGCTCAAACGACCATGACAGCACAATCACCATGTAAAATAAATCAGCTTTGCTAAATGTGGCTTCAAATGTTTTGAAGTTCTACCTAATATCCCAATTACAATGAGCTAGATTGAGCTAACGGTTAAGTTACTTCTCTCTTTGTTCAGTTTGGGGGGAAAGAAATAGAGATGGAACTCGATAACAAATGTATTGAGTACCCGGTATCAATAAGCTTTGGGCTTATCCAGTACCCGGTATCAATAAGCTTTGGGCTTATCCAGTACCCGGTATCAATAAGCTTTGGGCTTATCCAGTACCCGGTATCAATAAGCTTTGGGCTTATCCAGTAACCGGTATCAATAAGCTTTGGGCTTATCCAGTACCCGGTATCAATAAGCTTTGGGTTTATCCAGTACCCGGTATCGATAAGCTTTGGGCTTATCCAGTACCCGGTATCAAGCTTTGGGCTTATCCAGTACCCGGTATCGATAAGCTTTGGGCTTATCCAGTACCCGGTATCGATAAGCTTTGGGCTTATCAAGCGCGTGCGTGCGTGCGTGCGTGCGTGCGTGCGTAGACAACACAGTCCCGTGGCGGTACCTTGTGGAGCTCCAGGGCTGTCGGGGAGAACACCTCCTCTTTGACCCTGTTGTTCAGCCTGGCCTTGGCCTCATGGTGGCGCTGTCCCCTCTGAACGGGGCTGGTCAGTACAGAGTCATCAGACCTGCTCTCGTCCAGGTAGAGGCTCAGAGTGCTGCCTGTCATGGAGGCCTGGAACCAATCACAGATGAGTTTACTAAAACTAAGATGAAAAATGTTTGTCGACTACCTTTTTTCACTGACAAAAACAAATGGAAACTAAATGAAAACCAAGCTACGATGACTAAAACTAAGACTAAATATACTGACAATTTCGTCAACAAATAAAAACTAGACTAAAATGTTAGGAAGGGACTAGTGGACAAGATATCCAGTATAAGTCATTTTACACTTGGTTGCATGCTGAAAATAGCCGATCTACAAGCTCACAACGCGTCGCAACGCAAGTGTAAAAACACTCATTACGACGGCATCAAGACCCGCCAAAATACATTTTAGTCGACTAAATCAACTAGATTTAGTCGACTAAATCTTATGACATTTAGTCGACTAAAACTAGACTAAACACTAAGACATTCCAGGTGACTAAAATGTGACTAAAACTTAATGAAGTTTCAGTCCAAAGACTATGACTAAACTAAAATAGAAATTTGCTGCCAAAAACAACACTGGAACAAATCACAGATGAGTTTACCCAGAGCGGACATTGTTTTATGGACAAACATGACCATAGATTTGTACATTATCTGTGAAAATGCTAAAAGAAAAGCCAGCAATTTTCAACAAATGAAAAATCAATCAATACATCAAAAGCAGTGCTGTGATTGGTGGGTTTGTACGCAGTGCTGTTATTGGTGGGTTGTACGTACCTCCAGCTCCCTGAGGATCAAAAGCAGTGCTGTGATTGGTGGGCTGTTCGTAGTGCTGTGATTGGTGGGTTTGTACGTACCTCCAGCTCCCTGAGGATCTCCGATTGGCCGCAGGTCTCCAGGTCCTGCAGGGCCTGGGACCAGAAGCTATCGTCTCCATGGCAACGAGGGGGCGGGCTGACGAATCTAACCAATAACATGACAGAGGAGGCGGGCCTTAGAGAGGGAGGTGCTGCTGCCTACAAAGCACCATGGGTAATGGAGTTTGTGTTTTGTTTTGTGTTGTCGGGGTCGGTCGGAAATGACGGAAAAAATAAAGTCCTTTGAAAAAAATGAAGAAGAAAAAAAAACTCTCCACAATGCTTATTGTAATCCTCTCATTCGTGGCAGAGTGGTCCTCTAGATTAAAGCCTTTAAAAGCAGTTCATGTTCTCTCTGTTTTTAACAAAAGGTCACCTCCAGGGGCGGCGGTGGCTCAGGGGTAGAGTGCCTGGATGGTAACCGTAAGGTTGCCAGTTCGAACCCGGGCTCCCCCAGAGTTACTGTCGAAGTGTCCTTGAGCAAGACACTGAACCCCTAATTGCTCCCGATGTGCTAGTTGGTGCCTTGCATGGTTTCCGCTGCCATCGGTGTGTGAATGTGTGTGTGAATGGGTGAATGTAATGCACAGTCTCTGTAAAGCGCCTTGGATAAAGGCGCTATGTAAATGGACCATTTACCATTTACCATTTTACCTTCAAAAAGGTGGAATTAGAGGCAAGTGAAACAAAGTCAAGCGTGAAGTGACAGACACAGACGGACGAGAGTTTTTGGTGTCGACATGAGAAGAGTTTTTGGTGTATTCATGAGAAGAGTTTTTGGTGTATTCATGAGAAGAGTTTTTGGTGCATTCATGAGAAGAGTTTTTGGTGTATTCATGAGAAGAGTTTTTGGTGTATTCATGAGAAGAGTTTTTGGTGTATTCATGAGAAGAGTTTTTGGTGTATTCATGAGAAGAGTTTTTGGTGTATTCATGAGAAGAGTTTTTGGTGTATTCATGAGAAGCAACACAACACGTATAGTTCTATAGATGTGGAAAAAAAAACACCTGGTGGTTTGACGTTAATAAAGCAGATGAGACACAGAATACCTGAGAAAGAGAAGAAAATGAGAGATAGCAAAGAGTACAAAACAACATGGAACCATAAGTAGTAACACCAGAAGACAACATGGAACGATAAGGCAACATGTGACTAAATTTGACTGAGGGACTGCCATTGGATTTTTTTTAATTTTCGTTTTATGAAAGCAGGGAATCATAGCTTCAAATTGACATATTGGTTGTTCAGTTTGACCCTACAGTTTTGGAGATATGGCTTATAGAGTAATGTCTTGCAGAGAAACAGCGAGTTGAGAAAACAGGAGAAAACAGCGAGTTGAGAAAACAGGAGAAAACATGTCTTCTGTGGTCTCTAACATTACACCTAGCTACATGTTTAAGCATTTATCTCATATTTACATGTCTTCTGTGGACTCTAACATTACACCTAGCTACATGTTTAAGCATTTATTTCATATTTACATGTCTTCTGTGGTCTCTAACATTACACCTAGCTACATGTTTAAGCATTTGTTTCATATTTACATGTCTTCTGTGGTCTCTAACATTACACCTAGCTACATGTTTAAGCATTTATTTCATATTTAAATGTCGATTTCAGCTCTGACACTTATTTCAGACATGCTCTAGTGTGTGAAGAGTCTGCCTGTGCTATCAACTCATTTTGAAAAAAAAGGTTTTTCTCCTCTGATGAAAAGTTGGAGTTTGCGCGATGGCAGGGTCTCAGTCAAATCTGGTCACACATGACAAGGAAAGAAAGTCATAATTCTAGTTTCAACGTTTGAATTAAAGTAGACAAGAAATGCAACACATCTGACATTTCCTTTGATATTTGAGCTGGCATTTGGACTTAGGCTACTCTGTAAACAAAGAGATGCAAAAATACTTTGATAAGACTCACTGATAAGAAACATGTATAAGAATGTCAATGTCGGGCAGAAACCTCCTATCTCCATATTCTAGCTAGACAACTTTTTATCTTTTAATTAAATTAACACTACAGATTTACATAAAGGCATCAAAAGTAGCAGATCCACAAGCTCAAAGAAAATGTGCTTTTGATGCTTTTGGTCATAATGAGGTTCGCAGTTTCCACCCGACAGACACTGAGAGTAACAGTAATGTCCAGCCCCTCCCCCACTAACACTGAGAGTAACAGTAATGTCCAGCCCCTCCCCCACTAACACTGAGAGTAGCAGTAATGTCCAGCCCCTCCCCCACTAACACTGAGAGTAGCAGTAATGTCCAGCCCCTCCCCCACTAACACTGAGAGTAGCAGTAATGTCCAGAGACTCACCCACTAACACTGAGAGTAGCAGTAATGTCCAGCCCCTCCCCCACTAACACTGAGAGTAGCAGTAATGTCCAGAGACTCACCCACTAACACTGAGAGTAGCAGTAATGCCCAGCCCCTCCCCCACTAACACTGAGAGTAGCAGTAATGTCCAGCCCCTCCCCCACTAACACTGAGAGTAGCAGTAATGTCCAGAGACTCACCCACTAACACTGAGAGTAGCAGTAATGTCCAGCCCCTCCCCCACTAACACTGAGAGTAGCAGTAATGTCCAGAGACTCACCCACTAACACTGAGAGTAGCAGTAATGCCCAGCCCCTCCCCCACTAACACTGAGAGTAGCAGTAATGTCCAGCCCCTCCCCCACTAACACTGAGAGTAGCAGTAATGTCCAGAGACTCACCCACTAACACTGAGAGTAGCAGTAATGTCCAGCCCCTCCCCCACTAACACTGAGAGTAACAGTAATGTCCAGAGACTCACCCACTAACACTGAGAGTAACAGTAATGCCCAGAGACTCACCCACTAACACTGAGAGTAACAGTAATGTCCAGCCCCTCCCCCACTAACACAGAGTAACAGTAATGTCCAGAGACTCACCCACTAACACTGAGAGTAGCAGTAATGTCCAGAGACTCACCCACTAACACTGAGAGTAGCAGTAATGTCCAGCCCCTCCCCCACTAACACTGAGAGTAACAGTAATGTCCAGCCCCTCCCCCACTAACACTGAGAGTAACAGTAATGTCCAGAGACTCACCCACTAACACTGAGAGTAGCAGTAATGTCCAGCCCCTCCCCCACTAACACTGAGAGTAACAGTAATGTCCAGAGACTCACCCACTAACACTGAGAGTAGCAGTAATGTCCAGCCCCTCCCCCACTAACACTGAGAGTAACAGTAATGTCCAGAGACTCACCCACTAACACTGAGAGTAGCAGTAATGTCCAGCCCCTCCCCCACTAACACAGAGTAACAGTAATGTCCAGAGACTCACCCACTAACACTGAGAGTAGCAGTAATGTCCAGAGACTCACCCACTAACACTGAGAGTAGCAGTAATGTCCAGCCCCTCCCCCACTAACACTGAGAGTAACAGTAATGTCCAGCCCCTCCCCCACTAACACTGAGAGTAACAGTAATGTCCAGAGACTCACCCACTAACACTGAGAGTAGCAGTAATGTCCAGCCCCTCCCCCACTAACACTGAGAGTAACAGTAATGTCCAGAGACTCACCCACTAACACTGAGAGTAGCAGTAATGTCCAGCCCCTCCCCCACTAACACTGAGAGTAACAGTAATGTCCAGAGACTCACCCACTAACACTGAGAGTAGCAGTAATGTCCAGCCCCTCCCCCACTAACACTGAGAGTAACAGTAATGTCCACCCACTAACACCGAGAGTAACAGTAATGTCCACCCACTAACACTGAGAGTAACAGTAATGCCCACTTACTAACACTGAGAGTAGCAGTAATGTCCAGAGACTCACCCACTAACACTGAGAGTAACAGTAATGTCCACCCACTAACACTGAGAGTAACAGTGATTCCCACTTACTAACACTGAGAGTAACAGTAATGTCCAGAGACTCACCCACTAACACTGAGAGTAACAGTAATGTCCACCCACTAACACTGAGAGTAACAGTAATGTCCACCCACTAACACTGAGAGTAACAGTAATGCCCACTTACTAACACTGAGAGTAACAGTAATGTACAGAGACTCACCCACTAACACTGAGAGTAACAGTAATGTCCAGAGACTCACCCACTAACACTGAGAGTAACAGTAATGTCCAGAGACTCACCCACTAACACTGAGAGTAGCAGTAATGTCCAGAGACTCACCCACTAACACTGAGAGTAGCAGTAATGTCCAGAGACTCACCCACTAACACTGAGAGTAGCAGTAATGTCGAGAGACTCACCCACTAACACTGAGAGTAGCAGTAATGTCCAGAGACTCACCCACTAACACTGAGAGTAACAGTAATGTCCACCCACTAACACTGAGAGTAACAGTAATGTCCAGAGACTCACCCAGGTGACTTGTCCCATTCCTCCTCTGTGTAGGATCCATCGTAGAGGCCTGTGTGGTGACCATGGGACAGACCCTGGTGGGACAGACTCCCCTGGGGGCCCTCGTAGAGGCCAGCATGGTGACCGCCGTGGGACAGACCCCCCTGGGGGCCCTCGTAGAGGCCAGCATGGTGACCGCCGTGGGACAGACCCCCCTGGGGGCCCTCGTAGAGGCCAGCATGGTGACCGCCGTGGGACAGACCCCCCTGGGGGCCCTCGTAGAGGCCAGCATGGTGACCGCCGTGGGACAGACCCCCCTGGGGGCCCTCGTAGAGACCCGTGTGGTGACCGCCGTGGGAGCCGGCGTTGGGCTGGCCTCCTCTGTGTTTCGTTCGCCGCCACTCGTTTGGGTTGAGGGTCATGTGGTCTTGTGGTGCTTTGTGGAGATACGTCCCTGAAGAACAAATACATGAAACAATGTTTAAGACCAGAGATATGTCCCTGAAGAACAAATACATGAAACAATGTTTAAGACCAGAGATATGTCCCTGAAGAACAAATACATGAAACAATGTTTAAGACCAGAGATATGTCCCTGAAGAACAAATACATGAAACAATGTTTAAGACCAGAGATATGTCCCTGAAGAACAAATACATGAAACAATGTTTAAGACCAGAGATATGTCCCTGAAGAACAAATACATGAAACAATGTTTAAGACCAGAGATATGTCCCTGAAGAACAATACATGAAACAATGTTTAAGACCAGAGATATGTCCCTGAAGAACAAATACATAAAACAATGTTTAAGACCAGAGATATGTCCCTGAAGAACAAATACATAAAACAATGTTTAAGACCAGAGATATGTCCCTGAAGAACAAATACATGAAACAATGTTTAAGACCAGAGATATGTCCCTGAAGAACAAATACATGAAACAATGTTTAAGACCAGAGATATGTCCCTGAAGAACAAATACATGAAACAATGTTTAAGACCAGAGATATGTCCCTGAAGAACAATACATGAAACAATGTTTAAGACCAGAGATACGTCCCTGAAGAACAAATACATGAAACAATGTTTAAGACCAGAGATATGTCCCTGAAGAACAAATACATGAAACAATGTTTAAGACCAGAGATATGTCCCTGGAGAACAAATACATGAAACAATGTTTAAGACCAGAGATATGTCCCTGAAGAACAAATACATAAAACAATGTTTAAGACCAGAGATATGTCCCTGAAGAACAAATACATGAAACAATGTTTAAGACCAGAGATATGTCCCTGAAGAACAAATACATAAAACAATGCTTAAGACCAGAGATATGTCCCTGGAGAACAAATACATGAAACAATGTTTAAGACCAGATATATGTCCCTGAAGAACAATACATGAAACAATGTTTAAGACCAGATATATGTCCCTGGAGAACAATACATGAAACAATGTTTAAGACCAGAGATATGTCCCTGAAGAACAAATACATGAAACAATGTTTAAGACCAGAGATATGTCCCTGAAGAACAAATACATAAAACAATGTTTAAGACCAGAGATATGTCCCTGAAGAACAAATACATGAAACAATGTTTAAGACCAGAGATATGTCCCTGAAGAACAAATACATGAAACAATGTTTAAGACCAGAGATATATCCCTGAAGAACAAATACATGAAACAATGCTTAAGACCAGAGATATGTCCCTGAAGAACAATACATGAAACAATGTTTAAGACCAGAGATATGTCCCTGAAGAACAAATACATGAAACAATGTTTAAGACCAGAGATATGTCCCTGAAGAACAATACATGAAACAATGTTTAAGACCAGAGATATGTCCCTGAAGAACAATACATGAAACAATGCTTAAGACCAGAGATATGTCCCTGAAGAACAATACATGAAACAATGCTTAAGACCAGAGATATGTCCCTGAAGAACAATACATGAAACAATGCTTAAGACCAGAGATATGTCCCTGAAGAACAAATACATGAAACAATGTTTAAGACCAGAGATATGTCCCTGAAGAACAAATACATGAAACAATGTTTAAGACCAGAGATATGTCCCTGAAGAACAAATATATAAAACAATGTTTAAGACCAGAGATATGTCCCTGAAGAACAAATATATAAAACAATGTTTAAGACCAGAGATATGTCCCTGAAGAACAAATACATGAAACAATGTTTAAGACCAGAGATATGTCCCTGAAGAACAAATACATGAAACAATGTTTAAGACCAGAGATATGTCCCTGAAGAACAAATACATAAAACAATGCTTAAGACCAGAGATATGTCCCTGAAGAACAAATACATGAAACAATGTTTAAGACCAGAGATATGTCCCTGAAGAACAAATACATGAAACAATGTTTAAGACCAGAGATATGTCCCTGAAGAACAAATATATAAAACAATGTTTAAGACCAGAGATATGTCCCTGAAGAACAAATATATAAAACAATGTTTAAGACCAGAGATATGTCCCTGAAGAACAAATACATGAAACAATGTTTAAGACCAGAGATATGTCCCTGAAGAACAAATACATGAAACAATGTTTAAGACCAGAGATATGTCCCTGAAGAACAAATACATAAAACAATGCTTAAGACCAGAGATATGTCCCTGAAGAACAAATACATTAAACAATGTTTAAGACCAGAGATATGTCCCTGAAGAACAATACATTAAACAATGTTTAAGACCAGAGATATGTCCCTGAAGAACAAATACATGAAACAATGTTTAAGACCAGAGATATGTCCCTGGAGAACAAATACATGAAACAATGTTTAAGACCAGAGATATGTCCCTGAAGAACAAATACATGAAACAATGTTTAAGACCAGAGATATGTCCCTGAAGAACAAATACATGAAACAATGTTTAAGACCAGAGATATGTCCCTGAAGAACAATACATGAAACAATGTTTAAGACCAGAGATATGTCCCTGAAGAACAAATACATGAAACAATGTTTAAGACCAGAGATATGTCCCTGAAGAACAAATACATGAAACAATGTTTAAGACCAGAGATATGTCCCTGAAGAACAAATACATGAAACAATGTTTAAGACCAGAGATATGTCCCTGAAGAACAATACATGAAACAATGTTTAAGACCAGAGATATGTCCCTGAAGAACAATACATGAAACAATGTTTAAGACCAGAGATATGTCCCTGAAGAACAATACATGAAACAATGTTTAAGACCAGAGATATGTCCCTGAAGAACAAATACATGAAACAATGTTTAAGACCAGAGATATGTCCCTGAAGAACAAATACATGAAACAATGCTTAAGACCAGAGATATGTCCCTGAAGAACAATACATGAAACAATGTTTAAGACCAGAGATATGTCCCTGAAGAACAATACATGAAACAATGTTTAAGACCAGAGATATGTCCCTGGAGAACAAATACATGAAACAATGTTTAAGACC
>NC_139705.1:55070304-55140304 GCF_964188405.1 Protomyctophum parallelum | reverse complement strand
GTTGTCTTAGTTTAGGTAAGTAAGGTTAAGAAGAATTCTCTTTATCGTGTTGTCTTAGTTTAGGTAAGTAAGGTTAAGAAGAATTCTCTTTATCGTGTTGTCTTAGTTTAGGTAAGTAAGGTTAAGAAGAATTCTCTTTATCGTGTTGTCTTAGTTTAGGTAAGTAAGGTTAAGAAGAATTCTCTTTATCGTGTTGTCTTAGTTTAGGTAAGTAAGGTTAACACATTGAGTGCTACAGTGTGAACTTTTCTCAGGCTTGGTGGTGCTGAGCGATTAACATTGGGACTTCTGAACTTTTTCGGGGCCCACAGCGAGGGGCCTCTTATAGCGAGAATCACACCGCATAAATCAAAAGAAAGCCAAACTTGTCCACTTCAATTTTAAAAAAAAAAATGATTCTACCATCTTCCATTCTGGAGATATCGACCTTTTTCTAACACCTGCTTTTGACTGCACGCTGCTCGCTTGAAAAAACAGCAGAGATATGGAAGGTTGAAGTTGACAGACATTTCAGTTCAGTTTCTTTTTTTTTTTTCAGTTCAACAGACCGATATAAAAATGAGCACAAATACTATCCTATAGACCGATTCCGTAGCGGGTCTTATGGTCGCAGCCTACGTATTTCCTGTAGGTGGACTCAACGTAGCTGCGGGGGTAAAACCCTCACCAGGCGCACCTCTTCCACTAAATCAAATTTTATTTATCAAATCAAATTTTATTTATAGAGCACATTTACAAAGACCAGGAGGCCAACCAAAGTGCTGTACAGGAAACATGACACAAGTGACATAGTAAAACAAAATCAAAGCAACACAAAAAAAAGTACACAGGTTAATTAGGTCAAACATTGAAAGCCAGGGAGAAGAAATGGGTTTTGAGTAAGGACTTAAATGTCTCTAAGGAGGGAGCAGACTTAATATGAAGGGGCAGACAGTTCTGTTACTACAGTGAACGGCAGAGTGACTGATGTTAGTTTGCCTCAAACTTTACTCTTTTACCTGCTTTTTTACTAACACTAACATTACAAAGATGCCCAGAACATCGAGATGAACCTGTGTAGTTTATGGCTGCTCCAACAGTAGTGGCAACATAAAAAATAAAAAAAAACGGAATGTCAAAATATCCACCGTTGTGGCTGAGACCAGAGCCATTGAGTAATGGTTGAGACAAAGCAGTGAAGGGTCCTGAAAGATACATAATTACAATCTTACCCAATACCCAATCTTTCTGTTTTATGAACACAAGGCTGCTGTATTTTATACCTCATACTAAGCATATGAGGTATAAAGTACAGCAGCCTTGTGTTAATAAAACAGAAATATTTGGTATTGGGCAAGACTGGCGTTATGTATCTTTCACTGCTTCGTCTCAACCATTACTCAATGGCTCTGGTCAGGAAAACAGTACACATTGTACACATATACAGTTTGACAGTAATTGTCTCCACCAGGCCGAAGGCAAGTATGTTTTGCACTCCGTCCGTGTGTGTGTCCGTCCGTCCGTGTGTGTGTCCGTCCGTGTGTGTGTGTGTCCGTGAGCAGCTAATCTCGGCCACCGTTAACCCGGTCGATGCCAAATTTTGCACACACACTCCCTGGATGCCAACGATGAACCTCTGCCCCAAACTTTCCAGAACGGCCTGTTATAGCGCCACCAGGAGGCCGCTTTGTGCAAAACAAGTTTTTGCACAGTACACCTACAGATTTTGTCCAAACATCACGCAAATTGGTACACAGTCCCATTCAACGAAACCGGTCTTTCAGATTTCTCAGACTCCATCCTGATTGGTTAAGATTGGCTTCCAAAGTTCACAGGAGTGCTCAGTTTCAAACAAAATGCTGCAAATCATGAACACATCGCGTGATTTCCGTGAAATTGTGCACCCACATTCCCACTAGGCCGAGGACGAAATGCCACATGAACAATTTCAACTCAGCCTCAAGGTGGCGCTATAACTGGCCGAAAAGTGTTTTTACCTCTAACTGCACGGATCTGTGGATAACTTTGTATGCCAACTCCCTAGAGGCCAAGGAAAAACCTTTGCCTGGAATTTTTCACATCTGCTCTTTATAGCGCCACCAGGAGGCCGACATATGTAAAACACATTTTCTATTATTACTCCTTCAGATTTTATCCAAATTTCACGCAAATCGGTACACATGATCTCCATAGTCAGTCATAGTCATTGTTTGATTTCTCATATTCCATCCCGATTGGCCACGATTGGCTCCTACAGTTTTCAGGAGTAGC
This sequence comes from Protomyctophum parallelum, assembly GCF_964188405.1. Taxonomy (NCBI): domain Eukaryota; kingdom Metazoa; phylum Chordata; class Actinopteri; order Myctophiformes; family Myctophidae; genus Protomyctophum; species Protomyctophum parallelum. Next base: position 55,138,054 of record NC_139705.1, on the reverse strand, counting down.
CCGCTTTGTACAAATCGCCACAACTCCTCAATGCAGCGTCCGATTGCGATGAAACTGTGCACGCATATTCCCACTAGGAGACCTGTGCCCAGAAGGGCACTTTTTCTAGTTGGTCATTGAATTCAGCTTGTGCCCACCAGAGATAACTAAGACTAAGACATGGACCTGAACTGCTCAATATTCACAAAATAAGGCCTATAGCGACATATACATACTATATACCATATGAAACATGAGACTCTCTGCTTTCATAAGAAAAATACTTCTACTGTAATAATAATAGAAATCACACCCCTGTGAAGTGAGCAGTGCAATTTTGTGCAACATTGCACCTCTCTGGGGCCAGACTCACCCCTCTGCCAGACCCTTCATGGTGAGACCAGAGGGGTCAGACTCACCTCTCGGCCAGACCCTTCATGGTGAGACCAGAGGGGTCAGACTCACCTCTCGGCCAGACCCTTCTTGGTGAGCCCAGAGATGACGATGGGGTCGAAGGGCTCCTCGGTGCCAGAGATGGTGATTCCTAACGGACCGTTGTAGCGCTTCAGCTCCACCGTGTAGACGACGGAGTCGGACATCTCTAGTTCATCTGGAGCACACACACACACACACACACACACACACACACACACACACACGATGTATTTTATTTATGTTTTTTGCTTACTTCTGTTCTGTTTTTACCAAAACACTTGGCGTAGCTTCTGTGTGAGAATCGGTGGCAGAGGAGGTACCACCTTTAGAAGCGTTTATGACGTCCAAGAAAGAAAGAAAGACAGAAAGGTAGAGGTAGGGTCAGGTAGGTTTAGAGGTAACCTACCCATGGCTCAGGATTAGTTAGGTTTAGAGGTAACCTACCCATGGCTCAGGATTAGTTAGGTTTAGAGGTAACCTACCCATGGCTCAGGATTAGTTAGGTTTAGAGGTAACCTACCCATGGCTCAGGATTAGTTAGGTTTAGAGGTAACCTACCCATGGCTCAGGATTAGTTAGGTTTAGAGGTAACCTACCCATGGCTCAGGATTAGTTAGGTTTAGAGGTAACCTACCCATGGCTCAGGATTAGTTAGGTTTAGAGGTAACCTACCCATGGCTCAGGATTAGTTAGGTTTAGAGCAGGGCTGGGCAACTTTGATGATGGAGAGGAGCCACTATATTTCCACACTCACTCTATAGGGCCATATATTACTGTCGTAACAAAAATAGCCGATCTACAAGCTCAAAACGCATCGCAGCGCTATTTTTGCTATATCCGAATTGGAATCCTGAAAATTTTCATTTTTATGTAATTTCAAATGCCTTTAATTATACGTGTGTTGAGCATTGAGCTACTAATTTAGACTGAAGTAATTAAAGCAGGTCATGTTTGCAGGAACCAACATTATATCAGTATTCTGACATTAACCTGAGGGCCACATTAAGTGAAGGTGGGGGGCCGCATGTGGCCCCTGGGCCGCCACTTGCCCACACCTGGTTTAGAGGTATAACCTACCCATGGGTTAGTGAGGTTTAGAGGTAACCTGTTGGTTCATTCAATTAAAATTGAATGATCAATTGTGTCAAATGCAGCCGTTAGATCTAGAAGTAAGAGAACGGATACATGTTTCTTGTCAGCAGACACCCTAAGATCATTCATTACTTTTACAAGTGCTGTTTCTGTACTGTGACCTACTGTACTGTAACCTACCCATGGGTCAGGGTTAGGTAGGGTTAGAGGTAACCTACCCATGTTGTCCTGGTCCTTCTGGATGCGTAGTTTGACCATGTCCTCAGGTTCAGAGGTAACCTACCCATGTTGTCCTGGTCCTTCTGGATGCGTAGTTTGACCAGGTTCAGAGGTAACCTACCCATGTTGTCCTGGTCCTTCTGGATGCGTAGTTTGACCATGTCCTCGGCCTGGGTCAGGAGGCTCATGGTTTAGAGGTAACCTACCCATGTTGTCCTGGTCCTTCTGGATGCGTAGTTTGACCATGTCCTCGGCCTGGGTCAGGAGGCTCATGGTTTAGAGGTAACCTACCCATGTTGTCCTGGTCCTTCTGGATGCGTAGTTTGACCATGTCCTCGGCCTGGGTCAGGAGGCTCATGGTTTAGAGGTAACCTACCCATGTTGTCCTGGTCTTTCTGGATGCGTAGTTTGACCATGTCCTCAGGTTCAGAGGTAACCTACCCATGTTGTCCTGGTCCTTCTGGATGCGTAGTTTGACCATGTTTAGAGGTAACCTACCCATGTTGTCCTGGTCCTTCTGGATGCGTAGTTCAGAGGTAACCTACCCATGTTGTCCTGGTCTTTCTGGATGCGTAGTTTGACCATGTCCTCAGGTTCAGAGGTAACCTACCCATGTTGTCCTGGTCCTTCTGGATGCGTAGTTTGACCATGTCCTCAGGTTTAGAGGTAACCTACCCATGTTGTCCTGGTCCTTCTGGATGCGTAGTTCAGAGGTAACCTACCCATGTTGTCCTGGTCCTTCTGGATGCGTAGTTTAGAGGTAACCTACCCATGTTGTCCTGGACTTTCTGGATGCGTAGTTTGACCATGTCCTCAGGTTCAGAGGTAACCTACCCATGTTGTCCTGGTCTTTCTGGATGCGTAGTTTCACCATGTCCTCGGCCTGGCTCAGGAGGCTCATGGCGTCCTCCATGGAACAGCTCTCCAGACGGACACCGTCGATGGCCAGGAGACGGTCCCCGGGCTCCAGGGTGCCCGTCCTGAGAGAGACACACACACACACACACACACACACACACACACACACACACACACAGACACACACACACACACACGCACACACACACACGCACGCACACACGCACGCACGGGCATAATCTTCCGTTACTACCTCGCGCTGTTTGATTGATTGATTGATTGAAATATTTATTAACAGTTTGTAGAATTTACAGCACATTTCAAGCACAAACTCAATACAAAGACTGTTAACTGTGAGTGGACGACCCAATTAAGCGTTACACTTGTTTACAACAGGGTCAACATTGTTCAATTCATCAAAACATTTAGAGACGTACAAATAGACACTTCTATATAGTTAAAGAACAGAACAGGAATTCATCATAAAGGAAGTAAAAAGGGAAAAGAAACATATACAGTGAGGGGGAAAAGGGGGGGAGGTCACATCTGATCTCTCTTTAGAAGCGTTTATATTCCAAACGAGATGATTGGTTGAGACAGAAATGAAGACAGAACAGAAGAAGGAATGGCCAGGCAAAAAAAAAAAAAAGAATCGATCCCGTTTTATATAATTTAAAAGGACATAAAGACGTCTCCAGATGTATTTTATACACCACAGTTTTTATTGAGAAAACGTGTGGAGACGTCCTTAGCACAACATGTGTTAACTCAATGTCTGCCAAGGACTTAATTAACTGCTTTTTTTATCAAGGGAAACATTTGTTATTATGGAAATATGTTGCTTCTTTTTTTTTTCTTTTAATTTTTATCCCACAATTTTGTAACCCAGTTTTCTTTTCACCCAGTGCCAATTATCTAATGTAATCCTGGGCGCTACACTTCCTCTGCCAACCTGGGGGGGGGGGGCAGTGGACTGACCTCATGCCTCCTTCTATGCATGAAGAGTCCAAGCTGCTTCTTTTCACCTGACAGGGGGGAATTTCCCCGGCCGGACGTAGCGCGTGGAAGGGACACGTTATTCCGACCAGTTCCTTTCCCCTCCATCAGGCGCCCCGGCTGGCCAGGGGGAGGTAGTTTTAGAGACCAGGATTACGGCATGTTTTTGTGAGGGTATCTACCCTAGGGGACACGGGGAGAACATGTGAGGGTACCTACCCTAGGGGACACGGGGAGAACATGTGAGGGTACCTACCCTAGGGGACACGGGGAGAACATGTGAGGGTACCTACCCTAGGGGACACGGGGAGAACATGTGAGGGTATCTACCCTAGGGGACACGGGGAGAACATGTGAGGGTACCTACCCTAGGGGACACGGGGAGAACATGTGAGGGTATCTACCCTAGGGGACACGGGGAGAACATGTGAGGGTACCTACCCTAGGGGACACGGGGAGAACATGTGAGGGTATCTACCCTAGGGGACACGGGGAGAACATGCAAACTCTGTTGGTTCAAAAAAATATGTTGCTTCTGGTTCATTTTGGGGGTGAAATGATGAAGTCATGTGACGTTGTGACGCATTGAGCTTGTAGATCGGCTATTTTCAAACGATTTTTATACATTATATTTTTGTGTGGCTGGCGGTGGCTCAGGGGGCAGAGCGACTGGATGGGGACGGCAAGGTTCCCGGTTCGATCCCTGTGGTCTCCGCCAGAGTTAGTGTCAAAGTGTCCTTGAGCAAGACTCTGAATGCTCCTGGTACAACAAAGGTTTTGTGTTTTTTGTGTGTGTTCTGTTTTCTTACTCCTTATGTCCTTATGTATTATTATTATTATTATTATGTCCCCTTGCCCTAAAGGGACCACAACAGAAACAAGCCCAACTTCTTTCTTGAGTCTGGATTCTTTTGAATTAATTGAATAGTTTTCAATCAATCAATCCCCTCCCCCCTCCCATGTTGACAGGAGAGATGACGAGAGGAGCAGAGTTTCTACCACCAGCATTAAGGTCCGGACAGAAGAATGGAAGGAGTCTCTCAGTGAAGGAGCAGCCAGTGAAGGAGTAGAGGTGAACTCTGGTCTCCACGTCATAAAAGGAGACCAGACCCTCCTCATACTCCACAAACACTCCCACTGTCTGGAGCTTCTCTCTTACAGGGAGGAGGACAGGAGGGGCAGCATGAGCCTGGTACTCATTTCCATTCAACCCTATAGTCCAGAAACCATCGCTGGGACCCAGTGCGATTGCTCCCTTCCTGTTGATGGACTCTCTGGCCACTCCTATTGACCAGGCAGTCTTCCCTCCAACCTGAACCTCGTAGTAAAACCTTCCTGAGGAGAAGCTTTCCTTTCCTAAGACACAGGCATATTTAGTGAATCTCTCTGTGTTGTTTGGGAGATCCTTCCTTACGTTTCCATGACTCACTTGTTTTCCAGTCTCAGACAGTTCAGGATGTGCTGTATCAGGGTCCAGAGTTACATTCACCTCATATCGTTGGATCCTCCTAAGCTCAACATAACGCAGCTTTTTCTTCATCTCTTGACTGAGTGTCTTCTCCAGCTGAGACACAGCTGTCCTCACTGTCAACACATGTGAAGACCGACGGACATTGACCTTTGACCAGTCCTTTGTGGGTGGAGGGGTGTTGATGGAGGTGAAGTTCTGGAGGAGGTGGAGGTGGTCTTCAGATTGTGAGAGCTGTTTTAGCTCAGAGCTTCTCTTCTCTAACTGAGTGATTTCCTGTTTCAGATCTTCGATGAAGCCTTCAGCCTGTTTCTCTGTTGTTTTCTGCTTCTCTTCAAGCACACCAACGAGCTCAGCCTGGCTTCTCTGAATACAGCTGATCAGATCAGTGAAGACCTGTACACTGTCTGCTATCACTGTGTCTGCATCTTTCCTGCTGAGCTCTACTGAGCGTTCAACCTCCTGAATCTTCTCTCGTCTCTCCTGGATCATCTGCTGGATTTCAGCCTCTGTCTTTGCTTCATATTCTTCTTTCAACTTGTGACTCCTGAACTGATGAGCCATCTCAGAAATAAAAGTATTGACGGATACTTTAGGTCTGTGACTGAAGGTTTCTTGACACAGTGGACACCTGCACACATCACTAGTGTCCCAGTAACGTGTGATGCAGGCTTTGCAGTAGTTGTGTCCACACGGAGTGGCGACTGGATCAGTGAACACCTCCATACAGATGGAACACAGGAAGTGCTCTTCAGAGACAAGAAGGCTGGCGGACGCCATTTCCACACGCAGAGAATATAAGTGTGAAACTCTGGAGGTGTTGTTGAAGAACCTTCTTAAACACTGGAGGTGTGGTTGAAGAACCTTCTTAAACACTGGAGGTGTTAAAGAACCTTCTTAAACACTGGAGGTGTTGTTGAAGAACCTTCTTAAACACTGGAGGTGTTGTTAAAGAACCTTCTTAAACACTGGAGGTGTTGTTGAAGAACCTTCTTAAACACTGGAGGTGTTGTTGAAGAACCTTCTTAAACACTGGAGGTGTTGTTGAAGAACCTTCTTAAACACTGGAGGTGTTGTTGAAGAACCTTCTTAAACACTGGAGGTGTTGTTGAAGAACCTTCTTAAACACTGGAGGTGTTGTTGAAGAACCTTCTTAAACACTGGAGGTGTTGTTGAAGAACCTTCTTAAACACTGGAGGTGTTGTTGAAGAACCTTCTTAAACACTGGAGGTGTTGTTGGAGAACCTTCTTAAACACTGGAGGTGTTGTTGGAGAACCTTCTTAAACACTGGAGGTGTTGTTAAATAACCTTCTTAAACACTGGAGGTGTGGTTGAAGAACCTTCTTAAACACTGGAGGTGTTGTTGAAGAACCTTCTTAAACACTGGAGGTGTGGTTGAAGAACCTTCTTAAACACTGGAGGTGTGGTTGAAGAACCTTCTTAAACACTGGAGGTGTGGTTGAAGAACCTTCTTAAACACTGGAGGTGTTGTTGAAGAACCTTCTTAAACACTGGAGGTGTGGTTGAAGAACCTTCTTAAACACTGGAGGTGTTGTTGAAGAACCTTCTTAAACACTGGAGGTGTGGTTGAAGAACCTTCTTAAACACTGGAGGTGTTGTTGAAGAACCTTCTTAAACACTGGAGGTGTTGTTGAAGAACCTTCTTAAACACTGGAGGTGTTGTTGGAGAACCTTCTTAAACACTGGAGGTGTTGTTGAAGAACCTTCTTAAACACTGGAGGTGTTGTTGGAGAACCTTCTTAAACACTGGGGGTGTTGTTGAAGAACCTTCTTAAACACTGGAGGTGTTGTTGAAGAACCTTCTTAAACACTGGAGGTGTTGTTGAAGAACCTTCTTAAACACTGGAGGTGTTGTTGAAGAACCTTCTTAAACACTGGAGGTGTGGTTGAAGAACCTTCTTAAACACTGGAGGTGTTGTTGAAGAACCTTCTTAAACACTGGAGGTGTTGTTGAAGAACCTTCTTAAACACTGGAGGTGTTGTTGGAGAACCTTCTTAAACACTGGAGGTGTTGTTGAAGAACCTTCTTAAACACTGGAGGTGTTGTTGGAGAACCTTCTTAAACACTGGAGGTGTTGTTGGAGAACCTTCTTAAACACTGGAGGTGTTGTTGAAGAACCTTCTTAAACACTGGAGGTGTTGTTGAAGAACCTTCTTAAACACTGGAGGTGTTGTTGGAGAACCTTCTTAAACACTGGAGGTGTTGTTGAAGAACCTTCTTAAACACTGGAGGTGTTGTTGAAGAACCTTCTTAAACACTGGAGGTGTGGTTGAAGAACCTTCTTAAACACTGGAGGTGTTGTTGAAGAACCTTCTTAAACACTGGAGGTGTTGTTGAAGAACCTTCTTAAACACTGGAGGTGTTGTTGAAGAACCTTCTTAAACACTGGAGGTGTTGTTGAAGAACCTTCTTAAACACTGGAGGTGTTGTTGAAGAACCTTCTTAAACACTGGAGGTGTTGTTGAAGAACCTTCTTAAACACTGGAGGTGTGGTTGAAGAACCTTCTTAAACACTGGAGGTGTTGTTGAAGAACCTTCTTAAACACTGGAGGTGTTGTTGAAGAACCTTCTTAAACACTGGAGGTGTTGTTGAAGAACCTTCTTAAACACTGGAGGTGTTGTTGAAGAACCTTCTTAAACACTGGAGGTGGTGTTGAAGAACCTTCTTAAACACTGGAGGTGTTGTTGAAGAACCTTCTTAAACACTGGAGGTGTTGTTGAAGAACCTTCTTAAACACTGGAGGTGTTGTTGAAGAACCTTCTTAAACACTGGAGGTGTTGTTGAAGAACCTTCTTAAACACTGGAGGTGTTGTTGAAGAACCTTCTTAAACACTGGAGGTGTTGTTGAAGAACCTTCTTAAACACTGGAGGTGTTGTTGAAGAACCTTCTTAAACACTGGAGGTGTTGTTGGAGAACCTTCTTAAACACTGGAGGTGTTGTTGGAGAACCTTCTTAAACACTGGAGGTGTTGTTGAAGAACCTTCTTAAACACTGGAGGTGTTGTTGAAGAACCTTCTTAAACACTGGAGGTGTTGTTGGAGAACCTTCTTAAACACTGGAGGTGTTGTTGGAGAACCTTCTTAAACACTGGAGGTGTTGTTGAAGAACCTTCTTAAACACTGGAGGTATTGTTGAAGAACCTTCTTAAACACTGGAGGTGTGGTTGAAGAACCTTCTTAAACACTGGAGGTGTTGTTGAAGAACCTTCTTAAACACTGGAGGTGTTGTTGAAGAACCTTCTTAAACACTGGAGGTGTTGTTGAAGAACCTTCTTAAACACTGGAGGTGGTGAAGAACCTTCTTAAACACTGGAGGTGTTGTTGAAGAACCTTCTTAAACACTGGAGGTGGTGAAGAACCTTCTTAAACACTGGAGGTTTGGTTGAAGAACCTTCTTAAACACTGGAGGTGTTGTTGAAGAACCTTCTTAAACACTGGAGGTGTGGTTGGAGAACCTTCTTAAACACTGGAGGTGTTGTTGAAGAACCCTCTTAAACACTGGAGGTGTGGTTGAAGAACCTTCTTAAACACTGGAGGTGTTGTTAAAGAACCTTCTTAAACACTGGCGGTGTTGTTGAAGAACCTTCTTAAACACTGGAGGTGTGGTTGAAGAACCTTCTTAAACACTGGAGGTGTTGTTGAAGAACCTTCTTAAACACTGGAGGTGTGGTTGAAGAACCTTCTTAAACACTGGAGGTGTGGTTGAAGAACCTTCTTAAACACTGGAGGTGTTGTTAAAGAACCTTCTTAAACACTGGCGGTGTTGTTGAAGAACCTTCTTAAACACTGGAGGTGTGGTTGAAGAACCTTCTTAAACACTGGAGGTGTTGTTGAAAAACCTTCTTAAACACTGGAGGTGTGGTTGAAGAACCTTCTTAAACACTGGAGGTGTGGTTGAAGAACCTTCTTAAACACTGGAGGTGTGGTTGAAGAACCTTCTTAAACACTGGAGGTTTGGTTGAAGAACCTTCTTAAAACCTGATCGACTAGAACAGCACAATAGTATTAATATATATTAAAATATTCAGCTCCAAGAGTTCTTCCTTCTCTGATATTTACCGGTAGGCTCCGTCTCTTTCCGTGTGCCCTGCTTTTAAGTCCAGTTTGAGTCAAATCTCACGTCGTCAACAATGACGTCATCGTATGTGATGTCACTTCTGTCCATATATGGACTTCCACACGGCTCCCGACTGACCTGCCCAAACCCGACACGAAGTGTTCGGACCGCGGATCTATGCTGATCAGTAGGGCGGGGCCCTAAGATGTATGCTAATCAGTAGGGCGGGGCCCTAAGATGTATGCTAATCAGTAGGGCGGGGCCCTAAGATGTATGCTAATCAGTAGGGCGGGGCCCTAAGATGTATGCTAATCAGTAGGGCGGGGCCCTAAGATGTATGCTAATCAGTAGGGCGGGGCCCTAAGATGTATGCTAATCAGTAGGGCGGGGCCCTAAGATGTATGCTAATCAGTAGGGCGGGGCCCTAAGATGTATGCTAATCAGTAGGGAGGGGCGGGGCCTAATATGTATGCTAATCAGTAGGGCGGGGCCTAATATGTATCCTAATCAGGTGAATGGGTGAATGTAATGCACAATCTCTGTAAAGCGCCTTGGATAAAGGCGCTATATAAATGCACCATTTAACCATTGTAAAGCACTTTGAGCACTTGGAAAAGCTATAAAAATGCAATTCATTATTATTATTAGAGAAGCTGTATACGGCTCTAGCAGTGACTCTCAACCCGGGGGTTTAATTTCAAGGACCCCCAGTTTGACATGCATTCGTCTATATGGACCCCCATTTAATGGCACTTATATCTCTGGGGGACCCCCCATTTATATTGTAAAAATGACTGTTTATTTGAGAGTGATACAAATGGAACCAAATGGACCCTTTCACCAACCCCCCCCCCCCGAGGTAGCCTCGTTTGTGACATCATCCAATAAGCCCTATTAGTGTCTTCATGTCAAAGAGGGATCCATCAGACAGGTGACACTAATGCTCACACACACACACACACACACACACACACACACACACACACACACACACACACAAATAGCCCTAATGCCACAGAGTTTAAATGCCGCTCGCTCGCAAAACCAACACCGATGTACAAGCTCACAGCCTGTCTGCGTGTGGTGTCTGCGTGTGGTGTCTGCGTGGCGGCTTAAGAGACTAAACAGAGCGGTCTATTCTGGGTCCGGCGACCGCCAGCCGACCCGCCGCGGTGCGAGCAGCGACCACGCTATTACCGCCGCGGTGCGAGCAGCGACCACGCTATTACCGCCGCGGTGCGAGCAGCGACCACGCCATTATAGCGCTGAGTTTAAAACCCATTCAGGGCCGGGAACCCCTTTTGGTGTTTTAAACATTGTTATAATTTTAGGTATTGAAAATTGAGGATCTACAAGCGCATAGCGCGCTAGGAGCTTGTAGATCTGATATTTTTGAAAAATAATTGTGAAAATGTGGTGCAAAATTTGGAATATATATTTTTTTCAGAACGAACGTTTTTTGCTCCTGGGACATACATGCTTTTCTCCCTGGAACGACATGTTTTCTGATAGGGGTTCGGAGGTCAATTATTGGGGAAATATTGAGCACCACTGATACAGAAACAGGTATTTCAGAAAACTGTCAGAAGACATTTTTTAACCCATTCTGACCGGGCACCCATTTTGGTGTCAGCATCATGTCATGCTTTAGCTATTTAAAAATAGCAGATCTACAAGCTCGTATCGCGCCACCGAGTGGCGCGATACGAGCTTGTAGGTCTGCTATTTTTTGAAAAATCGAAGAACGACTGACATTTTTAGAATCTGATCTCAGGTCAGAATGGGTTCATCAGGACCAGTGTGTGTCCGGCGGAAACCTCGTATGAATCTGATCTCAGGTCAGAATGGGTTCAATGTCGACGTCAGGCCTAAGTGGGTTAAAGCATTATGTTATACTTTAGCTATTGAAAATAATTTGCAGATCTACAAGCTACATAATTTATAGCGCGGCACCGATCTGCCATTTTTGAGAAATGGGTCCAACAGCATATTTTCAGATGGGGGGGGGGGGGGGGTGTTTAGTAGACTTGGAAAGCAAACGGTTCAGCTGCCAAAGTGACCCACAGGTCAACAGGTCACAGTCAGCTGAGCTCCTGTTTCTGTAGCGTGAGACGGCATGACGCACGAGGACAGACTCTGGACACGATGTACAAGCACTGACGCTGGGTGGGTGCCAAGCAGGGAGGTATTGAGGTGACTCTGGGTGCCACGCAGGGAGGCATTGAGGTGACTCTGGGTGCCAAGCAGGGAGGCATTGAGGTGACTCTGGGTGACAATAAGCAGGGAGGCATTGGGGTGACTCTGGGTGACAATAAGCAGGGAGGCATTGGGGTGACTCTGGGTGACAATAAGCAGGGAGGCATTGAGGTGACTCTGGGTGACAATAAGCAGGGAGGCATTGAGGTGACTCTGGGTGACAATAAGCAGGGAGGCATTGAGGTGACTGGGTGACAATAAGCAGGGAGGCATTGAGGTGACTCTGGGTGACAATAAGCAGGGAGGCATTGAGGTGACTCTGGGTGACAATAAGCAGGGAGGCATTGAGGTGACTCTGGGTGACAATAAGCAGGGAGGCATTGAGGTGACTCTGGGTGACAATAAGCAGGGAGGCATTGAGGTGACTCTGGGTGACAATAAGCAGGGAGGCATTGAGGTGACTCTGGGTGACAATAAGCAGGGAGGCATTGAGGTGACTCTGGGTGACAATAAGCAGGGAGGCATTGAGGTGACTCTGGGTGACAATAAGCAGGGAGGCATTGGGGTGACTCTGGGTGACAATAAGCAGGGAGGCATTGAGGTGACTCTGGGTGACAATAAGCAGGGAGGTATTGGGGTGACTCTGGGTGACAATAAGCAGGGAGGATTGGGGTGACTCTGGGTGACAATAAGCAGGGAGGCATTAAGGTGACTCTGGGTGACAATAAGCAGGGAGGCATTGAGGTGACTCTGGGTGACAATAAGCAGGGAGGCATTGAGGTGACTGGGTGACAATAAGCAGGGAGGCATTGAGGTGACTCTGGGTGACAATAAGCAGGGAGGCATTGAGGTGACTCTGGGTGACAATAAGCAGGGAGGCATTGAGGTGACTCTGGGTGACAATAAGCAGGGAGGCATTGAGGTGACTCTGGGTGACAATAAGCAGGGAGGCATTGAGGTGACTCTGGGTGACAATAAGCAGGGAGGCATTGAGGTGACTCTGGGTGACAATAAGCAGGGAGGCATTGAGGTGACTCTGGGTGACAATAAGCAGGGAGGCATTGAGGTGACTCTGGGTGACAATAAGCAGGGAGGCATTGGGGTGACTCTGGGTGACAATAAGCAGGGAGGCATTGAGGTGACTCTGGGTGACAATAAGCAGGGAGGTATTGGGGTGACTCTGGGTGACAATAAGCAGGGAGGATTGGGGTGACTCTGGGTGACAATAAGCAGGGAGGCATTAAGGTGACTCTGGGTGACAATAAGCAGGGAGGCATTGAGGTGACTCTGGGTGACAATAAGCAGGGAGGCATTGGGGTGACTCTGGGTGACAATAAGCAGGGAGGCATTGAGGTGACTCTGGGTGACAATAAGCAGGGAGGCATTGAGGTGACTCTGGGTGACAATAAGCAGGGAGGTATTGAGGTGACTCTGGGTGACAATAAGCAGGGAGGCATTGAGGTGACTCTGGGTGACAATAAGCAGGGAGGCATTGGGGTGACTCTGGGTGACAATAAGCAGGGAGGCATTGGGGTGACTCTGGGTGTCAATAAGCAGGGAGGCATTGAGGTGACTCTGGGTGACAATAAGCAGGGAGGCATTGAGGTGACTCTGGGTGACAATAAGCAGGGAGGCATTGAGGTGACTCTGGGTGACAATAAGCAGGGAGGCATTGAGGTGACTCTGGGTGACAATAAGCAGGGAGGCATTGGGGTGACTCTGGGTGACAATAAGCAGGGAGGCATTGAGGTGACTCTGGGTGACAATAAGCAGGGAGGCATTGAGGTGACTCTGGGTGACAATAAGCAGGGAGGCATTGAGGTGACTCTGGGTGACAATAAGCAGGGAGGCATTGGGGTGACTCTAGGTGACAATAAGCAGGGAGGCATTGAGGTGACTCTGGGTGACAATAAGCAGGGAGGCATTGAGGTGACTCTGGGTGACAATAAGCAGGGAGGCATTGAGGTGACTCTGGGTGACAATAAGCAGGGAGGCATTGAGGTGACTCTGGGTGACAATAAGCAGGGAGGCATTGAGGTGACTCTGGGTGTCAATAAGCAGGGAGGCATTAAGGTGACTCTGGGTGTCAATAAGCAGGGAGGCATTGAGGTGACTCTGGGTGACAATAAGCAGGGAGGCATTGAGGTGACTCTGGGTGACAATAAGCAGGGAGGCATTGAGGTGACTCTGGGTGACAATAAGCAGGGAGGCATTGAGGTGACTCTGGGTGACAATAAGCAGGGAGGCATTGAGGTGACTCTGGGTGACAATAAGCAGGGAGGCATTAAGGTGACTCTGGGTGACAATAAGCAGGGAGGCATTGAGGTGACTCTGGGTGACAATAAGCAGGGAGGCATTGAGGTGACTCTGGGTGACAATAAGCAGGGAGGCATTGAGGTGACTCTGGGTGACAATAAGCAGGGAGGCATTGAGGTGACTCTGGGTGACAATAAGCAGGGAGGCATTGAGGTGACTCTGGGTGACAATAAGCAGGGAGGCATTGAGGTGACTCTGGGTGACAATAAGCAGGGAGGCATTGAGGTGACTGGGTGACAATAAGCAGGGAGGCATTGAGGTGACTCTGGGTGACAATAAGCAGGGAGGCATTGAGGTGACTCTGGGTGACAATAAGCAGGGAGGCATTGAGGTGACTCTGGGTGACAATAAGCAGGGAGGCATTGAGGTGACTCTGGGTGACAATAAGCAGGGAGGCATTGAGGTGACTCTGGGTGACAATAAGCAGGGAGGCATTGAGGTGACTCTGGGTGACAATAAGCAGGGAGGCATTGGGGTGACTCTGGGTGACAATAAGCAGGGAGGCATTGAGGTGACTCTGGGTGACAATAAGCAGGGAGGTATTGGGGTGACTCTGGGTGACAATAAGCAGGGAGGTATTGGGGTGACTCTGGGTGACAATAAGCAGGGAGGCATTGAGGTGACTCTGGGTGACAATAAGCAGGGAGGCATTGAGGTGACTCTGGGTGACAATAAGCAGGGAGGCATTGGGGTGACTCTGGGTGACAATAAGCAGGGAGGCATTGAGGTGACTCTGGGTGACAATAAGCAGGGAGGCATTGAGGTGACTCTGGGTGACAATAAGCAGGGAGGCATTGAGGTGACTCTGGGTGACAATAAGCAGGGAGGCATTGGGGTGACTCTGGGTGTCAATAAGCAGGGAGGCATTGAGGTGACTCTGGGTGACAATAAGCAGGGAGGCATTGAGGTGACTCTGGGTGACAATAAGCAGGGAGGCATTGAGGTGACTCTGGGTGACAATAAGCAGGGAGGCATTGAGGTGACTCTGGGTGACAATAAGCAGGGAGGCATTGAGGTGACTCTGGGTGACAATAAGCAGGGAGGCATTGGGGTGACTCTGGGTGACAATAAGCAGGGAGGCATTGAGGTGACTCTGGGTGACAATAAGCAGGGAGGCATTGAGGTGACTCTGGGTGACAATAAGCAGGGAGGCATTGAGGTGACTCTGGGTGACAATAAGCAGGGAGGCATTGAGGTGACTCTGGGTGACAATAAGCAGGGAGGCATTGGGGTGACTCTAGGTGACAATAAGCAGGGAGGCATTGAGGTGACTCTGGGTGACAATAAGCAGGGAGGCATTGAGGTGACTCTGGGTGACAATAAGCAGGGAGGCATTGGGGTGACTCTAGGTGACAATAAGCAGGGAGGCATTGAGGTGACTCTGGGTGACAATAAGCAGGGAGGCATTGAGGTGACTCTAGGTGACAATAAGCAGGGAGGAATTGGGGTGACTCTGGGTGACAATAAGCAGGGAGGTATTGGGGTGACTCTGGGTGACAATAAGCAGGGAGGCATTGAGGTGACTCTGGGTGACAATAAGCAGGGAGGCATTGGGGTGACTCTGGGTGACAATAAGCAGGGAGGCATTGAGGTGACTCTGGGTGACAATAAGCAGGGAGGCATTGGGGTGACTCTGGGTGACAATAAGCAGGGAGGTATTGGGGTGACTCTGGGTGACAATAAGCAGGGAGGTATTGTGGGGTGACTCTGGGTGACAATAAGCAGGGAGGCATTGAGGTGACTCTGGGTGACAATAAGCAGGGAGGCATTGAGGTGACTCTGGGTGACAATAAGCAGGGAGGCATTGAGGTGACTCTGGGTGACAATAAGCAGGGAGGCATTGAGGTGACTCTGGGTGACAATAAGCAGGGAGGCATTGAGGTGACTCTGGGTGACAATAAGCAGGGAGGCATTGGGGTGACTCTGGGTGACAATAAGCAGGGAGGCATTGAGGTGACTCTGGGTGACAATAAGCAGGGAGGTATTGGGGTGACTCTGGGTGACAATAAGCAGGGAGGTATTGGGGTGACTCTGGGTGACAATAAGCAGGGAGGCATTAAGGTGACTCTGGGTGACAATAAGCAGGGAGGCATTGAGGTGACTCTGGGTGACAATAAGCAGGGAGGCATTGGGGTGACTCTGGGTGACAATAAGCAGGGAGGCATTGAGGTGACTCTGGGTGACAATAAGCAGGGAGGCATTGAGGTGACTCTGGGTGACAATAAGCAGGGAGGATTGGGGTGACTCTGGGTGACAATAAGCAGGGAGGCATTGGGGTGACTCTGGGTGACAATAAGCAGGGAGGATTGGGGTGACTCTGGGTGACAATAAGCAGGGAGGCATTGGGGTGACTCTGGGTGTCAATAAGCAGGGAGGCATTGAGGTGACTCTGGGTGACAATAAGCAGGGAGGCATTGAGGTGACTCTGGGTGACAATAAGCAGGGAGGCATTGAGGTGACTCTGGGTGACAATAAGCAGGGAGGCATTGAGGTGACTCTGGGTGACAATAAGCAGGGAGGCATTGGGGTAACTCTGGGTGACAATAAGCAGGGAGGCATTGAGGTGACTCTGGGTGACAATAAGCAGGGAGGCATTGAGGTGACTCTGGGTGACAATAAGCAGGGAGGCATTGGGGTGACTCTAGGTGACAATAAGCAGGGAGGCATTGAGGTGACTCTGGGTGACAATAAGCAGGGAGGCATTGGGGTGACTCTGGGTGACAATAAGCAGGGAGGCATTGAGGTGACTCTGGGTGACAATAAGCAGGGAGGTATTGGGGTGACTCTGGGTGACAATAAGCAGGGAGGTATTGTGGGGTGACTCTGGGTGACAATAAGCAGGGAGGCATTGAGGTGACTCTGGGTGACAATAAGCAGGGAGGCATTGAGGTGACTCTGGGTGACAATAAGCAGGGAGGCATTGAGGTGACTGTGGGTGACAATAAGCAGGGAGGTATTGGGGTGACTCTGGGTGACAATAAGCAGGGAGGCATTGAGGTGACTCTGGGTGACAATAAGCAGGGAGGCATTGGGGTGACTCTGGGTGACAATAAGCAGGGAGGCATTGAGGTGACTCTGGGTGACAATAAGCAGGGAGGCATTGGGGTGACTCTGGGTGACAATAAGCAGGGAGGCATTGAGGTGACTCTGGGTGACAATAAGCAGGGAGGCATTGGGGTGACTCTGGGTGACAATAAGCAGGGAGGCATTGAGGTGACTCTGGGTGACAATAAGCAGGGAGGCATTGAGGTGACTCTGGGTGACAATAAGCAGGGAGGCATTGGGGTGACTCTGGGTGACAATAAGCAGGGAGGCATTGAGGTGACTCTGGGTGTCAATAAGCAGGGAGGCATTGAGGTGACTCTGGGTGACAATAAGCAGGGAGGCATTGAGGTGACTCTGGGTGACAATAAGCAGGGAGGCATTGGGGTGACTCTGGGTGACAATAAGCAGGGAGGCATTGGGGTGACTCTGGGTGACAATAAGCAGGGAGGCATTAAGGTGACTCTGGGTGACAATAAGCAGGGAGGCATTGGGGTGACTCTGGGTGACAATAAGCAGGGAGGCATTGAGGTGACTCTGGGTGACAATAAGCAGGGAGGCATTGAGGTGACTCTGGGTGACAATAAGCAGGGAGGCATTGAGGTGACTCTGGGTGACAATAAGCAGGGAGGAGGGAGGCAGGGAGTGCTCGGGACGGACACTCTAACCGCTCATCCACTGAGCTGGCTGCGCTCCGTCTGCTCAACGATCAATATTTCAGAACGTGCGTCGTGCCAGACTCGGGTTCCAATTCCACATGATGAAAGTTACACAACTTTAAACGGAAGCATTTCAGAACAGATACCGTGTAAATCAGGGGGTCCGGGGACCACCGGGGGTCCTTGAGGAGGTACCAGGGGGTCCATTTGGTTTCATGTTACGCTCTCAAGAGGTCAATTGTTAAACATCTGCTACTTAATGTCTACGCAACTAGAGAATGTAGGAGAATTCTGATCAACGTTTGCCTGCTATCTCTCCTAATTGTAACCACAGATACAGCATGGAATTATGGACAAAATCTGATCCAACAACAACAAAATATTATTTAGTTTTGGGTCTGAGAGGCTAAATGTCATCAGATGGTGGTCCGAGGCTCAGATGGATCTGAGAGGCTAAATGTCATCAAATGGTGGTCCGTGGCTCAGATGGGTCTGAGAGGCTAAATGTCATCAAATGGTGGTCCGTGGCTCAGATTGGTCTGAGAGGCTAAATGTCATCAAATGGTGGTCCGTGGCTCAAATGGGTCTGAGAGGCTAAATGTCATCAGATGGTGGTCCGTGGCTCAGATGGGTCTGAGAGGCTAAATGTCATCAAATGGTGGTCCGTGGCTCAAATGGGTCTGAGAGGCTAAATGTCATCAGATGGGTCTGAGAGGCTAAATGTCATCAAATGGTGGTCCGTGGCTCAGATGGGTCTGAGAGGCTAAATGTCATCAAATGGTGGTCCGTGGCTCAGATGGGTCTGAGAGGCTAAATGTCATCAGATGGGTCTGAGAGGCTAAATGTCATCAAATGGTGGTCCGTGGCTCAGATGGGTCTGAGAGGCTAAATGTCATCAAATGGTGGTCCGTGGCTCAGATTGGTCTGAGAGGCTAAATGTCATCAAATGGTGGTTCCGTGGCTCAAATGGGTCTGAGAGGCTAATTGTCATCAGGTCCGTGGCTCAAATTCAGAATAAACCAGAAATGCACTCTGTCGAGCTGCCAACCTTCACACCAGTATGCCATGAATGGCCTACTTGTGTGCAAGCAGAGCGTGCTCCCACCCATGGATATGATGACACGTACCTGTGAGCGATGCTTCCTTTCCTGATGTCAGAGATGATCAGAGGCTGGCCTGGTTTCCTACATGCTGTGGAGACATAATGACATCACCTACGGGTCCATTTGGTTTCCTATAGGGCTCCATTTTGGTCACCGCTAAACCCCTTATCCCTAAACTTCTTCTTTACAAATATGCTAAACCTTTTTGAATAGTTAAAATGGCCAATTCTACAAGCTCACAACGTGTCAATGTAGATGGACTAGTTGGAACTATTAAAAAATGTTTTTCAAAATAGTAAAAAAAAAGGCAAAGAAGTTTAGGGATAAGGGGTTTAGGTATAAGGGGTTTAGCGTTGACGGAAAATGGAGCCCATAATGAGCAAGAGTTACATTATTGTTACTTAAGTTAATTTACATAAAGTCTACAGAGAATGTAGAATAATTGTTATTTTGATCAACGTATGCCTGTTATCTCTCCTAATGGTACCAACACCATGTTATCTCTCCTAATGGTACCAACATCATGTTATCTCTCCTAATGGTACCAACACCATGTTATCTCTCCTAATGGTACCAACATCATGTTATCTCTCCTAATGGTACCAACACCATGTTATCTCTCCTAATGGTACCAACATCATGTTATCTCTCCTAATGGTACCAACACCATGTTATCTCTCCTAATGGTACCAACATCATGTTATCTCTCCTAATGGTACCAACACCATGTTATCTCTCCTAATGGTACCAACATCATGTTATCTCTCCTAATGGTACCAACATCATGTTATCTCTCCTAATGGTACCAACATCATGTTATCTCTCATAATGGTACCAACATCATGTTATCTCTCCTAATGGTACCAACATCATGTTATCTCTCCTAATGGTACCAACATCATGTTATCTCTCCTAATGGTACCAACACCATGTTATCTCTCCTAATGGTACCGACACCATGCTATCTCTCCTAATGGTACCGACACCATGTTATCTCTCCTAATGGTACCGACATCATGTTATCTCTCCTAATGGTACCAACATCATGTTATCTCTCCTAATGGTACCGACACCATGTTATCTCTCCTAATGGTACCAACACCATGTTATCTCTCCTAATGGTACCGACATCATGTTATCTCTCCTAATGGTACCGACACCATGTTATCTCTCATAATGGTACCGACATCATGTTATCTCTCCTAATGGTACCAACATCATGTTATCTCTCCTAATGGTACCAACATCATGTTATCTCTCCTAATGGTACCAACACCATGTTATCTCTCCTAATGGTACCAACACCATGTTATCTCTCCTAATGGTACCAACACCATGTTATCTCTCCTAATGGTACCGACACCATGTTATCTCTCCTAATGGTACCAACATCATGTTATCTCTCCTAATGGTACCAACACCATGTTATCTCTCCTAATGGTACCAACATCATGTTATCTCTCCTAATGGTACCAACACCATGTTATCTCTCCTAATGGTACCAACATCATGTTATCTCTCCTAATGGTACCAACATCATGTTATCTCTCCTAATGGTACCAACACCATGTTATCTCTCCTAATGGTACCAACATCATGTTATCTATCCTAATGGTACCAACATCATGTTATCTCTCCTAATGGTACCAACATCATGTTATCTCTCCTAATGGTACCAACATCATGTTATCTCTCCTAATGGTACCAACACCATGTTATCTCTCCTAATGGTACCAACATCATGTTATCTCTACTAATGGTACCAACATCATGTTATCTCTCCTAATGGTACCAACATCATGTTATCTCTCCTTATGGTACCAACATCATGTTATCTCTACTAATGGTACCAACATCATGTTATCTCTCCTAATGGTACCAACATCATGTTATCTCTCCTTATGGTACCAACATCATGTTATCTCTCCTTATGGTACCAACATCATGTTATCTCTCCTAATGGTACCAACATCATGTTATCTCTCCTTATGGTACCAACATCATGTTATCTCTCCTTATGGTACCAACATCATGTTATCTCTCCTAATGGTACCAACACCATGTTATCTCTCCTAATGGTACCAACATCATGTTATCTCTCCTAATGGTACCAACATCATGTTATCTCTCCTAATGGTACCAACATCATGTTATCTCTCCTAATGGTACCAACATCATGTTATCTCTCCTAATGGTACCAACATCATGTTATCTCTCCTAATGGTACCAACATCATATTATCTCTCCTAATGGTACCAACATCATGTTATCTCTCCTAATGGTACCAACATCATGTTATCTCTCCTAATGGTACCAACATCATGTTATCTCTCCTAATGGTACCAACATCAACACAGCATGGATGGAATTGTGGACTAAATATAACGACAACAATGTAATCTAAGTCTTGGGTGTGAGCATTATTTGTCATGCATAATTAATGAGCTGCTTCAGTGCATTTAAATGACATCACAGACTTCCACTGATCCTAAAAGTGATGCCAGGTCTGTGTTGGTCTAACGTAGAGCAACGCTGCCCCCTAATGCCTGTGTTTGGTATAGCTCACCACTGATTGAGATGCCCAACTCCACTCCTCTCCTCTTGGGTAGTTTGACATGGAATGTCCCACTGCTGGGAACTACAGACTCTGTGGGGAGATAACAGACAGACAGACAGACAGGTAGTTTACTGCTGGGAACTACAGACTCTGTGGGAGATAACAGACAGACAGACAGGTAGTTTACTGCTGGGAACTACAGACTCTGTGGGAGATAACAGACAGACAGACAGGTAGTTTACTGCTGGGAACTACAGACTCTGTGGGGAGAACAGACAGACAGACAGGTAGTTTACTGCTGGGAACTACAGACTATGGGGAGATAACAGACAGACAGACAGACAGGTAGTTTACTGCTGGGAACTACAGACTCTATGGGGAGAACAGACAGACAGACAGGTAGTTTACTGCTGGGAACTACAGACTCTATGGGAGATAACAGACAGACAGACAGGTAGTTTACTGCTGGGAACTACAGACTCTATGGGAGATAACAGACAGACAGACAGGTAGTTTACTGCTGGGAACTACAGACTATATGGGAGATAACAGACAGACAGACAGGTAGTTTACTGCTGGGAACTACAGACTCTAGTAAGTATTTTTTGTGCGGCGCTAGCCCCTCCCCTATCCCCTCCCTCCCCTAGCCCCTCCCCTAGCCCCTCCCCCCTATATATAGGTTTAATGTTTGTTTTGTTTTGTAAACTCATTGAACAATGAAGGGAACATTTACGTCATATTGTCTCTTTATTGTTAATGGCGTTTAATGTTTGTTTTACATCACCATGACATCACCTCATCAACATGAGTTAGACTTTAATATATTAGCGCCCCTCACTTCACAGGGGTGTGATTTTTTTAGAAAAAAACAAATAATTAGAAAGAAGAAAAACAACAAAAAACTGTGTTGCACCCCCTGCCCTTTCTTCTTCTTCTTCTTTCTAATTATTTGTTGGTCCCAAAACATTGTGTTTGTCGTCAACA
This sequence comes from Protomyctophum parallelum, assembly GCF_964188405.1. Classification (NCBI taxonomy): domain Eukaryota; kingdom Metazoa; phylum Chordata; class Actinopteri; order Myctophiformes; family Myctophidae; genus Protomyctophum; species Protomyctophum parallelum. The sequence goes on along the minus strand of NC_139705.1, from coordinate 55,116,069 downwards.
GTTGTCTTTGTCCGAGGCTTAAAAGGTCTTTAACCCATTCTGACCTGAGATCAGATTCATACGAGGTTTCCACTGGACAACACACTGGTCTGATTAACCCATTTTGGCCGGACGTCGAAATAAATAATAAAAAAATCTTCAAAATCTTGACAAATTTCTGAAAAACCTCATGTTTCTGTATCAGTTGGTGGACAATATTTCACGTCAAGGACCCCAAAAAAATATATGTAATTATGCCTCCGCCAACCCGTCTGAAAATGTGTTGTTCCAGCCAGGGTTAAAAATGTTCACTCTGTAATAATATATATTCAAAGATTTGAGGCACATTTTCATCGATAAAGAAAATATAGCAGACCTACAAGTTATGAGCTTGTAGATCTGCTACATAATGCTTAAAACACCAAAAGGGGTTCCCGCGCAAAATGGGTTAAATAAATACTTTATTAATGCCACAGAGGAAAAAGAGTCTAAGTCCACCCTATTTAAATGATAGATAAGGGGTCAGGGCAACGAGGCCTTTTCCTGGAGGGCTCAGAATGACATTTGGACTTAAGACTGTTTTTCGTCTGTGGTCAGAAAGTTAAAGGGGAATTCTCTTGATGATGTAAAACAAACCGTGACAAAACAAACATGAAATGCCAAACTCCACCTCCAGAGCCACCCGATTGGCTCAGAGCAGTACCTGCCACATCAAACTCCACCTCCAGAGAGACCTTATTGGCCAGAGCGGCGTCCCTCAGCAGCTGGTGAGCCTCTTCCAGCGTCCCATCCTCTGTGGGGACGCCGTTGATTGACAGCAGTCTGTCCCCAAGCTGGAGGAGACCGCACCTATGCACACACACACACACACACACACACACACACACACACACACACACACACACACACACACACACACACACACACACACACACACACACACACACACACACACACACACAATGATTTGAGTAGTGTAAACGATGGATGCTTACTACATTTAAGCTCACATGAGAAGGTAAGGTAATTTTATTTATAGAGCGCCTTTCAAAACAGTTGTTACAAGGTGCTGTACAATAAAATAAAAGGAATAAAACAAGAACATCTCAATCAGAAAAATAAACCAACAATGAAATAACTCTTCTCCCTTCTGGCTCCAAAACTGTGGAATGCACTTCCCATCGCAGTCAGAACTGCAGCATCACTCCCAATCTTCCGCCGTAGTCTGAAAACCCACCTTTTCAGACTCCATCATGGCCCATAGCACTTACCCTACCCCCTTAGATAGCATTTCTGTAGACTTAGATAGCATCTGATACAGACTTATAGCATGTTATGTAGACTGCACTATAATTGCATTGTATGTAGTCATAGCACGTCATAGTACATATGTATAGCATAGTAGTATAGATGTATAGTTTATATGTATAGTTTCATTATATAGATATTCCACTGTTACTTTCTTAGCTTACACATGTTTCTTGATAAATGTTTTTATGTGATGTATTCCCATGCTTTTTGTTCTTGCTTAATGTAAGTCGCTCTGGATTAAGAGCGTCTGATAAATGCCTACATTGTAAATTGTAAATAAGAAACAGAGCAGCAAAGACAGTACCTAGAAATAGATAAGATAGAACAGTACATATAGAAATAGATAAGATAGAACAGTACCTAGAAATAGATAAGATAGAACAGTACCTAGAAATAGATAAGATAGAACAGTACCTAGAAATAGATAAGATAGAACAGTACATAGAAATAGATAAGATAGAACAGTACCTAGAAATAGATAAGATAGAACAGTACCTAGAAATAGATAAGATAGAACAGTACCTAGAAATAGATAAGATAGAACAGTACCTAGAAATAGATAAGATAGAGCAGTACATAGAAATAGATAAGATAGAACAGTACCTAGAAACAGATAAGATAGAACAGTACATAGAAATCACTGGAGCAAGCCAAAATGTTTGCGGTACACTCGGTGGCGTGCTATGAGCTTGTAGATCTGCTATTTTTCAATAGCTAAAGCATAACACCAAAATGGGTTCCCGTTCAGAATGGGTTAAAAACGTTCGCCCTGAAAGAATATATATTCAACGATTTGCACCACATTTCCATGCTTTTTCCAAAAATAGCAGACCTACAAGCTATACGAGCTTGTAGATCTGCTATTTTTCAATAGCTAAAGTATTTAACATAAAGCTTAAAACACCAAAAGGGGTTCCCGCCCAAAATGGATTGATTATTCATGAGGGTTAATTAATTATTCATGAAGGTTGCATGGGCGCTGACAGAGACGACATCGTTACATAATGTCCTCCTTATGGGAGCCCCACCGTCACATGACACCAAGCGCTGCATGCCAATTGGTTCATCTTACATGGCGATGCTCGTCCACTCGACCAATGACGATGGACTCGTTAATTGGGCCGTATCGTATCGTATCACCGGCAGATCTATCGGATTTTAACCCATTCTGACCGGGAACCCGTTTTGGTGTTAGCATCATGTTATGCTTTAGCTATTGAAAAATAGCAGACCTACAAGCTTTGGCCTTTATTTTATATATTTTAATGGAGGGACAGACAGGCCTTTATTTTATATATTTTAATGGAGGGACAGACAGGCCTTTATTTTATATATTTTAATGGAGGGACAGACAGACCTTTATTTTATATATTTTAATGGAGGGACAGACAGGCCTTTATTTTATATATTTTAATGGAGGGACAGACAGACCTTTATTTTATATATTTTAATGGAGGGACAGACAGGCCTTTATTTTATATATTTTTAATGGAGGGACAGACAGGCCTTTATTTTATATATTTTTAATGGAGGGACAGACAGGCCTTTATTTTATATATTTTTAATGGAGGGACAGACAGGCCTTTATTTTATATATTTTTAATGGAGGGACAGACAGGCCTTTATTTTATATATTTTAATGGAGGGACAGACAGACCTTTATTTTATATATTTTAATGGAGGGACAGACAGGCCTTTATTTTATATATTTTTAATGGAGGGACAGACAGGCCTTTATTTTATATATTTTTAATGGAGGGACAGACAGGCCTTTATTTTATATATTTTAATGGAGGGACAGACAGGCCTTTATTTTATATATTTTAATGGAGGGACAGACAGGCCTTTATTTTATATATTTTTAATGGAGGGACAGACAGACCTTTATTTTATATATTTTAATGGAGGGACAGACAGACCTTTATTTTATATATTTTAATGGAGGGACAGACAGGCCTTTATTTTATATATTTTTAATGGAGGGACAGACAGACCTTTATTTTATATATTTTAATGGAGGGACAGACAGACCTTTATTTTATATATTTTAATGGAGGGACAGACAGACCTTTATTTTATATATTTTAATGGAGGGACAGACAGGCCTTTATTTTATATATTTTTAATGGAGGGACAGACAGACCTTTATTTTATATATTTTAATGGAGGGACAGACAGGCCTTTATTTTATATATTTTAATGGAGGGACAGACAGACCTTTATTTTATATATTTTAATGGAGGGACAGACAGGCCTTTATTTTATATATTTTAATGGAGGGACAGACAGACCTTTATTTTATATATTTTAATGGAGGGACAGACAGGCCTTTATTTTATATATTTTAATGGAGGGACAGACAGACCTTTATTTTATATATTTTTAATGGAGGGACAGACAGACAGACCTTTATTTTATATATTTTAATGGAGGGACAGACAGGCCTTTATTTTATATATTTTTAATGGAGGGACAGACAGGCCTTTATTTTATATATTTTAATGGAGGGACAGACAGGCCTTTATTTTATATATTTTAATGGAGGGACAGACAGGCCTTTATTTTATATATTTGTAATGGAGGGACAGACAGACCTTTATTTTATATATTTTAATGGAGGGACAGACAGGCCTTTATTTTATATATTTTAATGGAGGGACAGACAGGCCTTTATTTTATATATTTTAATGGAGGGACAGACAGGCCTTTATTTTATATTTTTTAATGGAGGGACAGACAGGCCTTTATTTTATATATTTTAATGGAGGGACAGACAGGCCTTTATTTTATATATTTTAATGGAGGGACAGACAGACCTTTATTTTATATATTTTAATGGAGGGACAGACAGCAGGCCGACAGCCAATGGGGAGAGAGAGATGGGGGGGGGGGTGACATGCAGTAAAGGCCGTCAGGATGGGGAGTCGAACCCGCGGCACACTGCCAGACTGGATGACCAGCAGCCAAGGTGCCTGGACCTCTGAGCCACGGCCCAGGATGGACCTCTGAGCCACGGCCCAGGATGGACCTCTGAGGCCCAGGATGGACCTCTGAGCCACGGCCCAGGATGGACCTCTGAGCCACGGCCCAGGATGGACCTCTGAGCCACGGCCCAGGATGGACCTCTGAGCCCCACGGCCCAGGATGGACCTCTGAGCCACGGCCCAGGATGGACCTCTGAGCCACGGCCCAGGATGGACCTCTGAGCCCCACGGCCCAGGATGGACCTCTGAGCCACGGCCCAGGATGGACCTCTGAGGCCCAGGATGGACCTCTGAGCCACGGCCCAGGATGGACCTCTGAGGCCCAGGATGGACCTCTGAGCCACGGCCCAGGATGGACCTCTGAGCCACGGCCCAGGATGGACCTCTGAGCCACGGCCCAGGATGGACCTCTGAGCCACGGCCCAGGATGGACCTCTGAGCCCACGGCCCAGGATGGACCTCTGAGCCCCACGGCCCAGGATGGACCTCTGAGCCCACGGCCCAGGATGGACCTCTGAGCCCCACGGCCCAGGATGGACCTCTGAGCCCCAGGATGGACCTCTGAGCCACGGCCCAGGGTAAACCCTAACCCTTACAGATCTGATATTATATAAGATGAGATTCAATGGCTAAGGTATGTCTTGCTTTCTGATAATAATCTAGATCCACAAAGTAAACCAACAGTCAGAGTCAGACAGCAGGCTGACAGGAAATAGGGAGAGAGATATGGGGAGGAAGACATGCAGTAAAGGCCGTTGGGATCGGGAGTCGAACCAGCGGCACACTGCCAGACTGGATTACCAGCAGCCAAGGTGCCTGCCAAGGATGGACCTCTGAGCCACGGCCCAGGATGGACCTCTGAGGCCCAGGATGGACCTCTGAGCCCCACGGCCCAGGATGGACCTCTGAGCCCCACGGCCCAGGATGGACCTCTGAGCCCCAGGATGGACCTCTGAGCCCCAGGATGGACCTCTGAGCCCCAGGATGGACCTCTGAGCCACGGCCCAGACATTACTTATGGTTTTAATAAGTGCGTGCGTGCGTGCGTGCGTTGCGTGTGGGCGTGCGTTGCGTGCGTGCGGTGTGTGCGTGCGTGCGTGCGTGCGTGCGTTGCGTGCGGTGTGTGCGTACCTCTCCGCCGGGCTGTCCGGCTCCAGGAAGCGGATGACCGGCGGAGCGGACAGCGTCTCCGTAGCGAACACGCCTCCCTGCAGCTGGACCCCGAAGCCCGTCAGAGGGTCTCCTCTGAGGACCACCTCACTGGACTCTATGTGGACCACCTGACCCCCAGGACCCACCGAGGACGACGCTATGGACACTGGAGAGGAGAGCAGAGGTTAGGACTAGAGACACTGAGGAGAGGAGAGGAGAGGACTAGAGACACTGAGGAGAGGAGAGGAGAGGACTAGAGACACTGAGGAGAGGAGAGGAGAGGACTAGAGACACTGAGGAGAGGAGAGGACTAGAGACACTGAGGAGAGGAGAGGATAGGACTAGAGACACTGAGGAGAGGAGAGGAGAGGACTAGAGACACTGAGGAGAGGAGAGGAGAGGACTAGAGACACTGAGGAGAGGAGGGGAGAGGAGAGGACTAGAGACACTGAGGAGAGGAGAGGAGAGGAGAGGACTAGAGACACTGAGGAGAGGAGAGGAGAGGTTAGGACTAGAGACACTGAGGAGAGGAGAGGAGAGGACTAGAGACACTGAGGAGAGGAGAGGACTAGAGACACTGAGGAGAGGAGAGGAGAGGTTAGGACTAGAGACACTGAGGAGAGGAGAGGAGAGGACTAGAGACACTGAGGAGAGGAGAGGTTAGGACTAGAGACACTGAGGAGAGGAGAGGAGAGGACTAGAGACACTGAGGAGAGGTTAGGACTAGAGACACTGAGGAGAGGAGAGGTTAGGACTAGAGACACTGAGGAGAGGAGAGGAGAGGACTAGAGACACTGAGGAGAGGAGAGGAGAGGTTAGGACTAGAGACACTGAGGAGAGGAGAGGACTAGAGACACTGAGGAGAGGAGAGGAGAGGTTAGGACTAGAGACACTGAGGAGAGGAGAGGAGAGGACTAGAGACACTGAGGAGAGGAGAGGACTAGAGACACTGAGGAGAGGAGAGGAGAGGACTAGAGACACTGAGGAGAGGAGAGGAGAGGACTAGAGACACTGAGGAGAGGAGAGGAGAGGACTAGAGACACTGAGGAGAGGAGAGGTTAGGACTAGAGACACTGAGGAGAGGAGAGGAGAGGAGAGGACTAGAGACACTGAGGAGAGGAGAGGTTAGGACTAGAGACACTGAGGAGAGGAGAGGAGAGGACTAGAGACACTGAGGAGAGCAGAGGTTAGGACTAGAGACACTGAGGAGAGGAGAGGTTAGGACTAGAGACACTGAGGAGAGGAGAGGAGAGGACTAGAGACACTGAGGAGAGCAGAGGTTAGGACTAGAGACACTGAGGAGAGGAGAGGAGAGGACTAGAGACACTGAGGAGAGGAGAGGAGAGGTTAGGACTAGAGACACTGAGGAGAGGAGAGGAGAGGACTAGAGACACTGAGGAGAGGAGAGGACTAGATACACTGAGGAGAGGAGAGGAGAGGACTAGAGACACTGAGGAGAGGAGAGGACTAGAGACACTGAGGAGAGGAGAGGACTAGAGACACTGAGGAGAGGAGAGGAGAGGACTAGAGACACTGAGGAGAGGAGAGGAGAGGACTAGAGACACTGAGGAGAGGAGAGGAGAGGACTAGAGACACTGAGGAGAGGAGAGGAGAGGACTAGAGACACTGAGGAGAGGAGAGGACTAGAGACACTGAGGAGAGGAGAGGAGAGGACTAGAGACACTGAGGAGAGGAGGGGAGAGGAGAGGACTAGAGACACTGAGGAGAGGAGAGGAGAGGTTAGGACTAGAGACACTGAGGAGAGGAGAGGAGAGGTTAGGACTAGAGACACTGAGGAGAGGAGAGGTTAGGACTAGAGACACTGAGGAGAGGAGAGGTTAGGACTAGAGACACTGAGGAGAGGAGAGGAGAGGACTAGAGACACTGAGGAGAGTAGAGGTTAGGACTAGAGACACTGAGGAGAGGAGAGGAGAGGTTAGGACTAGAGACACTGAGGAGAGGTTAGGACTAGAGACACTGAGGAGAGGAGAGGAGAGGACTAGAGACACTGAGGAGAGGAGAGGAGAGGTTAGGACTAGAGACACTGAGGAGAGGAGAGGAGTGGACTAGAGACACTGAGGAGAGGAGAGGAGAGGAGAGGAGAGGACTAGAGACACTGAGGAGAGGAGAGGACTAGATACACTGAGGAGAGGAGAGGAGAGGACTAGAGACACTGAGGAGAGGAGAGGAGAGGACTAGAGACACTGAGGAGAGGAGAGGAGAGGACTAGAGACACTGAGGAGAGGAGAGGAGAGGACTAGAGACACTGAGGAGAGGAGAGGTTAGGACTAGAGACACTGAGGAGAGGAGAGGTTAGGACTAGAGACACTGAGGAGAGGAGAGGAGAGGACTAGAGACACTGAGGAGAGGAGAGGTTAGGACTAGAGACACTGAGGAGAGGACAGACAGACAGACAGACAGACAGACAGACAGACAGACAGACAGACAGACAGGATTCATTCATGCCTGAAGTCAGTGATACACAGGTTGCATCACCGGTTGCTGGGGGGGTTAAACATCTTTGTATCCTTATTTAATCCCCCTACAGGGGTCAGAGGGTACGAGGTACCCGCTATACATACTTTATTTTATTTTATTTTAGCGGCAGGCCACCGGGAAAGGTCCGGGCCTGCTGCCATTCTGCCCTCATGATCATGTCACTGTACCCGGATCAGTGAGTGACCAATAAACCCTCTGTACCCGGATCAGTGAGTGACCAATAAACCCTCTGTACCCGGATCAGTGAGTGACCAATAAACCCTCTTCATGATCATGTCACTGTACCCGGATCAGTGAGTGACCAATAAACCCTCTTCTATCTTCAATCCTTTTGCCAGCATCATTCTTGTGAGAGCAACAAAGGGTTGCATGTGTAGTTTGTCTGTTGGTTTGTATCATTTATGGTGTTCTGTAAAAGTGGAGGTATTATTGGGGGCTTTGTTTGTTGTGTGTGCCTCGACGGAGCGGGGCGGTAGAGTTTATGCTATCTGTTTTGTCCCGGTCCAGCCCTGGAGGCAGCAGGATGTTGCCTTACTAAAAAACGAGCGCTTAAGTTCCAAACTTACCCTACCCCCTTAGAGAGCATCTCTGTAGACTTAGATATAGCATTTGATACAGACTTATAGCATGTTATGTAGACAGCACTATAATTAGGTAGCATTTCTGTAGACTTAGATAGCATTTGATACAGACTTATAGCATGTTATGTAGACAGCACTATAATTGCATTGTATGTAGTCATAGCACGTCATAGTACACATGTATAGCATAGTATAGTATATATGTAAAACTATATGTAAAGTTTCATTATATAGATATTCCACTGTTACGTTCTTAGCTTACTGTAAACTCTGATAGCGAGAGGGATGCGGTGTGCTAATGGTCACCAGTGACAGGCCTATTAAACTTTAATAATAATAATAATAATAATGTTTAACGTACGAGAGCTCTTGTGGTCCTTGTTCCTGCGGTTCCTCCTCCTGGCGGTGGAGTTGCGGGGGGTGGTGGGGGGTCCGGTGGGGGGTCCGATGGGGGGTCCGATGGGGGGTCCGGGCAGCGCGGGGCAGGGCACGGTGCTGCTCCCCTGGGAGCTGAACCCGGAGGTGACCGTCGACGAGGGGGAGAACCCGGCGCTGACCACCGCTGGAGGGAAGAGAACCACAACACATCATTACAGTTATCTCTGCTGCCACCCGCTGGAGGGAAGAGAACCACAACACATCATTACAGTTATCTCTGCTGCCACCCGCTGGAGGGAAGAGAACCACAACACATCATTACAGTCATCTCTGCTGCCACCCGCTGGAAGGAAGACCACACAACACATCATTACAGTTCTCTGCTGCCACCCACTGGAAGGAAGACCACACAACACATCATTACAGTCATCTCTGCTGCATCACATTACAGTAACATGGGGAAATTCACATCACATTACAGTAACATGGAGGAAATTCACATCACATTACAGTAACATGGGGAAATTCACATCACATTACAGTAACATGGGGGAATTTCACATCACATTACAGTAACATGGAGGAAATTCACATCACATTACAGTAACATGGGGGAAATTCACATCACATTACAGTAACATGGGGGAAATTCACATCACATTACAGTAACATGGGGGAAATTCACATCACATTACAGTAACATGGGGGAAATTCACATCACATTACAGTAACATGGGGGAAATTCACATCACATTACAGTAACATGGGGGAAATTCACATCACATTACAGTAACATGGGGGAAATTCACATCACATTACAGTAACATGGGGAAATTCACATCACATTACAGTAACATGGAGGAAATTCACATCACATTACAGTAACATGGGGGAAATTCACATCACATTAAGGTAACATGGGGAAATTCACATCACATTACAGTAACATGGGGGAAATTCACATCACATTACAGTAACATGGAGGAAATTCACATCACATTACAGTAACATGGGGGAAATTCACATCACATTACAGTAACATGGAGGAAATTCACATCACATTACAGTAACATGGGGGAAATTCACATCACATTACAGTAACATGGGGGAAATTCACATCACATTACAGTAACATGGGGGAAATTCACATCACATTACAGTAACATGGAGGAAATTCACATCACATTACAGTAACATGGAGGAAATTCACATCACATTACAGTAACATGGGGGAAATTCACATCACATTACAGTAACATGGGGGAAATTCACATCACATTACAGTAACATGGGGGAAATTCACATCACATTACAGTAACATGGGGGAAATTCACATCACATTACAGTAACATGGGGGAAATTCACATCACATTACAGTAACATGGAGGAAATTCACATCACATTACAGTAACATGGGGGAAATTCACATCACATTACAGTAACATGGGGGAAATTCACATCACATTACAGTAACAAGGAGGAAATTCACATCACATTACAGTAACATGGGGGAAATTCACATCACATTACAGTAACATGGAGGAAATTCACATCACATTACAGTAACATGGGGGAAATTCACATCACATTACAGTAACAAGGAGGAAATTCACATCACATTACAGTAACATGGGGGAAATTCACATCACATTACAGTAACATGGAGGAAATTCACATCACATTACAGTAACATGGGGGAAATTCACATCACATTACAGTAACATGGGGAAATTCACATCACATTACAGTAACATGGGGGAAATTCACATCACATTACAGTAACATGGGGGAAATTCACATCACATTACAGTAACATGGGGAAATTCACATCACATTACAGTAACATGGAGGAAATTCACATCACATTACAGTAACATGGGGGAAATTCACATCACATTACAGTAACATGGAGGAAATTCACATCACATTACAGTAACATGGGGGAAATTCACATCACATTACAGTAACATGGAGGAAATTCACATCACATTACAGTAACATGGGGGAAATTCACATCACATTACAGTAACATGGGGAAATTCACATCACATTACAGTAACATGGGGGAAATTCACATCACATTACAGTAACATGGGGAAATTCACATCACATTACAGTAACATGGAGGAAATTCACATCACATTACAGTAACATGGGGGAAATTCACATCACATTACAGTAACATGGGGGACATTCACATCACATTACAGTAACATGGGGGAAATTCACATCACATTACAGTAACATGGGGAAATTCACATCACATTACAGTAACATGGAGGAAATTCACATCACATTACAGTAACATGGGGGAAATTCACATCACATTAAGGTAACATGGGGAAATTCACATCACATTACAGTAACATGGGGGAAATTCACATCACATTACAGTAACATGGGGGAAATTCACATCACATTACAGTAACATGGAGGAAATTCACATCACATTACAGTAACATGGAGGAAATTCACATCACATTACAGTAACATGGGGGAAATTCACATCACATTACAGTAACATGGGGGAAATTCACATCACATTACAGTAACATGGGGGAAATTCACATCACATTACAGTAACATGGGGGAAATTCACATCACATTACAGTAACATGGGGAAATTCACATCACATTACAGTAACATGGGGGAAATTCACATCACATTACAGTAACAAGGAGGAAATTCACATCACATTACAGTAACATGGGGGAAATTCACATCACATTACAGTAACATGGAGGAAATTCACATCACATTACAGTAACATGGGGGAAATTCACATCACATTACAGTAACATGGGGGAAATTCACATCACATTACAGTAACATGGAGGAAATTCACATCACATTACAGTAACATGGGGGAAATTCACATCACATTACAGTAACATGGGGGAAATTCACATCACATTACAGTAACATGGGGGAAATTCACATCACATTAAGGTAACATGGGGAAATTCACATCACATTACAGTAACATGGGGGAAATTCACATCACATTACAGTAACATGGGGGAAATTCACATCACATTACAGTAACATGGAGGAAATTCACATCACATTACAGTAACATGGAGGAAATTCACATCACATTACAGTAACATGGGGGAAATTCACATCACATTACAGTAACATGGGGGAAATTCACATCACATTACAGTAACATGGGGGAAATTCACATCACATTACAGTAACATGGGGGAAATTCACATCACATTACAGTAATATGGGGGAAATTCACATCACATTACAGTAACATGGAGGAAATTCACATCACATTACAGTAACATGGGGAAAATTCACATCACATTACAGTAACATGGGGGAAATTCACATCACATTACAGTAACATAGGGAAATTCACATCACATTACAGTAACATGGGGGAAATTCACATCACATTACAGTAACATGGGGGAAATTCACATCACATTACAGTAACATGGGGGAAATTCACATCACATTACAGTAACATGGGGAAATTCACATTACAGTAACATGGGGAAATTCACATCACATTACAGTAACATGGAGGAAATTCTTGTTTGTGCAGCAGCTCATCATTGCAGTTAAAATAAATAAAGTACATGGTACAATATGTATGCATATAAAAATAATTAAATAAAGTGATGTAGCCTATGTGTATATATATTTGTGTTCCATTCCTATAATAACTGATGTTAAAATACAGCAGCGTAGACCTGCCCTTTGTGTTCCATTCCTATAATAACTGATGTTAAAATACAGCAGCGTAGACCTGCCCTTTGTGTTCCATTCCTATAATAACTGATGTTAAAATACAGCAGCGTAGACCTGCCCTTTGTGTTCCATTCCTATAATAACTGATGTTAAAATACAGCAGCGTAGACCTGCCCTTTGTGTTCCATTCCTATAATAACTGATGTTAAAATACAGCAGCGTAGACCTGCCCTTTGTGTTCCATTCCTATAATAACTGATGTTAAAATACAGCAGCGTAGACCTGCCCATTGTGTTCCATTCCTATAATAACTAATGTTAAAATACAGCAGCGTAGACCTGCCCTTTGTGTTCCATTCCTATAATAACTGATGTTAAAATACAGCAGCGTAGACCTGCCCTTTGTGTTCCATTCCTATAATAGCTGATGTTAAAATACAGCAGCGTAGACCTGCCCATTGTGTTCCATTCCTATAATAACTGATGTTAAAATACAGCAGCGTAGACCTGCCCTTTGGGTTCCATTCCTATAATAACTGATGTTAAAATACAGCAGCGTAGACCTGCCCTTTGTGTTCCATTCCTATAATAACTGATGTTAAAATACAGCAGCGTAGACCTGCCCTTTGTGTTCCATTCCTATAATAGCTGATGTTAAAATACAGCAGCGTAGACCTGCCCTTTGTGTTCCATTCCTATAATAACTGATGTTAAAATACAGCAGCGTAGACCTGCCCTTTGTGTTCCATTCCTAGAAGCCAATAATTCTGCTGTTCTGACTAAACTCAGTCTAATCAGCACAACAGATGCTATTTATAATGTGATTAATCTGTTCTCAAATCTTATATTAACGGCTAGCTGTGCTGGCATGCTCATTTCAGCACTGCTGGAGAGCCAATTTCAACCAATTGCTTATTGATCAGAAGAACTACCATGTAGTAATATCAATATTTCATTCCACTTTTGTCTTTTTATTCCTCCTTTTTTGGGCGACTCCTCTGTGAACCACCAGAGGGTGCTCAAGTACCACCAGTGGTTGTTCAGCTCTGCATCACTTTATGTGTGACCCAATAGTGTACTTCTTGTGAATTAAGTAATGAAATGTTTAACAATAATTTAACTTTGAGGGTAAAATGAAACCAAATGGACCCTCTCAAAGATCTAATAAGGGTCCATTTGGTTACCACACACACACACACACACACACACACACACACACACACACGGCCTGTCACAAGATTTAAAATTCTAATTAGATTAATCACAGATTAATCACAGTTTAGCTGTGATTAATTATGATTAATCACCGGATTGTAAATATGCCCCAAATATATAATATATAAATATTTATGTATGTTTGTACGGACAGACAGATAAATAAATAATGGCAGATATACAGATTTACAAATTTACATTTGATAATTAGGAGGACAAATAGTGTGCAGCCTTACAATTTAGGCATTTATCAGACTCTCTAAATCATCTGAGCCACGGACCACCATTTGATGCCATTTAGGTGACATTCACACCAGAGCTGCGATTAAAACAAATCCTGCTGCACATTGTCAGAAAGTGTGCTTCGTTTGGCAGGTGTGAAGGCTCATTTGAATCCCAATGAGTGTCAAAGAACCGCATTTTACTCCGAGCAAAAAACGGGGGTTTCGCTTCGCTTCCAATCGCACTTGACTACGATTCGGTGCAGGTGTGAATGCAATCCGCAGTAAATAAAGGAAATGAAGCAAACATAATGTGGCGGGTGAGGAGCTGAACACAGTTGGAGACGGAGAAGGCATATTTTACGCAGCGCAAAGATGTCCCGTTACCGTGGATAGACGTGGTCGAATGAGGAGACTGAAGCCCTGATCGAAATGAAGACGAGTACATTAATCAATTGCTTACGGAAACACATACAAACACTGCAGTGTATTATAGCGTACAGAATATTCTGTCTGTCTGTCTGTCTGTCTGTCTGTCTGTCTGTCTGTGCGTGCCGTAAACATGGAGTGCTGTCACTGTGTGGGGACTAGTGGGGAGTAGGGACTTTCATCTCGATAAACTTGTAAACATTTTGCGCTGCTGTCTGTTATATCAGTGCGCTCAGCGCTGGGCCTCCATGCCCAAAAGAACAGTGCGTGGCTGCATGCGTATAGTGAGAGAGAGAGAGAGAGCCTACACAGATTTCACTGTGTAGTCTATAGTTTATGAATGGAACACATTGATAAAGGTCCCCCCTGCTGTGTAGGCTATAGTTTATGAATGGAACACATTGATAAAGGTCCCCCCTGCTGTGTAGGCTATAGTTTATGAATGGAACACACTGATAAAGGTCCCCCCTGCTGCGTAGGCTATAGTTTATGAATGGAACACATTGATAAAGGTCCCCCCTGCTGTGTAGGCTATAGTTTATGAATGGAACACATTGATAAAGGTCCCCCTGCTGTGTAGTCTATAGTTTATGAATGGAACACATTGATAAAGGTCCCCCCTGCTGTGTAGGCTATAGTTTATGAATGGAACACATTGATAAAGGTCCCCCCTGCTGTGTAGGCTATAGTTTATGAATGGAACACATTGATAAAGGTCCCCCCTGCTGTGTAGGCTATAGTTTATGAATGGAACACATTGATAAAGGTCCCCCCTGCTGTGTAGGCTATAGTTTATGAATGGAACACATTGATAAAGGTCCCCCCTGCTGTGTAGGCTATAGTTTATGAATGGAACACATTGATAAAGGTCCCCCTGCTGTGTAGTCTATAGTTTATGAATGGAACACATTGATAAAGGTCCCCCCTGCTGTGTAGGCTATAGTTTATGAATGGAACACATTGATAAAGGTCCCCCCTGCTGTGTAGGCTATAGTTTATGAATGGAACACATTGATAAAGGTCCCCCCTGCTGTGTAGGCTATAGTTTATGAATGGAACACATTGATAAAGGTCCCCCCTGCTGTGTAGGCTATAGTTTATGAATGGAACACATTGATAAAGGTCCCCCCTGCTGTGTAGGCTATAGTTTATGAATGGAACACATTGATAAAGGTCCCCCCTGCTGTGTAGACTATAGTTTATGAATGGAACACATTGATAAAGGTCCCCCCTGCTGTGTAGACTATAGTTTATGAATGGAACACATTGATAAAGGTCCCCCCTGCTGTGTAGGCTATAGTTTATGAATGGAACACATTGATAAAGGTCCCCCCTGCTGTGTAGACTATAGTTTATGAATGGAACACATTGATAAAGGTCCCCCCTGCTGCGTAGTCTATAGTTTATGAATGGAACACATTGATAAAGGTCCCCCCTGCTGTGTAGTCTATAGTTTATGAATGGAACACATTGATAAAGGTCCCCCCTGCTGCGTAGACTATAGTTTATGAATGGAACACATTGATAAAGGTCCCCCCTGCTGTGTAGGCTCTAGTTTATGAATGGAACACATTGATAAAGGTCCCCCCTGCTGTGTAGGCTATAGTTTATGAATGGAACACACTGATAAAGGTCCCCCCTGCTGCGTTTACAATTGCTGCGAATGACAGCTGCAGTGTGAAGGCAAACCGCAGCAAATTAAATATGCAAGAATCCCAATTTCTCCGCCCATTCGCATCGAGTCTACCGAAGTATTAGGTGAGAATGTGACCTTAGCCTCTCAGACCCATTTGAGCCACGGACCACCATCTGATAAACTTACATTTGCAGTGGTCTGGGGCCAGTGGGGTGTGGGTTATGAACTTACATTTGCAGTGGTCTGGGGCCAGTGGGGTGTGGGTTATGAACTAACATTTGCAGTGGTCTGGGGCCAGTGGGGTGTGGGTTATGAACTTACATTTGCAGTGGTCTGGGGCCAGTGGGGTGTGGGTTATGAACTAACATTTGCAGTGGTCTGGGGCCAGTGGGGTGTGGGTTATGAACTTACATTTGCAGTGGTCTGGGGCCAGTGGGGGTGTGGGTTATGAACTTACATTTGCAGTGGTCTGGGGCCAGTGGGGTGTGGGTTATGAACTAACATTTGCAGTGGTCTGGGGCCAGTGGGGTGTGGGTTATGAACTTACATTTGCAGTGGTCTGGGGCCGGTGGGGGTTAGGGGTTATAAACTTACATTTGCAGTGGTCGGGGGCCGGTGGGGGTTAGGGGTTATGAACTTACATTTGCAGTGGTCGGGGGCCGGTGGGGGGTGGGTTATAAACTTACATTTGCAGTGGTCGGGGGCCAGTGGGGGTTAGGGGTTATGAACTTACATTTGCAGTGGTCTGGGGCCAGTGGGGGTGTGGGTTATGAACTTACATTTGCAGTGGTCTGGGGCCAGTGGGGGTGTGGGTTATGAACTTACATTTGCAGTGGTCTGGGGCCGGTGGGGGTTAGGGGTTATAAACTTACATTTGCAGTGGTCGGGGGCCGGTGGGGGGTGGGTTATGAACTTACATTTGCAGTGGTCGGGGGCCGGTGGGGGTTAGGGGTTATGAACTTACATTTGCAGTGGTCGGGGGCCAGTGGGGGTTAGGGGTTATGAACTTACATTTGCAGTGGTCGGGGGCCGGTGGGGGTTAGGGGTTATGAACTTACATTTGCAGTGGTCGGGGGCCGGTGGGGGGTGGGTTATAAACTTACATTTGCAGTGGTCGGGGGCCGGTGGGGGGTGGGGGTTATAAACTTACATTTGCAGTGGTCGGGGGCCGGTGGGGGGTGGGGGTTTCGGGGCTGGGGTCCCGGGCTGCTCCAGGGCTTCCCCCCCCCCAGGCTGGGACAGTAGTTTCCACCAGCAGTGCTGCTCTGGTCCCAGTGATGGCTGCTCTTCTGTACTCTGACTGGAAGACACACAACAATATGAACATTTCAGGATTAAAAAAGCTAAAAAACATATAGCAGATCTACAAGCTTGCAGCCCAGCACACTGTGCTGGGCTGCAAGCTTGTAGATCTATCTGATTTTTTTTTTTAACGACAACGCTAAAATCTAAAACTATGTCACATGCGTTCCGGCTGTAATCAGACTCACTCTTCTTGTCGTTAACCGTTTGTGCGATTTATATTATATTCAGCCCACGGAAATCCCCCCCCCCCCCCCCTCCAATGTCTAAATCCCCCCCCCCCCCCCAACCATCTACCCCCCCTCGCTGCCAGAGGGAACATCAACCAGCGTGATAATTGATATTTAATGTCTTCTTCATGGAAGAATGTATATCCTGCAGGGTGTGCGTGCGTGCGTGCGTGCGTGTGTGTGGGTGTGCGTGTGCGTGTGTGTGCGTGCGTGCGTGCGTGCGTGTGTGTGCGTGCGTGCGTGTGTGTGTGTGTGCGTGCGTCTCCCGCAGGCTGGTTGTCATTGTGACGAGCGGTCTGTAAATCTGTTTAGACACAGAGTTAAATCCACTGAATGGAAAAGAGGATCTCATCAGAGAGAGGTCTATGGATTGAGTGCATAGGCCTGAAGTACAGTACTGTACAGTACAGTACAGTACAGTACAGTACTTTACTTTACTGTACAGTACAGTACAGTACAGTACAGTCAAGGACCCCTGACTGGTCAGTCAACTTGTAAAAGTATATAAGGCTTCGTCTATTTAGCTTGAATAGTTTATTAGATATAAATGTATAAATATCAACAGAACACAGTACAGTACAGTACTGTACAGTACAGTACAGTACTGTACAGTACTAGTACTAGTACTGTACAGTACTGTACTGTACTGTACAGTACTGTACTGTACTGTACTGTGTTCTGTTGATATTTATACATTTATATCTAATAAACTATTCAAGCTAAATAGACGAAGCCTTATATACTTTTACAAGTTGACTGACCAGTCAGGGGTCCTTGAGGGGGTTCATGGTGGTACCAACATCAATAAAGCATGAAATTGTGGACAAAATATTATCTAACGACAACAACATATTCTACAGTTTTGGGTCTGAGAGGCTAAATGTCATCAGATGGTGGTCCGTGGCTCAGATGGGTCTGAGAGGCTAAGTGTCATCAGATGGTGGTCCGTGGCTCAGATGGGTCTGAGAGGCTAAATGTCATCAGATGGTGGTTCCGTGGCTCAGATGGGTCTGAGAGGCTAAATGTCATCAGATGGTGGTCCGTGGCTCAGATGGGTCTGAGAGGCTAAATGTCATCAGATGGTGGTTCCGTGGCTCAGATGGGTCTGAGAGGCTAAATGTCATCAGATGGTGGTCCGTGGCTCAGATGGGTCTGAGAGGCTAAGTGTCATCAAATGGTGGTCCGTGGCTCAGATGGGTCTGAGAGGCTAAATGTCATCAGATGGTGGTTCCGTGGCTCAGATGGGTCTGAGAGGCTAAATGTCATCAGACGGTGGTCCGTGGCTCAGATGGGTCTGAGAGGCTAAATGTCATCAGACGGTGGTCCGTGGCTCAAATGGGTCTGAGAGGCTAAATGTCATCAGATGGTGGTTCCGTGGCTCAGATGGGTCTGAGAGGCTAAATGTCATCAGATGGTGGTCCGTGGCTCAGATGGGTCTGAGAGGCTAAATGTCATCAGATGGTGGTTCCGTGGCTCAGATGGGTCTGAGAGGCTAAATGACATCAGATGGTGGTCCGTGGCTCAGATGGGTCTGAGAGGCTAAATGTCATCAAATGGTGGTTCCGTGGCTCAGATGGGTCTGAGAGGCTAAATGTCATCACATGGTGGTTCCGTGGCTCAGATGGGTCTGAGAGGCTAAATGTCATCAGATGGTGGTTCCGTGGCTCAGATGGGTCTGAGAGGCTAAATGTCATCAAATGGTGGTCCGTGGCTCAAATGGGTCTGAGAGGCTAAATGTCATCAGATGGTGGTCCGTGGCTCAGATGGGTCTGAGAGGCTAAATGTCATCAGATGGTGGTTCCGTGGCTCAGATGGGTCTGAGAGGCTAAATGTCATCAGATGGTGGTCCGTGGCTCAGATGGGTCTGAGAGGCTAAATGTCATCAGATGGTGGTCCGTGGCTCAGATGGGTCTGAGAGGCTAAATGTCATCAGATGGTGGTCCGTGGCTCAGATGGGTCTGAGAGGCTAAATGTCATCAGATGGTGGTTCCGTGGCTCAGATGGGTCTGAGAGGCTAAATGTCATCAGATGGTGGTCCGTGGCTCAGATGGGTCTGAGAGGCTAAATGTCATCAGATGATGGTCCGTGGCTCAGATGGGTCTGAGAGGCTAAATGTCATCAGATGGTGGTTCCGTGGCTCAGATGGGTCTGAGAGGCTAAATGTCATCAGATGGTGGTCCGTGGCTCAGATGGGTCTGAGAGGCTAAATGTCATCAGATGGTGGTCCGTGGCTCAGATGGGTCTGAGAGGCTAAATGTCATCAGATGATGGTCCGTGGCTCAGATGGGTCTGAGAGGCTAAATGTCATCAGATGGTGGTTCCGTGGCTCAGATGGGTCTGAGAGGCTAAATGTCATCAGATGGTGGTCCGTGGCTCAGATGGGTCTGAGAGGCTAAATGTCATCAGATGGTGGTCCGTGGCTCAGATGGGTCTGAGAGGCTAAATGTCATCAGATGGTGGTCCGTGGCTCAGATGGGTCTGAGAGGCTAAATGTCATCAGATGGTGGTCCGTGGCTCAGATGGGTCTGAGAGGCTAAATGTCATCAGATGGTGGTTCCGTGGCTCAGATGGGTCTGAGAGGCTAAATGTCATCAGATGGTGGTTCCGTGGCTCAGATGGGTCTGAGAGGCTAAATGTCATCAGATGGTGGTCCGTGGCTCAGATGGGTCTGAGAGGCTAAATGTCATCAGATGGTGGTCCGTGGCTCAGATGGGTCTGAGAGGCTAAATGTCATCAGATGGTGGTCCGTGGCTCAGATGGGTCTGAGAGGCTAAATGTCATCAGATGGTGGTCCGTGGCTCAGATGGGTCTGAGAGGCTAAATGTCATCAGATGGTGGTCCGTGGCTCAGATGGGTCTGAGAGGCTAAATGTCATCAGATGGTGGTTCCGTGGCTCAGATGGGTCTGAGAGGCTAAATGTCATCAGATGGTGGTTCCGTGGCTCAGATGGGTCTGAGAGGCTAAATGTCATCAGATGGTGGTTCCGTGGCTCAGATGGGTCTGAGAGGCTAAATGTCATCACATGGTGGTCCGTGGCTCAGATGGGTCTGAGAGGCTAAATGTCATCACATGGTGGTCCGTGGCTCAGATGGGTCTGAGAGGCTAAATGTCATCAGATGGTGGTCCGTGGCTCAGATGGGTCTGAGAGGCTAAATGTCATCACATGGTGGTCCGTGGCTCAGATGGGTCTGAGAGGCTAAATGTCATCAGATGGTGGTCCGTGGCTCAGATGGGTCTGAGAGGCTAAATGTCATCAGATGGTGGTTCCGTGGCTCAGATGGGTCTGAGAGGCTAAATGTCATCAGATGGTGGTCCGTGGCTCAGATGGGTCTGAGAGGCTAAATGTCATCAGATGGTGGTCCGTGGCTCAGATGGGTCTGTGAGGCTAAATGTCATCAGATGGTGGTCCGTGGCTCAGATAGGTCTGAGAGGCTAAATGTCATCAAATGGTGGTCAGTGGCTCAAATGGGTCTGAGAGGCTAAATGTCATCAGATGGGTCTGAGAGGCTAAATGTCATCAATTTGCAACTCTAGATTTGTTTTATAAATGGGATTTATCTAGAGTTAATACCCTCCATTGACTACCCATTCATCCACATTGCGTTTGTGATCTGCTTGTATTAAACGACGTTAAACTCACCAACATTGCAGCTGTAGGGAAAGCTTCAATTATCCTCTTTCAAACTGCCAAGCTTTGGTTTCATAAAAATCCACCGCAGACATTTTATGAATTACTTTCTATCAATACATTCTGTGCAGGTGATTATTTAAGTGTTGGAGTTTGGAAGCGCTCGTCGTACGTCACTGAACGGCCCTGCGTTCCACCGGTTCAGAATGTCCACATAATGCAGGAGGCAGCAGGGCGAGCCGTTAAAGAAAACGAGTGCTTCCAAACTCCAACACTTATAAAAAATAATCACCTGCTCAGAATGTCTTGACAGAAAGTATCTCATAACAACATGTCTACGGTGGATCTTTATGACACAAGCTCTGCAGATTGAAAGAGGATAATTGAAGCTTTCCCTACAGCTGTGATGTTTAATACAAGCAGATTGGAAATGCAATGTGAATGAGTGGGGAGTCAATGGAGGGTATTGCAACTCTAGATTCATCACATTATAAAAACAATCTAGTTAAATCCAGTGAACATGAAGAGAGATGATAGATAGATGTTAAATCATGTTACATCATATTAAATCCATAGCCCCACAAGTCAGAACCCAATGGTACTGAAGTTTCTGACATTTTGGAGACCCAGTAGCCATGGGGTCCTATTCCACCTCCACCCTGCCACCTGGTACGCGGACATGAATAAACATAAATACTGTGGATACGTTGTTTCTGCGCCGTTTGAGAGCTTCTGTTCGTTTGAGTTATTCTGAATGTGTCAACTATAAGTACCTATAAATACCGCTGCGAATATCTCCTGTGGCGCGGAAGCCGTTAAGTATTTTTAATCTTTGTTTGACCGATTTAGTCGCTTTGATTCTTCTCTTCCTTCCTTATTTATTGACACCTCATTGTACCGCCTATCTGGCTAGCTAGTGGCTATAGCTATGACAGAGCAGATCAGAGGCAGGAACGTAGCCAAGCACAAGCCAACCGCACAGCGGGAGGCGGTACAATAAACTGTAAATAAACAAGGAAGGAAGAGAGGAATCAAAGCTTCCAAATCGGTCAAACATAGATTCAAAATACTTAACGGCTTCCGCGGCACAGGATAATTCGCAGCGGTGTACGTTGTAAACTAGAGTTCACACATTCAGAAGCCCTCAAACGAACAGAAGCCCTCAAACATCTCAGAACACCACGTTACCGAAGCTATTTATGTCCGCGTTCCATCATTTCCATACGAAAACACATCACCGCACAGGGACCCTACGGGTCAGCCCGGTTCGGTTCGGATTGGGCTGACCCAGGGGGTTCCGAGAGGGGCTATATTAAATCCAGTGAACATGAAGACAGATGATAGATATAGATGTTAAATCAGGAAAATCTGGTAAAATCATGTTAAATCCAGTGAACATGAAGACAGATGATAGATAGATAGATGTTAAATCATGTTAAATCCAGTGAACATGAAGACAGATGATAGATAGATAGATAGATGTTAAATCATGTTAAATCATGTTAAATCATGTTAAATCCAGTGAACATGAAGACAGATGATAGACAGATGTTAAATCATGTTAAATCATGTTAAATCCAGTGCATATGAAGACAGATGATAGATAGATGTTAAATCATGTTAAATCCAGTGAACATGAAGACAGATGATAGAAAGATGTTAAATCATGTTAAATCATGTTAAATCCAGTGAACATGAAGACAGATGATAGAAAGATGTTAAATCATGTTAAATCCAGTGAACATGAAGACAGATGATAGATAGATGTTAAATCATGTTAAATCCAGTGAACATGAAGACAGATGATAGATAGATGTTAAATCATGTTAAATCCAGTGAACATGAAGACAGATGATAGATAGATGTTAAATCATGTTAAATCATGTTAAATCCAGTGAACATGAAGACAGATGATAGATAGATGTTAAATCATGTTAAATCATGTTAAATCATGTTAAATCCAGTGAACATGAAGACAGATGATAGAAAGATGTTAAATCATGTTAAATCATGTTAAATCCAGTGAACATGAAGACAGATGATAGATAGATGTTAAATCATGTTAAATCATGTTAAATCCAGTGAACATGAAGACAGATGATAGATAGATGTTAAATCATGTTAAATCCAGTGCATATGAAGACAGATGATAGATAGATGTTAAATCATGTTAAATCATGTTAAATCATGTTAAATCCAGTGAACATGAAGACAGATGATAGAAAGATGTTAAATCATGTTAAATCATGTTAAATCCAGTGAACATGAAGACAGATGATAGATAGATGTTAAATCATGTTAAATCATGTTAACTCCAGTGAACATGAAGACAGATGATAGATAGATAGATGTTAAATCATGTTAAATCCAGTGAACATGAAGACAGATGATAGATAGATGTTAAATCATGTTAAATCCAGTGAACATGAAGGCAGATGATAGACAGATGTTAAATCATGTTAAATCATGTTAAATCATGTTAAATCATGTTAAATCATGTTAAATCCAGTGAACATGAAGACAGATGATAGATAGATGTTAAATCATGTTAAATCCAGTGAACATGAAGACAGATGATAGAAAGATGTTAAATCATGTTAAATCCAGTGCATATGAAGACAGATGATAGACAGATGTTAAATCATGTTAAATCATGTTAAATCCAGTGCATATGAAGACAGATGGCAGATAGACAGACATGATGAAATGAAGCCTTACGTTTTCTGACCAGCCTGGATAAAACTCGGGTCAAGTTGTAGATCATGTTTGTTGTTTGTTTGTTTGTTTTTATCGTTTTACGTTGACAACCCGAAGCTGAAGGAATGGAGGGATGAAGGAACGTCAACAAACTCCAGGTTGGTCAGTCTGGTGTTTGTTTAGAGGAGAGATAGAGGTTGGTAGAACTACTAAAACAAAATGCCTGCTGTCTCCGAGGCCAGTGGACAACAGGTTGGTCAGTCTGTGGCTTGTTTGGACGAGAGAGGAGAGACAGATCTGCTGTTTGGAGAAGGTTTGACGACAGGGTGTGGTTTTAGAGAGGAGAGACAGATCTGCTGTTTGGAGAAGGTTTGACGACAGGGTGTGGTTTTAGAGAGGAGAGACAGATCTGCTGTTTGGAGAAGGTTTGACGACAGGGTGTGGTTTTAGAGAGGAGAGACAGATCTGCTGTTTGGAGAAGGTTTGACGACAGGGTGTGGTTTTAGAGAGGAGAGACAGATCTGCTGTTTGGAGAAGGTTTGACGACAGGGTGTGGTTTTAGAGAGGAGAGACAGATCTGCTGTTTGGAGAAGGTTTGACGACAGGGTGTGGTTTTATCTCAGCACAGCTGAGAGCCTCACTGCTGATGAGACAGGAAGTCTTCTTCTTCTTCTTTCCGGTTTTATGGCGGTTGGCAAACCTTTCAAGGCGCATTACCGCCACCAGCTGGACTGTGTTAGTACTGCTAGGGATTGTGCAGCAAACCAATACAATGAACCAAAACATTCTATTCACCAAGGGAGCATTTCTATAAATAAACCAAAACATTCTATTCACCAAGGGGGCATTTCTATAAATAAACCAAAACATTCTATTCACCAAGGGGGCATTTCTTATGTACTTGGCAGTGGCGTGCCGTGCACAGACATTTAGAGGGGCAGGTGCTCAAGTGGAAAAAAAGGGCACCTTGTGCAGCGCATTTTGGGGCGGGAACCCATTTTGGTGCTTTAGCTATTTAAAAATAGCAGATCTACAAGCTCATAGCGCGCCACCGAGTGGCGCGCTATGAGCTTGTAGGTCTGCTATTTTGTTTTTAATCGAAGAACCACTGACATGTATAGAAACATAGCTTTAGAATTGTGGGGGCGTAAATAATATAGTAGAAGCATTTTTATCAATAATTGATCAATGTCACCGCATGGTCCACACACTACAAATTAAGGAAAAAAAGAAAACGTTTTTTTACTTCTTTTTAAGAGCAAAATTGCCAAAAGGGCAGGGGGTGCTCTAGCACCCCCTAGTGTCTATCTGTGCACGCCACTGGCACTTGGCTGGTGGGTGGTGTGACACAGTGCAATCTGATTGGTGCAGGCTGGTGGTATAAAGTAACTAAGTACATTTACTTAACTACTTGTACTGCTTCTATACTTGGATACAATGTTGAGGTATTTCTAGTATTTCCAATTTCAAGTACTTTTACTTCTGCTACATCTCAGTTTCAAACATTGTACTTTAACTGCACTACAAGTTATTATTATTATTATTATTATTATTATTATTATTATTATTATTATTATTATTATTATTATTATTATTATTACTACTACAAGTCAGACAACTTTTAGAGTGAATTTATAATATGTATTTATTGAGTATAATTGAGCATATAGATTATATGAAGCATAGATTGGCGTCAGGGCTCTGTTCCAATTAACCCATTCTGAACGGGAACCCATTCTGGTGTCAGCATCATGTTATGCTTTAGCTATTGAAAAATAGCAGACCTACAAGCTCGTAGCGCGCCACCGAGTGGCGCGCTACGAGCAGTGGAAACCTCGTGTGAATCAGATCTCAGGTCAGAATGGGTTAATTCCCTGTAACATTAGCATTTTAGTTAAGTTATAAATAAATAGAATTACAGGGAATGAATAAGACCCCCCATGCAGGGGATCTAGAAACAGAGCCTACAGGCGATGGGACCTAGAAACAGAGCCTACAGGCGATGGGATCTAGAAACAGAGCCTACAGGCGATGGGATCTAGAAACAGAGCCTACAGGCGATGGGATCTAGAAACAGAGCCTACAGGCGATGGGATCTAGAAACAGAGCCTACAGGCGATGGGATCTAGAAACAGAGCCTACAGGCGATGGGATCTAGAAACAGAGCCTACAGGCGATGGGATCTAGAAACAGAGCCTATACAGGCGATGGGATCTAGAAACAGAGCCTATACAGGCGATGGGATCTAGAAACAGAGCCTACAGGCGATGGGATCTAGAAACAGAGCCTATACAGGCGATGGGATCTAGAAACAGAGCCTACAGATTGATGGTGGGATTTGCTAAAACGTCATGAGCAGCAGGTTAGGAGCACGCACACACACACACACACACACACACACACACCCACACACACACACACACACACACACACACACACACACACACACACACACACACACACACACACAGGGTGCAAAACATACTCTCCCCATGCCTTCGGCCTGGTGGAGACAATAATTAGGTCACAGTTTACAGTGCCGGTATTTAGCAGACGCTCTTTTAATCCAGAGTGATTTACAGTAAGGCGGGGAAAGCACACATCAAACACACAGAGACAGCAGAACGTACCATGAAACCTTCACAGCCAGAGGAAAGCACACATCAAACACACAGAGACAGCTGAACGTACCATGAAACGTTCACAGCCTTGTCATGTACTTTCTGTCCAGATTATATTTCATATAGCTACATGTGTCACATAAAACTGTGACGGTACGACAGCTAAGCTTCACTGCTCCAGGCGAGATGCTCCGGTCACACGCACGCACGCGCGCACGCACGCACACACACACACACACGCTGGGGGGATTTAACGGTAAGCGCGGAGCGGAGCGGAGAGGAGCGGAGAGGCAGGGATGCTCTCCATATCCAGGTCACCTGGACTAGCGGGGGTTAATCCCAATCCCAGAGAAAAAAGTGCCTGATGTCCTTAATTCATTAAGACGAGAAGGCACCGAATTAAATGTCTTCTAAATAGTCACAGTTTTATGAGACATGTAGGTGTGTTCTAGCCTGGGCACCATTTCATTTCGGGTATATGATTCTGTCGGGAGCGGATGATATGGTTACGTCATGTTGTAGTATTGTTTTGTAGTCATCAGGATGGTATCGTTACATCATGTTGTAGTCATTGTTTTGTAGAGGACAGGATGATATCGTTACGTCATGTTGTAGTATTGTTTTGTAGTCATCAGGATGGTATCGTTACGTCATGTTGTAGTATTGTTTTGTAGTCATCAGGATGATATCGTTACGTCATGTTGTAGTCATTGTTTTGTAGTCATCAGGATGATATCGTTACGTCATGTTGTAGTATTGTTTTGTAGTCATCAGGATGATATCGTTACGTCATGTTGTAGTCATTGTTTTGTAGTCGACAGGATGATATCGTTACGTCATGTTGTAGTATTGTTTTGTAGTCATCAGGATGGTATCGTTACGTCATGTTGTAGTATTGTTTTGTAGTCGACAGGATGATATCGTTACGTCAAGTTGTAGTATTGTTTTGTAGTCATCAGGATGATATCGTTACGTCATGTTGTAGTATTGTTTTGTAGTCATCAGGATGATATCGTTACGTCATGTTGTAATATTGTTTTGTAGTCATCAGGATGATATCGTTACGTCATGTTGTAGTATTGTTTTGTAGTCGACAGGATGATATCGTTACGTCATGTTGTAGTATTGTTTTGTAGTCGACAGGATGATATGGTTACGTCATGTTGTAGTATTGTTTTGTAGTCATCAGGATGATATCGTAACATTATGTCATGTTGTAGTCATTGTTTTGTAGTCATCAGGATGATATCGTTACGTCATGTTGTAGTATTGTTTTGTAGTCATCAGGATGATATGGTTACGTCATGTTGTAGTATTGTTTTGTAGTCATCAGGATGATATCGTTACGTCATGTTGTAGTATTGTTTTGTAGTCGACAGGATGATATTGTTACGTCATGTTGTAGTATTGTTTTGTAGTCATCAGCATGATATCGTTACGTCATGTTGTAGTATTGTTTTGTAGTCATCAGGATGATATCGTTACGTCATGTTTTAGTATTGTTTTGTAGTCATCAGCATGATATCGTTACGTCATGTTGTAGTATTGTTTTGTAGTCGACAGGATGATATCGTTACGTCATGTTTTAGTATTGTTTTGTAGTCATCAGCATGATATCGTTACGTCATGTTGTAGTATTGTTTTGTAGTCGACAGGATGATATCGTTACATCATGTTGTAGTATTGTTTTGTAGTCGACAGGATGATATGGTTACGTCATGTTGTAGTATTGTTTTGTAGTCATCAGGATGATATCGTTACGTCATGTTGTAGTATTGATTTGTAGTCATCAGGATGATATTGTTACGTCATGTTGTAGTATTGTTTTGTAGTCATCAGGATGATATCGTTACGTCATGTTGTAGTATTGTTTTGTAGTCGACAGGATGATATGGTTACGGCATGTTGTAGTATCGTTTTGTAGTCATCAGGATGATATCGTTACATCATGTTGTAGTATTGTTTTGTAGTCGACAGGATGATATGGTTACGTCATGTTGTAGTATTGTTTTGTAGTCGACAGGATGATATGGTTACGGCATGTTGTAGTATCGTTTTGTAGTCATCAGGATGATATCGTTACATCATGTTGTAGTATTGTTTTGTAGTCGACAGGATGATATGGTTACGTCATGTTGTAGTATTGTTTTGTAGTCATCAGGATGATATCGTTACGTCATGTTGTAGTATTGTTTTGTAGTCATCAGGATGATATCGTTACATCATGTTGTAGTATTGTTTTGTAGTCGACAGGATGATATGGTTACGTCATGTTGTAGTATTGTTTTGTAGTCATCAGGATGATATCGTTACGTCATGTTGTAGTATTGTTTTGTAGTCATCAGGATGATATCGTTACGTCATGTTGTAGTATTGTTTTGTAGTCATCAGGATGATGTCGTTACGTCATGTTGTAGTATTGTTTTGTAGTCATCAGGATGATATCGTTACGTCATGTTGTAGTATTGTTTTGTAGTCGACAGGATGATATCGTTACGTCATGTTGTAGTATTGTTTTGTAGTCATCAGGATGATATCGTTACGTCATGTTGTAGTATTGTTTTGTAGTCATCAGGATGATATCGTTACGTCATGTTGTAGTATTGTTTTGTAGTCGACAGGATGATATCGTTACGTCATGTTGTAGTATTGTTATATGTATAGTCATCAGGATGATATCGTTACGTCATGTTGTAGTATTGTTTTGTAGTCGACAGGATGATATCGTTACGTCATGTTGTAGTATTGTTTTGTAGTCATCAGGATGATATCGTTACGTCATGTTGTAGTATTGTTTTGTAGTCATCAGGATGATATCGTTACGTCATGTTGTAGTATTGTTTTGTAGTCGACAGGATGATATGGTTACGGCATGTTGTAGTATCGTTTTGTAGTCATCAGGATGATATCGTTACATCATGTTGTAGTATTGTTTTGTAGTCGACAGGATGATATGGTTACGTCATGTTGTAGTATTGTTTTGTAGTCGACAGGATGATATGGTTACGGCATGTTGTAGTATCGTTTTGTAGTCATCAGGATGATATCGTTACATCATGTTGTAGTATTGTTTTGTAGTCGACAGGATGATATGGTTACGTCATGTTGTAGTATTGTTTTGTAGTCATCAGGATGATATCGTTACGTCATGTTGTAGTATTGTTTTGTAGTCATCAGGATGATATCGTTACATCATGTTGTAGTATTGTTTTGTAGTCGACAGGATGATATGGTTACGTCATGTTGTAGTATTGTTTTGTAGTCATCAGGATGATATCGTTACGTCATGTTGTAGTATTGTTTTGTAGTCATCAGGATGATATCGTTACGTCATGTTGTAGTATTGTTTTGTAGTCATCAGGATGATGTCGTTACGTCATGTTGTAGTATTGTTTTGTAGTCATCAGGATGATATCGTTACGTCATGTTGTAGTATTGTTTTGTAGTCATCAGGATGATATCGTTACGTCATGTTGTAGTATTGTTTTGTAGTCGACAGGATGATATCGTTACGTCATGTTGTAGTATTGTTATATGTATAGTCATCAGGATGATATCGTTACGTCATGTTGTAGTATTGTTTTGTAGTCGACAGGATGATATCGTTACGTCATGTTGTAGTATTGTTTTGTAGTCGACAGGATGATATGGTTACGTCATGTTGTAGTATTGTTTTGTAGTCATCAGGATGATATCGTTACGTCATGTTGTAGTATTGTTTTGTAGTCATCAGGATGATATCGTTACGTCATGTTGTAGTATTGTTTTGTAGTCATCAGGATGATGTCGTTACGTCATGTTGTAGTATTGTTTTGTAGTCATCAGGATGATATCGTTACGTCATGTTGTAGTATTGTTTTGTAGTCATCAGGATAATATTGTTACGTTATGTTGTAGTATTGTTTTGTAGTCATCAGGATGATATCGTTACGTTATGTTGTAGTATTGTTTTGTAGTCATCAGGATGATATGGTTACGTCATGTTGTAGTATTGTTTTGTAGTCATCAGGATGATATCGTAACATTATGTCATGTTGTAGTCATTGTTTTGTAGTCATCAGGATGATATCGTTACGTCATGTTGTAGTATTGTTTTGTAGTCATCAGGATGATATGGTTACGTAATGTTGTAGTATTGTTTTGTAGTCATCAGGATGATATCGTTACGTCATGTTGTAGTATTGTTTTGTAGTCGACAGGATGATATTGTTACGTCATGTTGTAGTATTGTTTTGTAGTCATCAGCATGATATCGTTACGTCATGTTGTAGTATTGTTTTGTAGTCATCAGGATGATATCGTTACGTCATGTTTTAGTATTGTTTTGTAGTCATCAGCATGATATCGTTACGTCATGTTGTAGTATTGTTTTGTAGTCGACAGGATGATATCGTTACGTCATGTTTTAGTATTGTTTTGTAGTCATCAGCATGATATCGTTACGTCATGTTGTAGTATTGTTTTGTAGTCGACAGGATGATATCGTTACATCATGTTGTAGTATTGTTTTGTAGTCGACAGGATGATATGGTTACGTCATGTTGTAGTATTGTTTTGTAGTCATCAGGATGATATCGTTACGTCATGTTGTAGTATTGATTTGTAGTCATCAGGATGATATTGTTACGTCATGTTGTAGTATTGTTTTGTAGTCATCAGGATGATATCGTTACGTCATGTTGTAGTATTGTTTTGTAGTCGACAGGATGATATGGTTACGGCATGTTGTAGTATCGTTTTGTAGTCATCAGGATGATATCGTTACATCATGTTGTAGTATTGTTTTGTAGTCGACAGGATGATATGGTTACGTCATGTTGTAGTATTGTTTTGTAGTCGACAGGATGATATGGTTACGGCATGTTGTAGTATCGTTTTGTAGTCATCAGGATGATATGGTTACGTCATGTTGTAGTATTGTTTTGTAGTCATCAGGATGATATCGTTACGTCATGTTGTAGTATTGTTTTGTAGTCATCAGGATGATATCGTTACATCATGTTGTAGTATTGTTTTGTAGTCGACAGGATGATATGGTTACGTCATGTTGTAGTATTGTTTTGTAGTCATCAGGATGATATCGTTACGTCATGTTGTAGTATTGTTTTGTAGTCATCAGGATGATATCGTTACATCATGTTGTAGTATTGTTTTGTAGTCGACAGGATGATATGGTTACGTCATGTTGTAGTATTGTTTTGTAGTCATCAGGATGATATCGTTACGTCATGTTGTAGTATTGTATTTGTAGTCATCAGGATGATATCGTTACGTCATGTTGTAGTATTGTTTTGTAGTCATCAGGATGATGTCGTTACGTCATGTTGTAGTATTGTTTTGTAGTCATCAGGATGATATCGTTACGTCATGTTGTAGTATTGTTTTGTAGTCGACAGGATGATATCGTTACGTCATGTTGTAGTATTGTTTTGTAGTCATCAGGATGATATCGTTACGTCATGTTGTAGTATTGTTTTGTAGTCATCAGGATGATATCGTTACGTCATGTTGTAGTATTGTTTTGTAGTCGACAGGATGATATCGTTACGTCATGTTGTAGTATTGTTATATGTATAGTCATCAGGATGATATCGTTACGTCATGTTGTAGTATTGTTTTGTAGTCATCAGGATGATATCGTTACGTCATGTTGTAGTATTGTTTTGTAGTCGACAGGATGATATCGTTACGTCATGTTGTAGTATTGTTTTGTAGTCATCAGGATGATATCGTTACGTCATGTTGTAGTATTGTTTTGTAGTCATCAGGATGATATCGTTACGTCATGTTGTAGTATCGTTTTGTAGTCATCAGGATGATATCGTTACGTCATGTTGTAGTATTGTTTTGTAGTCATCAGGATGATATCGTTACGTCATGTTGTAGTATTGTTTTGTAGTCATCAGGATAATATTGTTACGTTATGTTGTAGTATTGTTTTGTAGTCATCAGGATGATATCGTTACGTTATGTTGTAGTATTGTTTTGTAGTCATCAGGATGATATGGTTACGTCATGTTGTAGTCATTGTTTTGTAGTCATCAGGATGGTATCGTTACGTCATGTTGTAGTCATTGTTTTGTAGTCATCAGGATGGTATCGTTGCGTCATGTTGTAGTCATTGTTTTGTAGTCATCAGGATGATATCGTTATGTCATGTTGTAGTCATTGTTTTGTAGTCATCAGGATGATATCGTTACGTCATGTTGTAGTATCGTTTTGTAGTCATCAGGATGATATCGCTACGTCATGTTGTAGTATTGTTTTGTAGTCATCAGGATGATATCGTTACATCATGTTGTAGTATTGTTTTGTAGTCATCAGGATGATATCGTTACATCATGTTGTAGTATTGTTTTGTAGTCGACAGGCAGGAACAACCAGCGGCAACTTCCTTTTCCCTCAAACCGATTTTTCTCAAAAAAAGCTACAGGCTACGAGAGCTTTTATTGATTATTTATTATCTCTGTCTGTCTGTCTCTCTCTCTCTCTCTCTCTCTCTCTCTCTCTCTCTCTCTCTTTGCCTGTCTCTCTCTCTCTGACTCTCTCTCTCTGACTCTCTCTCTCTCTCTCTCTCTCTCTCTCTCTCTCTCTCTCTGTCTCTCTCTGTCTCTCTTTCCAAGAAATACATGTTTTTCTTCTATCTGCGTTAGAAACATTATTAAGTCCTAATCTCAGAGTCTCATATTCCTCTATTTTAAATCTCCCCAGAGGAGATTAATTAAGACAAATTGGCATCTTATAATCCTCTTTTATCCTGAGTCGGGGGGGAAGGAGGGAGGGGGGGACGGGCCGGGGGGGAACATTAGCGCCGCCGAGGCGAGAGAAATTAAAGGTTTATTGAATGCTGGTTCGTTCAGAATGAGCGTCTAGGTATAACTCCCTTCAGGGTGTTTAAACCATTCTGACCTGAGATCAGATTCTAAAAATGTCTTCTACATCCTGACAGTTTACCATTCTGACCTGAGATCAGATTCTAAAAAATGTCTTCTACATCCTGACAGTTTTCCATTCTGACCTGAGATCAGATTCTAAAAAATGTCTTCTACATCCTGACAGTTTTCCATTTTGACCTGAGATCAGATTCTATATAAATGTCTTCTACATCCTGACAGTTTACCATTCTGACCTGAGATCAGATTCTAAGAAATGTCTTCTACATCCTGACAGTTTTCCATTCTGACCTGAGATCAGATTCTAAAAGATGTCTTCTACATCCTGACAGTTTTCCATTCTGACCTGAGATCAGATTCTAAAAAATGTCTTCTACATCCTGACAGTTTTCCATTCTGACCTGAGATCAGATTCTAAAAAATGTCTTCTACATCCTGACAGTTTTCCATTCTGACCTGAGATCAGATTCTAAAAATGTCTTCTACATCCTGACAGTTTTCCATTCTGACCTGAGATCAGATTCTAAAAAATGTCTTCTACATCCTGACAGTTTTCCATTCTGACCTGAGATCAGATTATAAAAATGTCTTCTACATCCTGACAGTTTTCCATTCTGACCTGAGATCAGATTCTAAGAAATGTCTTCTACATCCTGACAGTTTTCCATTCTGACCTGAGATCAGATTCTAAAAAATGTCTTCTACATCCTGACAGTTTTCCATTCTGACCTGAGATCAGATTCTAAGAAATGTCTTCTACATCCTGACAGTTTTCCATTCTGACCTGAGATCAGATTCTAAGAAATGTCTTCTACATCCTGACAGTTTTCCATTCTGACCTGAGATCAGATTATAAAAATGTCTTCTACATCCTGACAGTTTTCCATTCTGACCTGAGATCAGATTCTAAGAAATGTCTTCTACATCCTGACAGTTTTCCATTCTGACCTGAGATCAGATTCTAAAAAATGTCTTCTACATCCTGACAGTTTTCCATTCTGACCCGAGATCAGATTAAAAAAAAATCTTCTACATCCTGACAGTTTTCCATTCTGACCTGAGATCAGATTCTAAGAAATGTCTTCTACATCCTGACAGTTTTCCATTCTGACCTGAGATCAGATTCTAAAAAATGTCTTCTACATCCTGACAGTTTTCCATTCTGACCTGAGATCAGATTCTAAAAATGTCTTCTACATCCTGACAGTTTTCCATTCTGACCTGAGATCAGATTCTAAAAATGTCTTCTACATCCTGACAGTTTTCCATTCTGACCTGAGATCAGATTCTAAAAAAATTCTTCTACATCCTGACAGTTTTCCATTCTGACCTGAGATCAGATTCTAAAACATGTCTTCTACATCCTGACAGTTTTCCATTCTGACCTGAGATCAGATTCTAAAAATGTCTTCTACATCCTGACAGTTTTCCATTCTGACCTGAGATCAGATTCTAAGAAATGTCTTCTACATCCTGACAGTTTTCCATTCTGACCTGAGATCAGATTCTAAAAATGTCTTCTACATCCTGACAGTTTTCCATTCTGACCTGAGATCAGATTCTAAAAATGTCTTCTACATCCTGACAGTTTTCCATTCTGACCTGAGATCAGATTCTAAAAAATTTCTTCTACATCCTGACAGTTTTCCATTCTGACCTGAGATCAGATTAAAAAAATGTCTTCTACATCCTGACAGTTTTCCATTCTGACCTGAGATCAGATTCTAAAAATGTCTTCTACATCCTGACAGTTTTCCATTCTGACCTGAGATCAGATTCTAAAAAATGTCTTCTACATCCTGACAGTTTTCCATTCTGACCTGAGATCAGATTCTAAGAAATGTCTTCTACATCCTGACAGTTTTCCATTCTGACCTGAGATCAGATTATAAAAATGTCTTCTACATCCTGACAGTTTTCCATTCTGACCTGAGATCAGATTCTAAGAAATGTCTTCTACATCCTGACAGTTTTCCATTCTGACCTGAGATCAGATTCTAAAAAATGTCTTCTACATCCTGACAGTTTTCCATTCTGACCTGAGATCAGATTCTAAGAAATGTCTTCTACATCCTGACAGTTTTCCATTCTGACCTGAGATCAGATTAAAAAAATGTCTTCTACATCCTGACAGTTTTCCATTCTGACCTGAGATCAGATTCTAAAAAATGTCTTCTACATCCTGACAGTTTTCCATTCTGACCTGAGATCAGATTCAAAAAATGTCTTCTACATCCTGACAGTTTTCCATTCTGACCTGAGATCAGATTTAAAAAATGTCTTCTACATCCTGACAGTTTTCCATTCTGACCTGAGATCAGATTAAAAAAATGTCTTCTACATCCTGACAGTTTTCCATTCTGACCTGAGATCAGATTCAAAAAATGTCTTCTACATCCTGACAGTTTTCCATTCTGACCTGAGATCAGATTCTAAAAAGTGTCTTCTACATCCTGACAGTTTTCCATTCTGACCTGAGATCAGATTCTAAAAAATGTCTTCTACATCCTGACAGTTTTCCATTCTGACCTGAGATCAGATTCTAAAAAATGTCTTCTACATCCTGACAGTTTTCCATTCTGACCTGAGATCAGATTCTAAAAAATGTCTTCTACATCCTGACAGTTTTCCATTCTGACCTGAGATCAGATTCTAAAAGATGTCTTCTACATCCTGACAGTTTTCCATTCTGACCTGAGATCAGATTCTAAAAATGTCTTCTACATCCTGACAGTTTTCCATTCTGACCTGAGATCAGATTCAAAAAAATGTCTTCTACATCCTGACAGTTTTCCATTCTGACCTGAGATCAGATTCTAAAAATGTCTTCTACATCCTGACAGTTTTCCATTCTGACCTGAGATCAGATTCTAAAAATGTCTTCTACATCCTGACAGTTTTCCATTCTGACCTGAGATCAGATTCTAAGAAATGTCTTCTACATCCTGACAGTTTTCCATTCTGACCTGAGATCAGATTCTAAAAAATGTCTTCTACATCCTGACAGTTTTCCATTCTGACCTGAGATCAGATTCTAAGAAATGTCTTCTACATCCTGACAGTTTTCCATTCTGACCTGAGATCAGATTCTAAGAAATGTCTTCTACATCCTGACAGTTTTCCATTCTGACCTGAGATCAGATTCTAAGAACTGTCTTCTACATCCTGACAGTTTTCCATTCTGACCTGAGATCAGATTCTATAAAATGTCTTCTACATCCTGACAGTTTTCCATTCTGACCTGAGATCAGATTCTAAGAAATGTCTTCTACATCCTGACAGTTTTCCATTCTGACCTGAGATCAGATTCTAAGAAATGTCTTCTACATCCTGACAGTTTTCCATTCTGACCTGAGATCAGATTCTAAGAAATGTCTTCTACATCCTGACAGTTTTCCATTCTGACCTGAGATCAGATTCTATAAAATGTCTTCTACATCCTGACAGTTTTCCATTCTGACCTGAGATCAGATTCTAAGAAATGTCTTCTACATCCTGACAGTTTTCCATTCTGACCTGAGATCAGATTCTAAGAAATGTCTTCTACATCCTGACAGTTTTCCATTCTGACCTGAGATCAGATTCTAAAAAAAATCTTCTACATCCTGACAGTTTTCCATTCTGACCTGAGATCAGATTCTATAAATGTCTTCTACATCCTAAAAAATGTCTTCTACATCCTGACAGTTTTCCATTCTGACCTGAGATCAGATTCTATAAATGTCTTCTACATCCTGACAGTTTTCCATTCTGACCTGAGATCAGATTCTAAAAAATGTCTTCTACATCCTGACAGTTTTCCATTCTGACCTGAGATCAGATTAAAAAAAATGTCTTCTACATCCTGACAGTTTTCCATTCTGACCTGAGATCAGATTCTAAAAAAATTCTTCCACATCCTGACAGTTTTCCATTCTGACCTGAGATCAGATTATAAAAATGTCTTCTACATCCTGACAGTTTTCCATTCTGACCTGAGATCAGATTCTAAGAAATGTCTTCTACATCCTGACAGTTTTCCATTCTGACCTGAGATCAGATTCTAAAAAAATGTCTTCTATGTCAGTCGCTCTTCGATTTTTCAAAACTAGCAGATCTACAAGCTCATATGAGCTTGTAGATCTGCTATTTTTCAATAGCTAAAGCATAACGTAATGCTAACACCAAAAGGGGTTCCCACACAGAATGGGTTAAATCATTATGTTAAGCTTTAGCTATTGAAAAATAGCTCGTAGCGCGCCACTCGGTGCTTGTAGATCTGCTATTATTATTTTTTTAATCGTGACAATGTTGCGCAAATCTTTGAATAAATGCTTCTTAACTAAACTCTGTGCTTCTGGGGGGGGGGGGGGGGGCAGATGGGGGTCGGTAATTACAGATAATTATGGGGGTCCTTAATTGACGTGAAATAGTTTGAGAACCGTCTGACATAATAGAACCACAAGGCTTTTTAGAAAACTGTCAGGATTTAGAAGACTATGGGCTGTATTTTGCGTGTCTTAAGTACCAGGTCTTATTCCCTAACTTGAGTAAACTAAAGACCTGGAGGCGTGGTCACTGCTCTTAAGTTAGGGAATAAGACCTGGTACTGAAGACACGCAAAATACAGCCCATAGAATCTGGTCTCAGTCCTAAATGGGATAATGCTGCTGGGTAATGTCCTCAGTGAGTCTAATATTAACCCCTTTTGGTGTTAGTATTATGCTATGCTTTAGCTATTGAAAAATAGCAGATCTACAAGCTCATAGCGCGCCACCGAGCTAAGAGCTTGTAGATCTGCTATTTTTTTTTAAATCGAAGAACGACTGACATAGAAACATAGCTTTTTCAGAAAACTGTCAGGATGTAGAAGACATTTTTAGAATCTGATCTCAGGTCAGAATGGGTTAATAATAATAATAATAATATGACTGTAAACTGTGAGTTATTACAACACTGGTGGATGTGAGTACATGAAGATAAAATGTATGTCTCTCTGTCTTCTGTTCTCTGGCACGCTGACAGTAAAATAAATAAATGATGATATAGTAAACCTTACACTTCTTTTATACAGGATGACAATGAAACCATAACGATAACATTGGGGCGACTGTATGGCTCAGGAGGTAGAGCGGGTCGTCCAATGATCCGTGGGTCGGCGGTTCGAATCCCGGCCCCTCCTCCTCCTGTCTACATGTCGAAGTGTCCTTGAGCAAGAAGACACTGAACCCCAGATTGCTCCCGATGTGCTGGTTGGTGCCTTGCATGGCTTCCGCCGCAATCGGTGTGTGAATGTGTGTGTGAATGGGTGAATGTAATGCACCATCTGTGTGAATGTGTGTGTGAATGGGTGAATGTAATGCACAATCTATGTAAAGGTGTATGAATGTGTGTGTGAATGGGTGAATGTAATGCACCATCTATGTAAAGGTGTGTGTGTGTGTGTGTGTGTGTGTGTGTGTGTGTGTGTGTGTGTGTGTGTGTGTGTGTGTGTGTGTGTGTGTGTGTGTGTGTGTGTGTGTGTGTGTGTGTGTGTGTGTGTGTGTGTGTGTGTGTGTGTGTGAATGGGTGAATGTAATGCACAATCTATGTAAAGGTGTGTGAATGGGTGAATGTAATGCACAATCTATGTAAAGGTGTGTGAATGGGTGAATGTAATGCACAATCTATGTAAAGGTGTGTGAATGTAATGCACAATATCTGTAAAGGTGTGTGAATGGGTGAATGTAATGCACAATCTATGTAAAGGTGTGTGAATGTGTGTGTGAATGGGTGAATGTAATGCACAATCTATGTAAAGGTGTGTGAATGTGTGTGTGAATGGGTGAATGTAATGCACAATCTATGTAAAGGTGTGTGAATGTGTGTGTGTGAATGGGTGAATGTAATGCACAATCTATGTAAAGGTGTGTGAATGTGTGTGTGAATGGGTGAATGTAATGCACCATCTATGTAAAGCGCTTTGGATAAAGGCGCTATATATAAATGCACCATTGAACGCGCTCACACAGAGTGAGTCACAGTAATGGGATGCTCGCTGTGACACATATAGGCGCTTTCTGAAAGCAGTCCCTTGACTTGAAGTGCTCTCGGGAGGTTCCCTCGTCAGGAAGTGCCCCTCCAGCTGAATCCAGTTCCCTTGATTAGGGTGCTGGGTTTAAAAAACTGTTTGGAAATACACTCGCCCTCCTTGTGCAGAAACAGGAAACAGACACCATTCGTTGCCGTGGTTACCATCATGCCATTGTGTTACATGTTATTTTGTTTGTACAGTTATATTGCATTGCATCGTGTATGTTTGTGTGACATGTGGATTTCATTAATATGGAAAAAGCAAATACAGCGTGACTGTCAAAAATGACATGTCATATACATCCATGGTGTTTATAAATCATTGTTAAAAGTTTTGTTTGTGTGGTTTCATTTATAGTGTTTTCACGGTGGGGTAAATAAAGAGCCCTTAATTGTGAACATCAGTTGGAGCGTTGTCTATTCTGCATCAGATGAAGATTGTTTAGGAGGAGTTTATTTATCATTTATTTGTGGTGGTTCTTCCATTTGTAGGTGGCGGTTTCCATGCGGACAGAGAGCAGGGCTGCACAAGGCAATGGAGTCTAGATCGGCACAGACTCGCTCTTGAGGGCTTTATAAGCCACTTCCACTCAAGGCTGCTTGGTTTCGGACGACACTTAATCAGACCAGTGTGTGTCCAGTGGAAACCTCGTATGAATCTGATCTCAGGTCAGAATGGGTTAATCAGACCAGTGTGTGTCCAGTGGAAACCTCGTATGAATCTGATCTCAGGTCAGAATGGGTTAATCAGACCAGTGTGTGTCCAGTGGAAACCTCGTATGAATCTGATCTCAGGTCAGAATGGGTTAATCAGACCAGTGTGTGTCCAGTGGAAACCTCGTATGAATCTGATCTCAGGTCAGAATGGGTTAATCAGACCAGTGTGTGTCCAGTGGAAACCTCGTATGAATCTGATCTCAGGTCAGAATAGGTTAACATGGCGCAGCATATGGAGGGAATGTGTGTATAGGGCGAGTGGCGAGGAGGCGGTTTCAGAAAGGGGGCGGGGGCCACAATGTGCATTCAAAGATTTTCCTAGAAGCTTTGTCATTGGTGGATTTTGCCTGTCTGCTTCCTGTATTTTTCAACCAATAGGTGAACAGAACACACCTGTGTCTTGGGGCCTGATGGGCATCCTGCTCTGATTGGCTGGGAGGATCTCCAGCTTGACGAGGTCACCGGTGCTGGCCAATAGCTGCGTAGCTTCCATCAGAGAGCAGTGCTCCGTGCTGGTGCTGTCTATCGATAGGATGACGTCACCGGGGTGGAGCGCCCCACACCTGAGAGAGAGAGAGAGAGAGAGAGAGACATAGACATTACATTAGGTTAGAGAGAGAGAGAGAGAGAGAGAGAGAGAGAGAGAGAGAGAGAGACATAGACATTACATTAGGTTAGAGAGAGAGAGACAATACCTTATGTTATCTAGAGAGAGAGGGAGAGCCTGTGGAATGCCCTCCCTAAGGCACTCAAACCTTCAAATCCGCCCTGAAGACCCACCTCTTCAAAACTGCCTTCCCTAGCTAACCCTTTTCACTGTCTTTTAATGTTCTTTAGCTCCTTTTTTCTATTAAAGTTGTTTTAATTTGTTGTTACCTCCATAAAGCCCCCCCCCCCCCTCCCATGTAAAGCGTCTTTGGGTACTCAGAAAAGCGCTATATAAGTTTGAGATATTATTATTATTATTATTATTATTATTATTATTATCGAGGGATCAGCAAGGGGATCAGCGGGCAGCCGATACACCCACGCCACAGCTAAGGCCATTACGTTTGTCAAGGAAGGACAAAGGCCAGAAAGAACATCAAAGAACTGCTCTCTCCACGGCCCCAGACTGACTGGGTGATGACAGTTGACCTTGAAAGGCAGCTGAACATTCCATCACACATCACCCAGAACCAGCATGCCATTTATTGGACACAGGCCGGGCCGGGCCGGGCCTGATCAGCCTTGGTCGCCTGGAGGAAAGATCCGAAACACCCTGTGATTCCAGGAATGTCCAAGTCTGTGCATCGGTAGATGTATTGTTAAGCGTTATATGTCACCTCTCAGCCACGCTGGCGGGTCGTATCTTGTCGATGATGACCACCTGCTTGTTGAGTTATATTCTATGTTATAGATGTGTATATATATGTATATATATATTAGGGCTGTCAAAGTTAACGCACTATTAACTAGTTAACTCACAATCCTTTTAACGGCACTACTTTTTTTAACGCACGATTAACGCGCGTTACAAGTTTGACAGAATGGTTGAGAGACGCATGGCAATTTTACACTGAAGAGTTGAATAATTGTTAAACAGCTGCATTACTTAAGTTAATTTAAGTCTACACAATTAGAAAACTTAGAAAACATGTTATTTTGATCAACATGGCCTGTTATCTCTAGTAATGGTACCATTGGCCAACATCAATGCAGTTCTTTAGTTTGGGTCTGGAAGGCTAAATGTCATCAAATGGTGGTTCCGTGGCTCAAATGCAGAATAAATAATGGACCTTGATATGAAAAATCTTGAAAACCACTGATTTAAGGTATATTTAGAAGGGATAAAAAATATGCGATTAATTTGCGATTAATCACAGTTAACTATGGACAACCATGCGATTAATCAGATTAAATATTTTTAATCGATTGACAGCCCTAATATATATGTGTGTATATGTTGTTATATGTC
Source organism: Protomyctophum parallelum (assembly GCF_964188405.1). Taxonomy (NCBI): domain Eukaryota; kingdom Metazoa; phylum Chordata; class Actinopteri; order Myctophiformes; family Myctophidae; genus Protomyctophum; species Protomyctophum parallelum. The sequence goes on along the minus strand of NC_139705.1, from coordinate 55,073,883 downwards.
ACCTCTCAGCCACGCTGGCGGGTCGTATCTTGTCGATGATGACCACCTGCTTGTTGCGGAAGGCCGCCGTGGTCAGAGAGACGCCCAGAGCGCTGGTTCCTTTAACGATCTCTATGAGGAGAGGACCGCTGGCCTGCTGCACGGCCTCTAGAGGGAGACAAAACACACTGTATGAGGAGAGGACCGCTGGCCTGCTGCACGGCCTCTAGAGGGAGACAAAACACACTGTATGAGGAGAGGACCGCTGGCCTGCTGCACGGCCTCTAGAGGGAGACAAAACACTGTATGAGGAGAGGACCGCTGGCCTGCTGCACGGCCTCTAGGGGGAGACAAAACACACTGTATGAGGAGAGGACCGCTGGCCTGCTGCACGGCCTCTAGGGGGAGACAAAACACTGTATGAGGAGAGGACCGCTGGCCTGCTGCACGGCCTCTAGAGGGAGACAAAACACTGTATGAGGAGAGGACCGCTGGCCTGCTGCACGGCCTCTAGGGGGAGACAAAACACTGTATGAGGAGAGGACCGCTGGCCTGCTGCACGGCCTCTAGAGGGAGACAAAACACACTGTATGAGGAGAGGACCGCTGGCCTGCTGCACGGCCTCTAGGGGGAGACAAAACACACTGTATGAGGAGAGGACCGCTGGCCTGCTGCACGGCCTCTAGGGGGAGACAAAACACACTGTATGAGGAGAGGACCGCTGGCCTGCTGCACGGCCTCTAGAGGGAGACAAAACACACTGTATGAGGAGAGGACCGCTGGCCTGCTGCACGGCCTCTAGAGGGAGACAAAACACTGTATGAGGAGAGGACCGCTGGCCTGCTGCACGGCCTCTAGGGGGAGACAAAACACACTGTATGAGGAGAGGACCGCTGGCCTGCTGCACGGCCTCTAGAGGGAGACAAAACACACTGTATGAGGAGAGGACCGCTGGCCTGCTGCACGGCCTCTAGGGGGAGACAAAACACACTGTATGAGGAGAGGACCGCTGGCCTGCTGCACGGCCTCTAGAGGGAGACAAAACACTGTATGAGGAGAGGACCGCTGGCCTGCTGCACGGCCTCTAGGGGGAGACAAAACACTGTATGAGGAGAGGACCGCTGGCCTGCTGCACGGCCTCTAGGGGGAGACAAAACACACTGTATGAGGAGAGGACCGCTGGCCTGCTGCACGGCCTCTAGGGGGAGACAAAACACACTGTATGAGGAGAGGACCGCTGGCCTGCTGCACGGCCTCTAGAGGGAGACAAAACACACTGTATGAGGAGAGGACCGCTGGCCTGCTGCACGGCCTCTAGAGGGAGACAAAACACTGTATGAGGAGAGGACCGCTGGCCTGCTGCACGGCCTCTAGAGGGAGACAAAACACACTGTATGAGGAGAGGACCGCTGGCCTGCTGCACAGCCTCTAGAGGGAGACAAAACACACTGTATGAGGAGAGGACCACTGGCCTGCTGCACGGCCTCTAGGGGGCGACAAAACACACTGTATGAGGAGAGGACCGCTGGCCTGCTGCACGGCCTCTAGAGGGAGACAAAACACTGTATGAGGAGAGGACCGCTGGCCTGCTGCACGGCCTCTAGGGGGAGACAAAACACACTGTATGAGGAGAGGACCGCTGGCCTGCTGCACGGCCTCTAGAGGGAGACAAAACACACTGTATGAGGAGAGGACCGCTGGCCTGCTGCACGGCCTCTAGAGGGAGACAAAACACACTGTATGAGGAGAGGACCGCTGGCCTGCTGCACGGCCTCTAGAGGGAGACAAAACACACTGTATGAGGAGAGGACCACTGGCCTGCTGCACGGCCTCTAGGGGGCGACAAAACACACTGTATGAGGAGAGGACCGCTGGCCTGCTGCACGGCCTCTAGAGGGAGACAAAACACACTGTATGAGGAGAGGACCACTGGCCTGCTGCACGGCCTCTAGAGGGAGACAAAACACTGTATGAGGAGAGGACCGCTGGCCTGCTGCACGGCCTCTAGAGGGAGACAAAACACTGTATGAGGAGAGGACCGCTGGCCTGCTGCACGGCCTCTAGAGGGAGACAAAACACACTGTATGAGGAGAGGACCACTGGCCTGCTGCACGGCCTCTAGAGGGAGACAAAACACACTGTATGAGGAGAGGACCACTGGCCTGCTGCACGGCCTCTAGAGGGAGACAAAACACACTGTATGAGGAGAGGACCGCTGGCCTGCTGCACGGCCTCTAGGGGGAGACAAAACACACTGTATGAGGAGAGGACCGCTGGCCTGCTGCACGGCCTCTAGAGGGAGACAAAACACACTGTATGAGGAGAGGACCGCTGGCCTGCTGCACGGCCTCTAGAGGGAGACAAAACACTGTATGAGGAGAGGACCGCTGGCCTGCTGCACGGCCTCTAGGGGGAGACAAAACACTCTGTATGAGGAGAGGACCACTGGCCTGCTGCACGGCCTCTAGAGGGAGACAAAACACTCTGTATGAGGAGAGGACCGCTGGCCTGCTGCACGGCCTCTAGAGGGAGACAAAACACACTGTATGAGGAGAGGACCACTGGCCTGCTGCACGGCCTCTAGGGGGCGACAAAACACCAGGGGGGCAGACCTTAGAGTATATATGAATAGAGAAGACACCCGAGTTCTCCTCCCATCCACTTGCATTAAGTTGTAGTTCTCCTCCCATCCACTTGCATTAAGTTGTAGTTCTCCTCCCATCCACTTGCATTAAGTTGCTCAAAAGCGCATGAGGCGATTTCACTCCTCCTTCCTGGTAGGAACAGAGTGCATTCTGGGATGGATTGGCCTCAAACACATGAACGCGCTGCCGTTGACTATCATTGTGCCGTTTGTGCTGCGTTCACGTATGAAACATTCGTTCACGTGTTCATGGCCTCAAACACATGAACGTGCGCTATGATAGTCAACGGACCAGCGCTGCAATACCAAATTCAGCCACTATGTCCATTTGGCCTCAGGGTTTCCTCTGGGTGCCGTCTCTATTCATATTATACTCTAAGGGGCAGTCAGACAGTTTTTTCGTGAAGCCACTAAGGAAATTGGGACTTCCTGAAAGTTCATATAATGGCCTGTTGTGGCGCTGTCTGTCATTGGGCCCAAAAAAACCCATATCTCTCCATAGAGGTCCATGTATTTGGGCCCAACTTCACCTAGACTGTATTACCTTAATAAACATGGCCATGAATACTTTCTGCTTCCAGTCACTAGTTTAAAGTCTCATTTCTCATGTCATAATATTCTTTTTGGAAAATTATGGTCCCATTTATTTAAAAAATGACCATAAAAAGTCGCGTATGTAATGATGGGCGTGGCTACCGTTACAGTCTATGATCTATTACAGTCTATAATAAAATAGCAGACCTACAAGCTCATAGCGCGCCACTCGGTGGCGCGCTATGAGCTTGTAGGTCTGCTATTTTTAAATAGCTAAAGCATAACATGATGCTGACACCAAAAGGGGATCCCGCCCCAAAATGGGATAAATGTGCCACGTCTCTGTCTGCGTGCGTGCGTGCGTGCATATGTGCGTGCGTGCGTGCATATGTGCGTGCGTGCTCACCCATAACAGAGACATC
>NC_139705.1:55057888-55070104 GCF_964188405.1 Protomyctophum parallelum | reverse complement strand
AGGTTAAGGTTAGGAATAAGGTTAGGTTTAGTTTTATACTGAGGTTAAGGTTAGGGATAAGGTTAGGTTTAGTTCTATACTGAGGTTAAGGTTAGGAATAAGGTTAGGTTTAGTTTTATACTGAGGCTAAGGTTAGGAATAAGGTTAGGTTTAGTTTTATACTGAGGTTAAGGTTAGGAATAAGGTTAGGTTTAGTTTTATACTGAGGTTAAGGTTAGGAATAAGGTTAGGTTTAGTTTTATACTGAGGCTAAGGTTAGGAATAAGGTTAGGTTTAGTTTTATACTGAGGCTAAGGAGGTTAGGAATAAGGTTAGTTTTATACTGAGGTTAAGGTTAGGAATAAGGTTAGGTTTAGACATAGTTTTACTGAGGTTAAGGTTAGGAATAAGGTTAGGTTTAGACATAGTTTACTGAGGTTAAGGTTAGGAATAAGTTAGGTTTAGACATAGTTTTACTGAGGTTAAGGTTAGGAATAAGGTTAGGTTTAGACATAGTTTTAATGAGGTTAAGGTTAGGAATAAGGTTAGGTTTAGACATAGTTTTACTGAGGTTAAGGTTAGCAATAAGGTTAGGTTTAGACATAGTTTTACTGAGGTTAAGGTTAGGAATAAGGTTAGGTTTAGACATAGTTTTATACTGAGGTAAGGTTAGGAATAAGGTTAGGTTTAGACATAGTTTTACTGAGGTTAAGGTTAGGAATAAGGTTAGGTTTAGACATAGTTTTACTGAGGTTAAGGTTAGGAATAAGGTTAGGTTTAGACATAGTTTTACTGAGGTTAAGGTTAGGAATAAGGTTAGGTTTAGACATAGTTTTACTGAGGTTAAGGTTAGGAATAAGGTTAGGATTAGACATAGTTTTACTGAGGTTAAGGTTAGCAATAAGGTTAGGTTTAGACATAGTTTTATTGAGGTTAAGGTTAGGAATAAGGTTAGGTGTAGACATAGTTTTACTGAGGTTAAGGTTAGGAATAAGGTTAGGTTTAGACATAGTTTTACTGAGGTTAAGGTTAGGAATAAGGTTAGGTTTAGACATAGTTTTACTGAGGTTAAGGTTAGGAATAAGGTTAGGTTTAGACATAGTTTTACTGAGGTTAAGGTTAGGAATAAGGTTAGGTTTAGATATAGTTTTACTGAGGTTAAGGTTAGGAATAAGGTTAGGTTTAGATATAGTTTTACTGAGGTTAAGGTTAGGAATAAGGTTAGGTTTAGACAGTTCTACTGAGGTTAAGGTTAGGAATAAGGTTAGGTTTAGACATAGTTTTACTGAGGTTAAGGTTAGGAATAAGGTTAGGATTAGACATAGTTTTACTGAGGTTAAGGTTAGGAATAAGGTTAGGTTTAGACATAGTTTTAATGAGGTTAAGGTTAGGAATAAGGTTAGGTTTAGACATAGTTTTACTGAGGTTAAGGTTAGGAATAAGGTTAGGTTTAGACATAGTTTTACTGAGGTTAAGGTTAGGAATAAGGTTAGGTTTAGACATAGTTTTACTGAGGTTAAGGTTAGGAATAAGGTTAGGTTTAGACATAGTTTTATACTGAGGTTAAGGTTAGGAATAAGGTTAGGTTTAGACATAGTTTTACTGAGGTTAAGGTTAGGAATAAGGTTAGGTTTAGACATAGTTTTACTGAGGTTAAGGTTAGGAATAAGGTTAGGTTTAGACAGTTATTTTTCCTTGTTTTTCTTGCCCCAATGAAGACGGGGCAAAAAACATGTTGGCTTTTATGGAATAATGTCATGACATGAAAAATAGCAGATATACAAGCTCATAGCGCGCCACCGAGTGGCGCGCTACGAGCTTGTAGGTCTTCTATTTTTGAAAAATCGAAGAACGACTGACGTAGAAACATGGCCTTTTCAGAAAACTGAGGGTTTGGGTAAACTGTACCTGAACGGGTTTAGGGTTTAGGGTTTAGGGTAAACTGTACCTGAACGGGTTTAGGGTTTAGGGTTTAGGGTAAACTGTACCTGAACGGGTTTAGGGTTTAGGGTAAACTGTACCTGAACGGGTTTAGGGTTTAGGGTAAACTGTACCTGAACGGGTTTAGGGTTTAGGGTAAACTGTACCTGAACGGGTTTAGGGTTTAGGGTAAACTGTACCTGAACGGGTTTAGGGTTTAGGGTAAACTGTACCTGAACGGGTTTAGGGTAAACTGTACCTGAACGGGTTTAGGGTTTAGGGTAAACTGTACCTGAACGGGTTTAGGGTTTAGGGTAAACTGTACCTGAACGGGTTTAGGGTTTAGGGTAAACTGTACCTGAAAGGGTTTAGGGTAAACTGTACCTGAACGGGTTTAGGGGTTAGGGTAAACTGTACCTGAACAGGTTTAGGGTTTAGGGTAAACTGTACCTGAACGGGTTTAGGGTTTAGGGTAAACTGTACCTGAACGGGTTTAGGGTTTAGGGTTTAGGGTAAACTGTACCTGAACGGGTTTAGGGTTTAGGGTAAACTGTACCTGAACGGGTTTAGGGTTTAGGGTAAACTGTACCTGAACGGGTTTAGGGTTTAGGGTAAACTGTACCTGAACGGGTTTAGGGTAAACTGTACCTGAACGGGTTTAGGGTTTAGGGTAAACTGTACCTGAACGGGTTTAGGGTTTAGGGTAAACTGTACCTGAACGGGTTTAGGGTTTAGGGTAAACTGTACCTGAACGGGTTTAGGGTTTAGGGTAAACTGTACCTGAACGGGTTTAGGGTTTAGGGTAAACTGTACCTGAACGGGTTTAGGGTTTAGGGTAAACTGTACCTGAACGGGTTTAGGGTTTAGGGTAAACTGTACCTGAACGGGTTTAGGGTTTAGGGTAAACTGTACCTGAACGGGTTTAGGGTTTAGGGTTTAGGGTAAACTGTACCTGAACGGGTTTAGGGTTTAGGGTAAACTGTACCTGAAAGGGTTTAGGGTTTAGGGTAAACTGTACCTGAACGGGTTTAGGGGTTAGGGTAAACTGTACCTGAACGGGTTTAGGGTTTAGGGTAAACTGTACCTGAACGGGTTTAGGGTTTAGGGTTTAGGGTAAACTGTACCTGAACGGGTTTAGGGTTTAGGGTTTAGGGTAAACTGTACCTGAACGGGTTTAGGGTTTAGGGTAAACTGTACCTGAACGGGTTTAGGGGTTAGGGTAAACTGTACCTGAACGGGTTTAGGGTTTAGGGTAAACTGTACCTGAACGGGTTTAGGGTTTAGGGTAAACTGTACCTGAACGGGTTTAGGGTTTAGGGTAAACTGTACCTGAACGGGTTTAGGGTTTAGGGTAAACTGTACCTGAACGGGTTTAGGGTAAACTGTACCTGAACAGGTTTAGGGTTTAGGGTAAACTGTACCTGAACGGGTTTAGGGTTTAGGGTAAACTGTACCTGAACGGGTTTAGGGTTTAGGGTAAACTGTACCTGAACGGGTTTAGGGTTTAGGGTAAACTGTACCTGAAAGGGTTTAGGGTAAACTGTACCTGAACGGGTTTAGGGTTTAGGGTAAACTGTACCTGAACGGGTTTAGGGTTTAGGGTAAACTGTACCTGAACAGGTTTAGGGTTTAGGGTAAACTGTACCTGAACGGGTTTAGGGTTTAGGGTAAACTGTACCTGAACGGGTTTAGGGTTTAGGGTTTAGGGTAAACTGTACCTGAACGGGTTTAGGGTTTAGGGTAAACTGTACCTGAACGGGTTTAGGGTTTAGGGTAAACTGTACCTGAACGGGTTTAGGGTAAACTGTACCTGAACGGGTTTAGGGTTTAGGGTAAACTGTACCTGAACGGGTTTAGGGTTTAGGGTAAACTGTACCTGAACGGGTTTAGGGTTTAGGGTAAACTGTACCTGAACGGGTTTAGGGTTTAGGGTAAACTGTACCTGAACGGGTTTAGGGTTTAGGGTAAACTGTACCTGAACGGGTTTAGGGTTTAGGGTAAACTGTACCTGAACGGGTTTAGGGTTTAGGGTAAACTGTACCTGAACGGGTTTAGGGTTTAGGGTAAACTGTACCTGAACGGGTTTAGGGTTTAGGGTTTAGGGTAAACTGTACCTGAACGGGTTTAGGGTTTAGGGTAAACTGTACCTGAAAGGGTTTAGGGTTTAGGGTAAACTGTACCTGAACGGGTTTAGGGTTTAGGGTAAACTGTACCTGAACGGGTTTAGGGTTTAGGGTAAACTGTACCTGAACGGGTTTAGGGTTTAGGGTAAACTGTACCTGAACGGGTTTAGGGTTTAGGGTAAACTGTACCTGAACGGGTTTAGGGTTTAGGGTAAACTGTACCTGAACGGGTTTAGGGTTTAGGGTTTAGGGTAAACTGTACCTGAACGGGTTTAGGGTAAACTGTACCTGAACGGGTTTAGGGTTTAGGGTAAACTGTACCTGAAAGGGTTTAGGGTTTAGGGTAAACTGTACCTGAACGGGTTTAGGGGTTACGGTAAACTGTACCTGAACGGGTTTAGGGTTTAGGGTAAACTGTACCTGAACGGGTTTAGGGTTTAGGGTAAACTGTACCTGAACGGGTTTAGGGTTTAGGGTAAACTGTACCTGAACGGGTTTAGGGTTTAGGGTTTAGGGTAAACTGTACCTGAACGGGTTTAGGGTTTAGGGTAAACTGTACCTGAAAGGGTTTAGGGTTTAGGGTAAACTGTACCTGAACGGGTTTAGGGTTTAGGGTAAACTGTACCTGAACGGGTTTAGGGTAAACTGTACCTGAACGGGTTTAGGGTTTAGGGTAAACTGTACCTGAAAGGGTTTAGGGTTTAGGGTAAACTGTACCTGAACGGGTTTAGGGTTTAGGGTAAACTGTACCTGAACGGGTTTAGGGTAAACTGTACCTGAACGGGTTTAGGGTTTAGGGTAAACTGTACCTGAACGGGTTTAGGGTAAACTGTACCTGAACGGGTTTAGGGTAAACTGTACCTGAACGGGTTTAGGGTAAACTGTACCTGAACGGGTTTAGGGTTTAGGGTTTAGGGTAAACTGTACCTGAACGGGTTTAGGGTTTAGGGTTTAGGGTAAACTGTACCTGAACGGGTTTAGGGTTTAGGGTAAACTGTACCTGAACGGGTTTAGGGTTTAGGGTAAACTGTACCTGAACGGGTTTAGGGTTTAGGGTTTAGGGTTTAGGGTAAACTGTACCTGAACGGGTTTAGGGTTTAGGGTAAACTGTACCTGAACGGGTTTAGGGTTTAGGGTAAACTGTACCTGAACGGGTTTAGGGTTTAGGGTAAACTGTACCTGAACGGGTTTAGGGTTTAGGGTAAACTGTACCTGAACGGGTTTAGGGTAAACTGTACCTGAACGGGTTTAGGGTTTAGGGTAAACTGTACCTGAACGGGTTTAGGGTAAACTGTACCTGAACGGGTTTAGGGTTTAGGGTAAACTGTACCTGAACGGGTTTAGGGTTTAGGGTAAACTGTACCTGAACGGGTTTAGGGTTTAGGGTAAACTGTACCTGAACAGGTTTAGGGTTTAGGGTAAACTGTACCTGAACGGGTTTAGGGTTTAGGGTAAACTGTACCTGAACGGGTTTAGGGTTTAGGGTAAACTGTACCTGAACGGGTTTAGGGTAAACTGTACCTGAACGGGTTTAGGGTTTAGGGTAAACTGTACCTGAACGGGTTTAGGGTAAACTGTACCTGAACGGGTTTAGGGTTTAGGGTAAACTGTACCTGAACGGGTTTAGGGGTTAGGGTAAACTGTACCTGAACGGGTTTAGGGTTTAGGGTAAACTGTACCTGAACGGGTTTAGGGGTTAGGGTAAACTGTACCTGAACGGGTTTAGGGTTTAGGGTAAACTGTACCTGAACGGGTTTAGGGGTTAGGGTAAACTGTACCTGAACGGGTTTAGGGTTTAGGGTAAACTGTACCTGAACGGGTTTAGGGGTTAGGGTAAACTGTACCTGAACGGGTTTAGGGGTTAGGGTAAACTGTACCTGAACGGGTTTAGGGTTTAGGGTAAACTGTACCTGAACGGGTTTAGGGTTTAGGGTAAACTGTATCTGAACGGGTTTAGGGTTTAGGGTAAACTGTACCTGAACAGGTTTAGGGTTTAGGGTAAACTGTACCTGAACGGGTTTAGGGGTTAGGGTAAACTGTACCTGAACGGGTTTAGGGTTTAGGGTAAACTGTACCTGAACGGGTTTAGGGTTTAGGGTAAACTGTACCTGAACAGGTTTAGGGTTTAGGGTAAACTGTACCTGAACGGGTTTAGGGTTTAGGGTAAACTGTACCTGAACGGGTTTAGGGTTTAGGGTAAACTGTACCTGAACGGGTTTAGGGTTTAGGGTAAACTGTACCTGAACGGGTTTAGGGTTAGGGTAAACTGTACCTGAACGGGTTTAGGGTTTAGGGTAAACTGTACCTGAAAGGCTGCGTCTCTGCGACGAGTGGTCCACCGAGCCGGATTCCTTGCTCCCGCCCTTATAGTACGGCCCGTCATCTGAGGAGAGAAAGAGACCATGGCCCTCATTCATCAACCGTGCGTACGCCAAAATATGGGTGCACGCCGAAATTTTCGGCATTTACCATTTTCCGCCAAAGCTTGAAATTGAACTTGAGTAGGACAAAAAGTCACGTCTGGTCGGGAGCTGTCGTACGCCTTGTCCTCGGCTGTTTTTCTGTCGTAGAACAGCGGAGCAGCATTGTCTGAACTGCTGACACGCTGTCACAGGCATCTAAACACATGTTTTCACTCCTAAAATGTTAATATAAAACGGCATGTGGAGACCATGTTTTTATAGGATGTGTTCTAAATGGCATTAATATAATATAAAATGTTGGTCTTTCCCTGATGTACTGATGGAGGGTAGCTACTGGGACGTCAGTCGGGACTTCATCACCCCGGCTGGGTCACCTGAGTGAGGGGTTTGATGCTGATCACCCCGGCTGGGTCACCTGAGTGAGGGGTTTGATGCTGAGAGACCAGAGTGAGCTAACACAGCCACAACAATGGAGCCTATAGAGGTCACTTCTGTTTCTGTTCACAACACCATCCCTTTAAATAAATGTAAATAATATCAATACTACTGTTCACAACACCATCCCTGCCCTCATGTGAGGGTTTTTAAATAAATGTAAATAGTTTCCTCGTTGTCTGGAGAAAAGACCCTCCAAACGAGACTCATTAAACACTTGAGCACGTCGACAGCAGCTTGACGTGATGCAGGAGAACTTCCTCCAGGAAGCAGCCGCTGAGCTTAAATAATCACCTTCAGTTCCTTTTACAGCAGTTGTTACTGGAGAAAACTAGCAACATTTAGCTCTGCTCCTGGTGAGAGGGTTAGGGTTATGAATACTCTGCTCTGCTCCTGGTGAGAGGGTTAGGGTTATGAATACTCCTAATACTAATACTCTGCTCCTGGAGAGAGTGGCTATATGAATACTCCTAATTGACAATCCTCGTGGACCAGTGAAAGGTCTGTTTTAGGAACACAAGGCTGCTGTACTTTATACCTCATACTTTAATGCTTATGAGGTATAAAGTCCTTGTGTTCCTAAAACAGAAAGATTGGGCATTGGGTAAGACTGACGTTATGTATCTTTCAGGACCTTTCACTGCTTTGTCTCAACCATTACTCAATGGCTCTGGTCTCAGCCACCGCGGTGGATATTTTGACATTCCGTTTTTTAGTTTTTTTTTATGTTGCCACTACTGTTGGAGCAGCCATAAACTACACAGGTTCATCTCTACTGTTGGAGCAGCCATAAACTACACAGGTTCATCTCTACTGTTGGAGCAGCCATAAACTACACAGGTTCATCTCTACTGTTGGAGCAGCCATAAACTACACAGGTTCATCTCTACTGTTGGAGCAGTCATAAACTACACAGGTTCATCTCTACTGTTGGAGCAGCCATAAACTACACAGGTTCATCTCTACTGTTGGAGCAGCCATAAACTACACAGGTTCATCTCTACTACTGTTGGAGCAGCCATAAACTACACAGGTTCATCTCTACTGTTGGAGCAGCCATTAACTACACAGGTTCATCTCTACTACTGTTGGAGCAGCCATAAACTACACAGGTTCATCTCTACTGTTGGAGCAGCCATAAACTACACAGGTTCACCTCTACTGTTGGAGCAGCCATAAACTACACAGGTTCATCTCTACTGTTGGAGCAGCCATAAACTACACAGGTTCATCTCTACTGTTGGAGCAGCCATAAACTACACAGGTTCATCTCTACTGTTGGAGCAGCCATAAACTACACAGGTTCATCTCTACTGTTGGAGCAGCCATAAACTACACAGGTTCATCTCTACTGTTGGAGCAGCCATAAACTACACAGGTTCACCTCTACTGTTGGAGCAGCCATAAACTACACAGGTTCATCTCTACTGTTGGAGCAGCCATAAACTACACAGGTTCATCTCTACTGTTGGAGCAGTCATAAACTACACAGGTTCATCTCTACTGTTGGAGTAGCCATAAACTACACAGGTTCATCTCTACTGTTGGAGCAGCCATAAACTACACAGGTTCATCTCTACTACTGTTGGAGCAGCCATAAACTACACAGGTTCATCTCTACTGTTGGAGTAGCCATAAACTACACAGGTTCATCTCTACTGTTGGAGTAGCCATAAACTACACAGGTTCATCTCTACTGTTGGAGCAGCCATAAACGACACAGGTTCATCTCTACTACTGTTGGAGCAGCCATAAACTACACAGGTTCATCTCTACTGTTGGAGCAGCCATAAACTACACAGGTTCATCTCTACTGCTGTTGGAGCAGCCATAAACTACACAGGTTCATCTCTACTGTTGGAGCAGCCATAAACTACACAGGTTCATCTCTACTGTTGGAGCAGCCATAAACTACACAGGTTCATCTCTACTGTTGGAGCAGCCATAAACTACACAGGTTCATCTCTACTGTTGGAGCAGCCATAAACTACACAGGTTCATCTCTACTGTTGGAGCAGCCATAAACTACACAGGTTCATCTCTACTGTTGGAGCAGCCATAAACTACACAGGTTCATCTCTACTGTTGGAGCAGCCATAAACTACACGGGTTCATCTCGATGTTCTGGAGCATCTTTGTAATGTTAGTGTTAGTAAAAAGCAGGTAAAAGAGTAACGTTTGAGGCAAACTAACATCAGTCACTTTTCCATTCACTGTAGTGGAAGCTCGGTGCGGGGGGGAAACCGCAGACGTGTCGTCTCCGCCTACAGGAAATACGTAGAAATGCGACCACCATGAGACCCGCTACGGAACCCCTCCATATAAGGGCGTCATGAGACCCGCCACGGAACCGCTCCATATAAGGGCGTCACACATCCCGCTACGGAACCGCTCCATAGTGTAAGAAGTGATCTATCCATTATGTCTATAGTGTAAGGACTGAGGTGTTACAGTGTAGCATTATGTCTATAGTGTAAGGACTGATGTGTTACAGTGTAGCATTATGTCTATAGTGTAAGGACTGATGTGTTACAGTGTAGCATTATGTCTATAGTGTAAGGACTGAGGTGTTACAGTGTAGCATTATGTCTATAGTGTAAGGACTGAGGTGTTACAGTGTAGCATTATGTCTATAGTGTAAGGACTGAGGTGTTACAGTGTAGCATTATGTCTATAGTGTAAGGACTGAGGTGTTACAGTGTAGCATTATGTCTATAGTGTAAGGACTGAGGTGTTACAGTGTAGCATTATGTCTATAGTGTAAGGACTGAGGTGTTACAGTGTAGCATTATGTCTATAGTGTAAGGACTGATGTGTTACAGTGTAGCATTATGTCTATAGTGTAAGGACTGAGGTGTTACAGTGTAGCATTATGTCTATAGTGTAAGGACTGATGTGTTACAGTGTAGCATTATGTCTATAGTGTAAGGACTGAGGTGTTACAGTGTAGCATTATGTCTATAGTGTAAGGACTGAGGTGTTACAGTGTAGCATTATGTCTATAGTGTAAGGACTGATGTGTTACAGTGTAGCATTATGTCTATAGTGTAAGGACTGAGGTGTTACAGTGTAGCATTATGTCTATAGTGTAAGGACTGAGGTGTTACAGTGTAGCATTATGTCTATAGTGTAAGGACTGAGGTGTTACAGTGTAGCATTATGTCTATAGTGTAAGGACTGAGGTGTTACAGTGTAGCATTATGTCTATAGTGTAAGGACTGAGGTGTTACAGTGTAGCATTATGTCTATAGTGTAAGGACTGAGGTGTTACAGTGTAGCATTATGTCTATAGTGTAAGGACTGATGTGTTACAGTGTAGCATTATGTCTATAGTGTAAGGACTGAGGTGTTACAGTGTAGCATTATGTCTATAGTGTAAGGACTGAGGTGTTACAGTGTAGCATTATGTCTATAGTGTAAGGACTGAGGTGTTACAGTGTAGCATTATGTCTATAGTGTAAGGACTGAGGTGTTACAGTGTAGCATTATGTCTATAGTGTAAGGACTGAGGTGTTACAGTGTAGCATTATGTCTATAGTGTAAGGACTGATGTGTTACAGTGTAGCATTATGTCTATAGTGTAAGGACTGAGGTGTTACAGTGTAGCATTATGTCTATAGTGTAAGGACTGAGGTGTTACAGTGTAGCATTATGTCTATAGTGTAAGGACTGAGGTGTTACAGTGTAGCATTATGTCTATAGTGTAAGGACTGAGGTGTTACAGTGTAGCATTATGTCTATAGTGTAAGGACTGAGGTGTTACAGTGTAGCATTATGTCTATAGTGTAAGGACTGATGTGTTACAGTGTAGCATTATGTCTATAGTGTAAGGACTGAGGTGTTACAGTGTAGCATTATGTCTATAGTGTAAGGACTGAGGTGTTACAGTGTAGCATTATGTCTATAGTGTAAGGACTGAGGTGTTACAGTGTAGCATTATGTCTATAGTGTAAGGACTGAGGTGTTACAGTGTAGCATTATGTCTATAGTGTAAGGACTGAGGTGTTACAGTGTAGCATTATGTCTATAGTGTAAGGACTGAGGTGTTACAGTGTAGCATTATGTCTATAGTGTAAGGACTGAGGTGTTACAGTGTAGCATTATGTCTATAGTGTAAGGACTGAGGTGTTACAGTGTAGCATTATGTCTATAGTGTAAGGACTGATGTGTTACAGTGTAGCATTATGTCTATAGTGTAAGGACTGATGTGTTACAGTGTAGCATTATGTCTATAGTGTAAGGACTGAGGTGTTACAGTGTAGCATTATGTCTATAGTGTAAGGACTGATGTGTTACAGTGTAGCATTATGTCTATAGTGTAAGGACTGATGTGTTACAGTGTAGCATTATGTCTATAGTGTAAGGACTGAGGTGTTACAGTGTAGCATTATGTCTATAGTGTAAGGACTGAGGTGTTACAGTGTAGCATTATGTCTATAGTGTAAGGACTGAGGTGTTACAGTGTAGCATTATGTCTATAGTGTAAGGACTGAGGTGTTACAGTGTAGCATTATGTCTATAGTGTAAGGACTGAGGTGTTACAGTGTAGCATTATGTCTATAGTGTAAGGACTGAGGTGTTACAGTGTAGCATTATGTCTATAGTGTAAGGACTGATGTGTTACAGTGTAGCATTATGTCTATAGTGTAAGGACTGATGTGTTACAGTGTAGCATTATGTCTATAGTGTAAGGACTGATGTGTTACAGTGTAGCATTATGTCTATAGTGTAAGGACTGATGTGTTACAGTGTAGCATTATGTCTATAGTGTAAGGACTAGGTTAGGTAACATGTGTTGTGTTCAGTGTTAGACAGAGTATAGAATAGGACAACATGTTGTGTAGTGTTAGGTTAGGGGCAGCGGTGGCCGAACGGTTTGCGGAGCGGTCTTGATATCGGAAGGTCGCTATAGTTCGTATCCCCGGACCGGCACGTTAAAATTACCACCGTTGAAGTGCCCTTGAGCAAGGCATTGAACCTCTACCATGAAATGTTCTATGAGCAGGGCCTGGCTGTAAACAAGTTCTTGAGCTTAGTCCAGTTACCCTGGGTAAACACAGTACCTTTAGTCCAGTTACCCTGGGTAAACACAGTACCTTTAGTCCAGTTACCCTGGGTAAACATAGTACCTTTAGTCCAGTTACCCTGGGTAAACATAGTAGCTTTAGACCAGTTACCCTGGGTAAACATAGTACCTTTAGTCCAGTTACCCTGGGTAAACATAGTACCTTTAGTCCAGTTACCCTGGGTAAACATAGTACCTTTAGTCCAGTTACCCTGGGTAAACATAGTACCTTTCTTAGTCCAGTTACCCTGGGTAAACATAGTAGCTTTAG
>NC_139705.1:55027888-55052888 GCF_964188405.1 Protomyctophum parallelum | reverse complement strand
AAGCGCCTTGGATAAAGGCGCTATATAAATGCACTATTTACCATTTACCATGTAAATATGAGATAAATGCTTAAACATGTAGATATAGGTGTAATGTTAGAGACCACAGAAGACATGTAAATATGAAATAAATGCTTAAACATGTAGCTAGGTGTAATGTTAGAGTCCACAGAAGACATGTAAATATGAGATAAATGCTTAAACATATACCTAGGTGTAATGTTAGAGTCCACAGAAGACATGTAAATATGAGATAAATGCTTAAACATGTAGCTAGGTGTAATGTTAGAGTCCACAGAAGACATGTAAATATGAGATAAATGCTTAAACATGTACCTAGGTGTAATGTTAGAGTCCACAGAAGGCATGTAAATATGAGATAAATGCTTAAACATGTAGCTATAGGTGTAATGTTAGAGTCCACAGAAGACATGTAAATATGAAATAAATGCTTAAACATGTAGCTATAGGTGTAATGTTAGAGACCACAGAAGTGAACCTTTCAAGCCTGTTTTCTCAACTCGCTGTTTCTCTGCAAGACATTACTCTATAAGCCATATCTCCAGAACTGGTGGGTCAAACTGAACAACCAATATGTCAATTTGAAGCTATGACTCCCTGCTTTCACATGACATGAAAAAACTAAAACGTAAAGATTAGCCTCCCTATACATTGGTCACATACTGTATGTACTGTAAATGTGCATGATGTTTTCCCTGTAGTAGCAAAGTTAGGTGAACTTTGTGTGAACAGCTTCACAGTAGGCTACGTTCCACAACACAATTAGTTTAGAAAAGGTGCAAATTAGCTTAATTTAATTCAGTTTTAGAAAGCTGCAAATTAGCTTAATTTAATTTAGTTTAGAAAGGTGCAAATTAGCTTAATTTAATTTAGTTTAGAAAGGTGCAATTGGAGCCGAGTCTGAAAGCAGTGACTATAGAAGCATAATTCTCACACACATGAATATCTGACGACAATTAAACTCCTCGTTGTATTTGGGGATATACGCACTGCTCTCACAGCCAATCGGAATGGAGGTTAAGCAGCGAGTGCTGACACAATGGCGATGAAATCATAAATCTATTTCCAGACGTAGAATAGTATTTATAAACAGCAGACCCAGTTTAGCTGCACTGTCTCACAGCCACTGCCCCACTTCCTCTCCCTCTGTAGGAGACCAGACGCTAATGCTCAGCTGGAACAGGAGGCAAGACATACAAGTCCTTCTGCTAAGAACACAGGAGTCAAGAGACATACAAGTCCTTCTGCACTAAGAACACAGACATACAAGTCCTTCTGCTAAGAACACAGGAGTCAAGAGACATACAAGTCCTTCTGCACTAAGAACACAGCGAGTCTAAAGAGCGCATGGCTTTCACGTTACAATGCTTCAAGTACAGAGAGATGTTTATTATGAATTAAGGCAAAACAAAACAGTTTTAAGGACATGTCACACCAATGCAACTCCTACAACAAAACAGTTTTAAGGACATGTCTCACCAATGCAACTCCTACAACAAAACAGTTTAAGGACATGTCTCACCAATGCAACTCCTCACAACAAAACAGTTTTAAGGACATGTCTCACCAATGCAACTCCTCACAACAAAACAGTTTAAGGACATGTCTCACCAATGCAACTCCTACAACAAAACAGTTTTAAGGACATGTCACACCAATGCAACTCCTTGCAACAAAACAGTTTTAAGGACATGTCTCACCAATGCAACTCCTACAACAAAACAGTTTTAAGGACATGTCTCACCAATGCAACTCCTACAACTAAACAGTTTTAAGGACATGTCTCACCAATGCAACTCCTCACAACAAAACAGTTTTAAGGACATGTCACACCAATGCAACTCCTCACAACAAAACAGTTTTAAGGACATGTCTCACCAATGCAACTCCTACAACAAAACAGTTTTAAGGACATGTCTCACCAATGCAACTCCTACAACAAAACTGTTTTAAGGACATGTCTCACCAATGCAACTCCTACAACAAAACAGTTTTAAGGACATGTCACACCAATGCAACTCCTACAACAAAACAGTTTTAAGGACATGTCACACCAATGCAACTCCTACAACTAAACAGTTTTAAGGACATGTCACACCAATGCAACTCCTACAACAAAACTGTTTTAAGGACATGTCTCACCAATGCAACTCCTCACAACAAAACAGTTTTAAGGACATGTCACACCAATGCAACTCCTCACAACAAAACAGTTTTAAGGACATGTCACACCAATGCAACTCCTACAACAAAACAGTTTTAAGGACATGTCACACCAATGCAACTCCTACAACAAATCAGTTTTAAGGACATGTCACACCAATGCAACTCCTACAACAAAACAGTTTTAAGGACATGTCACACCAATGCAACTCCTCACAACTAAACAGTTTTAAGGACATGTCACACCAATGCAACTCCTACAACAAAACAGTTTTAAGGACATGTCACACCAATGCAACTCCTACAACAAAACAGTTTTAAGGACATGTCACACCAATGCAACTCCTACAACAAAACAGTTTTAAGGACATGTCACACCAATGCAACTCCTACAACTAAACAGTTTTAAGGACATGTCACACCAATGCAACTCCTCACAACAAAACAGTTTTAAGGACATGTCACACCAATGCAACTCCTCACAACAAATCAGTTTTAAGGACATGTCACACCAATGCAACTCCTAACAACAAAACAGTTTTAAATGTCACACCAATGCAACTCCTACAACAAATCAGTTTTAAGGACATGTCTCACCAATGCAACTCCTCACAACAAATCAGTTTTAAGGACATGTCACACCAATGCAACTCCTAACAACAAATCAGTTTTAAGGACATGTCACACCAATGCAACTCCTAACAACAAAACAGTTTTAAGGACATGTCACACCAATGCAACTCCTACAACAAAACAGTTTTAAGGACATGTCACACCAATGCAACTCCTACAACAAAACAGTTTTAAGGACATGTCACACCAATGCAACTCCTCACAACAAAACAGTTTTAAGGACATGTCACTCCAATGCAACTCCTACAACAAAACAGTTTTAAGGACATGTCACACCAATGCAACTCCTACAACAAAACAGTTTTAAGGACATGTCTCACCAATGCAGCTCCTACAACAAAACAGTTTTAAGGACATGTCACACCAATGCAACTCCTGCAACAAAACAGTTTTAAGGACATGTCACTCCAATGCAACTCCTACAACAAAACAGTTTTAAGGACATGTCACACCAATGCAACTCCTACAACAAAACAGTTTTAAGGACATGTCACACCAATGCAACTCCTCACAACAAAACAGTTTTAAATGTCACACCAATGCAACTCCTACAACAAATCAGTTTTAAGGACATGTCACACCAATGCAACTCCTAACAACAAAACAGTTTTAAGGACATGTCACACCAATGCAACTCCTAACAACAAAACAGTTTTAAGGACATGTCACACCAATGCAACTCCTACAACAAAACAGTTTTAAGGACATGTCACACCAATGAAACTCCTACAACTAAACAGTTTTAAGGACATGTCTCACCAATGAAACTCCTACAACAAAACAGTTTTAAGGACATGTCACACCAATGCAACTCCTACAACAAAACAGTTTTAAGGACATGTCTCACCAATGCAACTCCTACAACAAAACAGTTTTAAGGACATGTCACACCAATGCAACTCCTACAACTAAACAGTTTTAAGGACATGTCTCACCAATGAAACTCCTACAACAAAACAGTTTTAAGGACATGTCACACCAATGCAACTCCTACAACAAAACAGTTTTAAGGACATGTCACACCAATGCAACTCCTACAACTAAACAGTTTTAAGGACATGTCTCACCAATGAAACTCCTACAACAAAACAGTTTTAAGGACATGTCACACCAATGCAACTCCTACAACAAAACAGTTTTAAGGACATGTCTCACCAATGCAACTCCTACAACAAAACAGTTTTAAGGACATGTCACACCAATGCAACTCCTACAACTAAACAGTTTTAAGGACTTGCTAAATGATAGTTGGAACCAAATGGACTCTTATGGAACTGTAACTGTGAAAACTAGTTCAAGGCTTCACAGGGTGTGTAATAAATGAATACAAAATGAGAGAACAATAACATTACCAGACACATAATGAGCTGTAACCAAATCGACCCTTACGGGTCTGTGACTCTAACCAAATGGACCCATACATAGTGTGGTAGTAAATCAGTACTAGTTGGACTCCTAATATTCCATACATAGTGTGGTAGTAAATCAGTACTAGTTGGACTCCTAATATTCCATACATAGTGTGGTAGTAAATCAGTACTAGTTGGACCCCTAATATTCCATACATAGTGTGGTAGTAAATCAGTACTATAGACTCCTAATATTCCATACATAGTGTGGTAGTAAATCAGTACTATAGACTCCTAATACTCCATACATAGTGTGGTAGTAAATCAGTACTATAGACTCCTAATATTCCATACATAGTGTGGTAGTAAATCAGTACTATAGACTCCTAATACTCCATACATAGTGTGGTAGTAAATCAGTACTATAGACTCCTAATATTCCATACATAGTGTGGTAGTAAATCAGTACTATAGACTCCTAATATTCCATACATAGTGTGGTAGTAAATCAGTACTATAGACTCCTAATATTCCATACATAGTGTGGTAGTAAATCAGTACTATAGACTCCTAATATTCCATGCATAGTGTGGTAGTAAATCAGTACTAGTTAGACTCCTAATATTCCATACATAGTGTGGTAGTAAATCAGTACTAGTTGGACTCCTAATATTCCATACATAGTGTGGTAGTAAATCAGTACTAGTTAAACTCCTAATATTCCATACATAGTGTGGTAGTAAATCAGTACTATAGACTCCTAATATTCCATACATAGTGTGGTAGTAAATCAGTACTAGTTGGACTCATAATACTCCATACATAGTGTGGTAGTAAATCAGTACTATAGACTCCTAATATTCCATACATAGTGTGGTAGTAAATCAGTACTAGTTGGACTCCTAATATTCCATACATAGTGTGGTAGTAAATCAGTACTAGTTAAACTCCTAATATTCCATACATAGTGTGGTAGTAAATCAGTACTATAGACTCCTAATATTCCAAACATAGTGTGGTAGTAAATCAGTACTAGTTAAACTCCTAATATTCCATACATAGTGTGGTAGTAAATCAGTACTATAGACTCCTAATATTCCATACATAGTGTGGTAGTAAATCAGTACTATAGACTCCTAATACTCCATACATAGTGTGGTAGTAAATCAGTACTATAGTTAAACTCCTAATATTCCATACATAGTGTGGTAGTAAATCAGTACTAGAGACTCCTAATATTCCATACATAGTGTGGTAGTAAATCAGTACTATAGACTCCTAATATTCCATACATAGTGTGGTAGTAAATCAGTACTATAGTTAGACTCCTAATATTCCATACATAGTGTGGTAGTAAATCAGTACTAGAGACTCCTAATATTCCATACATAGTGTGGTAGTAAATCAGTACTATAGACTCCTAATACTCCATACATAGTGTGGTAGTAAATCAGTACTATAGTTAAACTCCTAATATTCCATACATAGTGTGGTAGTAAATCAGTACTAGAGACTCCTAATATTCCATACATAGTGTGGTAGTAAATCAGTACTATAGACTCCTAATATTCCATACATAGTGTGGTAGTAAATCAGTACTATAGTTAGACTCCTAATATTCCATACATAGTGTGGTAGTAAATCAGTACTAGAGACTCCTAATATTCCATACATAGTGTGGTAGTAAATCAGTACTATAGACTCCTAATATTCCATACATAGTGTGGTAGTAAATCAGTACTATAGACTCCTAATATTCCATACATAGTGTGGTAGTAAATCAGTACTAGTTGGACTCCTAATATTCCATACATAGTGTGGTAGTAAATCAGTACTAGAGACTCCTAATATTCCATACATAGTGTGGTAGTAAATCAGTACTATAGTTAGACTCCTAATATTCCATACATAGTGTGGTAGTAAATCAGTACTAGTTGGACTCCTAATATTCCATACATAGTGTGGTAGTAAATCAGTACTAGTTAAACTCCTAATATTCCATACATAGTGTGGTAGTAAATCAGTACTATAGACTCCTAATATTCCATACATAGTGTGGTAGTAAATCAGTACTATAGACTCCTAATATTCCATACATAGTGTGGTAGTAAATCAGTACTATAGACTCCTAATATTCCATACATAGTGTGGTAGTAAATCAGTACTAGAGACTCCTAATATTCCATACATAGTGTGGTAGTAAATCAGTACTATAGACTCCTAATATTCCATACATAGTGTGGTAGTAAATCAGTACTAGAGACTCCTAATATTCCATACATAGTGTGGTAGTAAATCAGTACTAGAGACTCCTAATATTCCATACATAGTGTGGTAGTAAATCAGTACTAGTTGGACTCCTAATATTCCATACATAGTGTGGTAGTAAATCAGTACTAGAGACTCCTAATACTCCATACATAGTGTGGTAGTAAATCAGTACTAGAGACTCCTAATATTCCATACATAGTGTGGTAGTAAATCAGTACTATAGACTCCTAATATTCCATACATAGTGTGGTAGTAAATCAGTACTAGTTAGACTCCTAATATTCCATACATAGTGTGGTAGTAAATCAGTACTATAGACTCCTAATATTCCATACATAGTGTGGTAGTAAATCAGTACTAGTTGGACTCCTAATATTCCATACATAGTGTGGTAGTAAATCAGTACTAGAGACTCCTAATATTCCATACATAGTGTGGTAGTAAATCAGTACTATAGACTCCTAATATTCCATACATAGTGTGGTAGTAAATCAGTACTATAGACTCCTAATATTCCATACATAGTGTGGTAGTAAATCAGTACTAGAGACTCCTAATATTCCATACATAGTGTGGTAGTAAATCAGTACTAGTTAGACTCCTAATATTCCATACATAGTGTGGTAGTAAATCAGTACTATAGACTCCTAATATTCCATACATAGTGTGGTAGTAAATCAGTACTAGTTAGACTCCTAATATTCCATACATAGTGTGGTAGTAAATCAGTACTAGAGACTCCTAATATTCCATACATAGTGTGGTAGTAAATCAGTACTAGTTAGACTCCTAATATTCCATACATAGTGTGGTAGTAAATCAGTACTAGTTAAACTCCTAATATTCCATACATAGTGTGGTAGTAAATCAGTACTATAGACTCCTAATATTCCATACATAGTGTGGTAGTAAATCAGTACTAGTTAGACTCCTAATATTCCATACATAGTGTGGTAGTAAATCAGTACTATAGACTCCTAATATTCCATACATAGTGTGGTAGTAAATCAGTACTAGAGACTCCTAATATTCCATACATAGTGTGGTAGTAAATCAGTACTAGTTAGACTCCTAATATTCCATACATAGTGTGGTAGTAAATCAGTACTAGTTAGACTCCTAATATTCCATACATAGTGTGGTAGTAAATCAGTACTAGTTGGACTCCTAATATTCCATACATAGTGTGGTAGTAAATCAGTACTAGAGACTCCTAATATTCCATACATAGTGTGGTAGTAAATCAGTACTAGTTGGACTCCTAATATTCCATACATAGTGTGGTAGTAAATCAGTACTAGAGACTCCTAATATTCCATACATAGTGTGGTAGTAAATCAGTACTATAGACTCCTAATATTCCATACATAGTGTGGTAGTAAATCAGTACTATAGACTCCTAATATTCTATACATAGTGTGGTAGTAAATCAGTACTAGAGACTCCTAATATTCCATACATAGTGTGGTAGTAAATCAGTACTATAGACTCCTAATATTCCATACATAGTGTGGTAGTAAATCAGTACTATAGACTCCTAATATTCCATACATAGTGTGGTAGTAAATCAGTACTATAGACTCCTAATATTCCATACATAGTGTGGTAGTAAATCAGTACTAGTTAGACTCCTAATATTCCATACATAGTGTGGTAGTAAATCAGTACTATAGACTCCTAATATTCCATACATAGTGTGGTAGTAAATCAGTACTAGTTGGACTCCTAATATTCCATACATAGTGTGGTAGTAAATCAGTACTAGAGACTCCTAATATTCCATACATAGTGTGGTAGTAAATCAGTACTAGTTGGACTCCTAATATTCCATACATAGTGTGGTAGTAAATCAGTACTATAGACTCCTAATATTCCATACATAGTGTGGTAGTAAATCAGTACTAGTTAGACTCCTAATATTCCATACATAGTGTGGTAGTAAATCAGTACTATAGACTCCTAATATTCCATACATAGTGTGGTAGTAAATCAGTACTAGTTGGACTCCTAATATTCCATACATAGTGTGGTAGTAAATCAGTACTAGTTGGACTCCTAATATTCCATACATAGTGTGGTAGTAAATCAGTACTAGAGACTCCTAATATTCCATACATAGTGTGGTAGTAAATCAGTACTATAGACTCCTAATATTCCATACATAGTGTGGTAGTAAATCAGTACTAGTTAGACTCCTAATATTCCATACATAGTGTGGTAGTAAATCAGTACTATAGACTCCTAATATTCCATACATAGTGTGGTAGTAAATCAGTACTATAGACTCCTAATATTCCATACATAGTGTGGTAGTAAATCAGTACTATAGACTCCTAATATTCCATACATAGTGTGGTAGTAAATCAGTACTAGTTAGACTCCTAATACTCCATACATAGTGTGGTAGTAAATCAGTACTATAGACTCCTAATATTCCATACATAGTGTGGTAGTAAATCAGTACTATAGTTAGACTCCTAATATTCCATACATAGTGTGGTAGTAAATCAGTACTATAGACTCCTAATATTCCATACATAGTGTGGTAGTAAATCAGTACTATAGTTAGACTCCTAATATTCCATACATAGTGTGGTAGTAAATCAGTACTATAGACTCCTAATATTCCATACATAGTGTGGTAGTAAATCAGTACTATAGTTAGACTCCTAATATTCCATACATAGTGTGGTAGTAAATCAGTACTAGAGACTCCTAATATTCCATACATAGTGTGGTAGTAAATCAGTACTATAGACTCCTAATATTCCATACATAGTGTGGTAGTAAATCAGTACTAGTTAAACTCCTAATATTCCATACATAGTGTGGTAGTAAATCAGTACTAGTTAAACTCCTAATATTCCATACATAGTGTGGTAGTAAATCAGTACTAGAGACTCCTAATATTCCATACATAGTGTGGTAGTAAATCAGTACTATAGACTCCTAATATTCCATACATAGTGTGGTAGTAAATCAGTACTATAGACTCCTAATATTCCATACATAGTGTGGTAGTAAATCAGTACTATAGACTCCTAATATCCCATACATAGTGTGGTAGTAAATCAGTACTAGTTAGACTCCTAATATTCCATACATAGTGTGGTAGTAAATCAGTACTAGTCGGACTCCTAATATTCCATACATAGTGTGGTAGTAAATCAGTACTAGTTAGACTCCTAATATTCCATACACAGTGTGGTAGTAAATCAGTACTAGTTAAACTCCTAATATTCCATACATAGTGTGGTAGTAAATCAGTACTAGAGACTCCTAATATTCCATACATAGTGTGGTAGTAAATCAGTACTAGTTAAACTCCTAATATTCCATACATAGTGTGGTAGTAAATCAGTACTAGAGACTCCTAATATAACATACATAGTGTGGTAGTAAATCAGTACTATAGTTAAACTCCTAATATTCCATACATAGTGTGGTAGTAAATCAGTACTAGAGACTCCTAATATTCCATACATAGTGTGGTAGTAAATCAGTACTAGTTAAACTCCTAATATTCCATACATAGTGTGGTAGTAAATCAGTACTAGAGACTCCTAATATAACATACATAGTGTGGTAGTAAATCAGTACTATAGTTAAACTCCTAATATTCCATACATAGTGTGGTAGTAAATCAGTACTATAGTTAGACTCCTAATATTCCATACATAGTGTGGTAGTAAATAAGTACTATAGACTCCTAATATAACATACATAGTGTGGTAGTAAATCAGTACTATAGTTAGACTCCTAATACTCCATACATAGTGTGGTAGTAAATCAGTACTATAGTTAAACTCCTAATATTCCATACATAGTGTGGTAGTAAATAAGTACTATAGACTCCTAATATTCCATACATAGTGTGGTAGTAAATCAGTACTATAGTTAAACTCCTAATATTCCATACATAGTGTGGTAGTAAATCAGTACTATAGTTAGACTCCTAATATTCCATACATAGTGTGGTAGTAAATAAGTACTATAGACTCCTAATATAACATACATAGTGTGGTAGTAAATCAGTACTATAGTTAGACTCCTAATATTCCATACATAGTGTGGTAGTAAATCAGTACTATAGTTAAACTCCTAATATTCCATACATAGTGTGGTAGTAAATCAGTACTAGAGACTCCTAATATAACATACATAGTGTGGTAGTAAATCAGTACTATAGTTAGACTCCTAATACTCCATACATAGTGTGGTAGTAAATCAGTACTATAGTTAAACTCCTAATATTCCATACATAGTGTGGTAGTAAATAAGTACTATAGACTCCTAATATTCCATACATAGTGTGGTAGTAAATCAGTACTAGTTGGACTCCTAATATTCCATACATAGTGTGGTAGTAAATCAGTACTATAGTTAGACTCCTAATATTCCATACATAGTGTGGTAGTAAATCAGTACTATAGACTCCTAATATTCCATACATAGTGTGGTAGTAAATCAGTACTAGAGACTCCTAATATTCCATACATAGTGTGGTAGTAAATCAGTACTATAGACTCCTAATATTCCATACATAGTGTGGTAGTAAATCAGTACTAGAGACTCCTAATATTCCATACATAGTGTGGTAGTAAATCAGTACTAGAGACTCCTAATATTCCATACATAGTGTGGTAGTAAATCAGTACTATAGACTCCTAATATTCCATACATAGTGTGGTAGTAAATCAGTACTATAGACTCCTAATATTCCATACATAGTGTGGTAGTAAATCAGTACTATAGACTCCTAATATAACATACATAGTGTGGTAGTAAATCAGTACTATAGTTAAACTCCTAATATTCCATACATAGTGTGGTAGTAAATCAGTACTATAGTTAGACTCCTAATATTCCATACATAGTGTGGTAGTAAATAAGTACTATAGACTCCTAATATAACATACATAGTGTGGTAGTAAATCAGTACTATAGTTAGACTCCTAATATTCCATACATAGTGTGGTAGTAAATCAGTACTATAGTTAAACTCCTAATATTCCATACATAGTGTGGTAGTAAATCAGTACTAGAGACTCCTAATATAACATACATAGTGTGGTAGTAAATCAGTACTATAGTTAGACTCCTAATACTCCATACATAGTGTGGTAGTAAATCAGTACTATAGTTAAACTCCTAATATTCCATACATAGTGTGGTAGTAAATAAGTACTATAGACTCCTAATATTCCATACATAGTGTGGTAGTAAATCAGTACTAGTTGGACTCCTAATATTCCATACATAGTGTGGTAGTAAATCAGTACTATAGTTAGACTCCTAATATTCCATACATAGTGTGGTAGTAAATCAGTACTATAGACTCCTAATATTCCATACATAGTGTGGTAGTAAATCAGTACTAGAGACTCCTAATATTCCATACATAGTGTGGTAGTAAATCAGTACTATAGACTCCTAATATTCCATACATAGTGTGGTAGTAAATCAGTACTAGAGACTCCTAATATTCCATACATAGTGTGGTAGTAAATCAGTACTAGAGACTCCTAATATTCCATACATAGTGTGGTAGTAAATCAGTACTATAGACTCCTAATATTCCATACATAGTGTGGTAGTAAATCAGTACTATAGACTCCTAATATTCCATACATAGTGTGGTAGTAAATCAGTACTATAGACTCCTAATATTCCATACATAGTGTGGTAGTAAATCAGTACTAGTTGGACTCCTAATATTCCATACATAGTGTGGTAGTAAATCAGTACTATAGACTCCTAATATTCCATACATAGTGTGGTAGTAAATCAGTACTAGAGACTCCTAATATTCCATACATAGTGTGGTAGTAAATCAGTACTAGTTGGACTCCTAATATTCCATACATAGTGTGGTAGTAAATCAGTACTATAGACTCCTAATATTCCATACATAGTGTGGTAGTAAATCAGTACTATAGACTCCTAATATTCCATACATAGTGTGGTAGTAAATCAGTACTAGTTAAACTCCTAATATTCCATACATAGTGTGGTAGTAAATCAGTACTAGTTGGACTCCTAATATTCCATACATAGTGTGGTAGTAAATCAGTACTATAGACTCCTAATATTCCATACATAGTGTGGTAGTAAATCAGTACTATAGTTAGACTCCTAATATTCCATACATAGTGTGGTAGTAAATCAGTACTAGAGACTCCTAATATTCCATACATAGTGTGGTAGTAAATCAGTACTAGAGACTCCTAATATTCCATACATAGTGTGGTAGTAAATCAGTACTAGAGACTCCTAATATTCCATACATAGTGTGGTAGTAAATCAGTACTATAGTTAGACTCCTAATATTCCATACATAGTGTGGTAGTAAATCAGTACTAGAGACTCCTAATATTCCATACATAGTGTGGTAGTAAATCAGTACTAGAGACTCCTAATATTCCATACATAGTGTGGTAGTAAATCAGTACTAGAGACTCCTAATATTCCATACATAGTGTGGTAGTAAATCAGTACTATAGTTAGACTCCTAATATTCCATACATAGTGTGGTAGTAAATCAGTACTAGAGACTCCTAATATTCCATACATAGTGTGGTAGTAAATCAGTACTAGAGACTCCTAATATTCCATACATAGTGTGGTAGTAAATCAGTACTAGAGACTCCTAATATAACATACATAGTGTGGTAGTAAATCAGTACTATAGTTAGACTCCTAATATTCCATACATAGTGTGGTAGTAAATCAGTACTAGAGACTCCTAATATTCCATACATAGTGTGGTAGTAAATCAGTACTAGAGACTCCTAATATAACATACATAGTGTGGTAGTAAATCAGTACTATAGTTAGACTCCTAATATTCCATACATAGTGTGGTAGTAAATCAGTACTAGAGACTCCTAATATTCCATACATAGTGTGGTAGTAAATCAGTACTATAGTTAGACTCCTAATATTCCATACATAGTGTGGTAGTAAATCAGTACTAGAGACTCCTAATATTCCATACATAGTGTGGTAGTAAATCAGTACTAGAGACTCCTAATATTCCATACATAGTGTGGTAGTAAATCAGTACTAGAGACTCCTAATATTCCATACATAGTGTGGTAGTAAATCAGTACTAGAGACTCCTAATATTCCATACATAGTGTGGTAGTAAATCAGTACTAGAGACTCCTAATATTCCATACATAGTGTGGTAGTAAATCAGTACTATAGTTAGACTCCTAATATTCCATACATAGTGTGGTAGTAAATCAGTACTATAGACTCCTAATATTCCATACATAGTGTGGTAGTAAATCAGTACTATAGTTAGACTCCTAATACTCCATACATAGTGTGGTAGTAAATCAGTACTATAGTTAAACTCCTAATATTCCATACATAGTGTGGTAGTAAATAAGTACTATAGACTCCTAATATTCCATACATAGTGTGGTAGTAAATCAGTACTAGTTGGACTCCTAATATTCCATACATAGTGTGGTAGTAAATCAGTACTATAGTTAGACTCCTAATATTCCATACATAGTGTGGTAGTAAATCAGTACTATAGACTCCTAATATTCCATACATAGTGTGGTAGTAAATCAGTACTAGAGACTCCTAATATTCCATACATAGTGTGGTAGTAAATCAGTACTATAGACTCCTAATATTCCATACATAGTGTGGTAGTAAATCAGTACTAGAGACTCCTAATATTCCATACATAGTGTGGTAGTAAATCAGTACTAGAGACTCCTAATATTCCATACATAGTGTGGTAGTAAATCAGTACTATAGACTCCTAATATTCCATACATAGTGTGGTAGTAAATCAGTACTATAGACTCCTAATATTCCATACATAGTGTGGTAGTAAATCAGTACTATAGACTCCTAATATAACATACATAGTGTGGTAGTAAATCAGTACTATAGTTAAACTCCTAATATTCCATACATAGTGTGGTAGTAAATCAGTACTATAGTTAGACTCCTAATATTCCATACATAGTGTGGTAGTAAATAAGTACTATAGACTCCTAATATAACATACATAGTGTGGTAGTAAATCAGTACTATAGTTAGACTCCTAATATTCCATACATAGTGTGGTAGTAAATCAGTACTATAGTTAAACTCCTAATATTCCATACATAGTGTGGTAGTAAATCAGTACTAGAGACTCCTAATATAACATACATAGTGTGGTAGTAAATCAGTACTATAGTTAGACTCCTAATACTCCATACATAGTGTGGTAGTAAATCAGTACTATAGTTAAACTCCTAATATTCCATACATAGTGTGGTAGTAAATAAGTACTATAGACTCCTAATATTCCATACATAGTGTGGTAGTAAATCAGTACTAGTTGGACTCCTAATATTCCATACATAGTGTGGTAGTAAATCAGTACTATAGTTAGACTCCTAATATTCCATACATAGTGTGGTAGTAAATCAGTACTATAGACTCCTAATATTCCATACATAGTGTGGTAGTAAATCAGTACTAGAGACTCCTAATATTCCATACATAGTGTGGTAGTAAATCAGTACTATAGACTCCTAATATTCCATACATAGTGTGGTAGTAAATCAGTACTAGAGACTCCTAATATTCCATACATAGTGTGGTAGTAAATCAGTACTAGAGACTCCTAATATTCCATACATAGTGTGGTAGTAAATCAGTACTATAGACTCCTAATATTCCATACATAGTGTGGTAGTAAATCAGTACTATAGACTCCTAATATTCCATACATAGTGTGGTAGTAAATCAGTACTATAGACTCCTAATATTCCATACATAGTGTGGTAGTAAATCAGTACTAGTTGGACTCCTAATATTCCATACATAGTGTGGTAGTAAATCAGTACTATAGACTCCTAATATTCCATACATAGTGTGGTAGTAAATCAGTACTAGAGACTCCTAATATTCCATACATAGTGTGGTAGTAAATCAGTACTAGTTGGACTCCTAATATTCCATACATAGTGTGGTAGTAAATCAGTACTATAGACTCCTAATATTCCATACATAGTGTGGTAGTAAATCAGTACTATAGACTCCTAATATTCCATACATAGTGTGGTAGTAAATCAGTACTAGTTAAACTCCTAATATTCCATACATAGTGTGGTAGTAAATCAGTACTAGTTGGACTCCTAATATTCCATACATAGTGTGGTAGTAAATCAGTACTATAGACTCCTAATATTCCATACATAGTGTGGTAGTAAATCAGTACTATAGTTAGACTCCTAATATTCCATACATAGTGTGGTAGTAAATCAGTACTAGAGACTCCTAATATTCCATACATAGTGTGGTAGTAAATCAGTACTAGAGACTCCTAATATTCCATACATAGTGTGGTAGTAAATCAGTACTAGAGACTCCTAATATTCCATACATAGTGTGGTAGTAAATCAGTACTATAGTTAGACTCCTAATATTCCATACATAGTGTGGTAGTAAATCAGTACTAGAGACTCCTAATATTCCATACATAGTGTGGTAGTAAATCAGTACTAGAGACTCCTAATATTCCATACATAGTGTGGTAGTAAATCAGTACTAGAGACTCCTAATATTCCATACATAGTGTGGTAGTAAATCAGTACTATAGTTAGACTCCTAATATTCCATACATAGTGTGGTAGTAAATCAGTACTAGAGACTCCTAATATTCCATACATAGTGTGGTAGTAAATCAGTACTAGAGACTCCTAATATTCCATACATAGTGTGGTAGTAAATCAGTACTAGAGACTCCTAATATAACATACATAGTGTGGTAGTAAATCAGTACTATAGTTAGACTCCTAATATTCCATACATAGTGTGGTAGTAAATCAGTACTAGAGACTCCTAATATTCCATACATAGTGTGGTAGTAAATCAGTACTAGAGACTCCTAATATAACATACATAGTGTGGTAGTAAATCAGTACTATAGTTAGACTCCTAATATTCCATACATAGTGTGGTAGTAAATCAGTACTAGAGACTCCTAATATTCCATACATAGTGTGGTAGTAAATCAGTACTATAGTTAGACTCCTAATATTCCATACATAGTGTGGTAGTAAATCAGTACTAGAGACTCCTAATATTCCATACATAGTGTGGTAGTAAATCAGTACTAGAGACTCCTAATATTCCATACATAGTGTGGTAGTAAATCAGTACTAGAGACTCCTAATATTCCATACATAGTGTGGTAGTAAATCAGTACTAGAGACTCCTAATATTCCATACATAGTGTGGTAGTAAATCAGTACTAGAGACTCCTAATATTCCATACATAGTGTGGTAGTAAATCAGTACTATAGTTAGACTCCTAATATTCCATACATAGTGTGGTAGTAAATCAGTACTATAGACTCCTAATATTCCATACATAGTGTGGTAGTAAATCAGTACTATAGACTCCTAATATTCCATACATAGTGTGGTAGTAAATCAGTACTAGAGACTCCTAATATTCCATACATAGTGTGGTAGTAAATCAGTACTAGAGACTCCTAATATTCCATACATAGTGTGGTAGTAAATCAGTACTATAGTTAGACTCCTAATATTCCATACATAGTGTGGTAGTAAATCAGTACTATAGTTAGACTCCTAATATTCCATACATAGTGTGGTAGTAAATCAGTACTATAGTTAAACTCCTAATATTCCATACATAGTGTGGTAGTAAATCAGTACTATAGACTCCTAATACTCCATACATAGTGTGGTAGTAAATCAGTACTAGTTGGACTCCTAATATTCCATACATAGTGTGGTAGTAAATCAGTACTAGTTGGACTCCTAATATTCCATACATAGTGTGGTAGTAAATCAGTACTATAGACTCCTAATATTCCATACATAGTGTGGTAGTAAATCAGTACTAGTTGGACTCCTAATATTCCATACATAGTGTGGTAGTAAATCAGTACTATAGACTCCTAATACTCCATACATAGTGTGGTAGTAAATCAGTACTATAGACTCCTAATACTCCATACATAGTGTGGTAGTAAATCAGTACTATAGACTCCTAATACTCCATACATAGTGTGGTAGTAAATCAGTACTATAGACTCCTAATATTCCATACATAGTGTGGTAGTAAATCAGTACTAGAGACTCCTAATATTCCATACATAGTGTGGTAGTAAATCAGTACTATAGACTCCTAATATTCCATACATAGTGTGGTAGTAAATCAGTACTATAGACTCCTAATATTCCATACATAGTGTGGTAGTAAATCAGTACTAGTTGGACTCCTAATATTCCATACATAGTGTGGTAGTAAATCAGTACTATAGACTCCTAATATTCCATACATAGTGTGGTAGTAAATCAGTACTAGTTGGACTCATAATACTCCATACATAGTGTGGTAGTAAATCAGTACTATAGACTCCTAATATTCCATACATAGTGTGGTAGTAAATCAGTACTAGAGACTCCTAATATTCCATACATAGTGTGGTAGTAAATCAGTACTAGAGACTCCTAATATTCCATACATAGTGTGGTAGTAAATCAGTACTATAGACTCCTAATATTCCATACATAGTGTGGTAGTAAATCAGTACTAGTTGGACTCCTAATATTCCATACATAGTGTGGTAGTAAATCAGTACTAGAGACTCCTAATATTCCATACATAGTGTGGTAGTAAATCAGTACTAGAGACTCCTAATATTCCATACATAGTGTGGTAGTAAATCAGTACTATAGACTCCTAATATTCCATACATAGTGTGGTAGTAAATCAGTACTAGAGACTCCTAATATTCCATACATAGTGTGGTAGTAAATCAGTACTATAGTTAGACTCCTAATATTCCATACATAGTGTGGTAGTAAATCAGTACTATAGTTAGACTCCTAATATTCCATACATAGTGTGGTAGTAAATCAGTACTATAGACTCCTAATATTCCATACATAGTGTGGTAGTAAATCAGTACTATAGACTCCTAATATTCCATACATAGTGTGGTAGTAAATCAGTACTAGTTGGACTCCTAATATTCCATACATAGTGTGGTAGTAAATCAGTACTAGTTGGACTCCTAATATTCCATACATAGTGTGGTAGTAAATCAGTACTATAGACTCCTAATATTCCATACATAGTGTGGTAGTAAATCAGTACTAGAGACTCCTAATATTCCATACATAGTGTGGTAGTAAATCAGTACTATAGACTCCTAATATTCCATACATAGTGTGGTAGTAAATCAGTACTAGAGACTCCTAATATTCCATACATAGTGTGGTAGTAAATCAGTACTATAGACTCCTAATATTCCATACATAGTGTGGTAGTAAATCAGTACTATAGACTCCTAATACTCCATACATAGTGTGGTAGTAAATCAGTACTATAGACTCCTAATATTCCATACATAGTGTGGTAGTAAATCAGTACTATAGACTCCTAATATTCCATACACAGTGTGGTAGTAAATCAGTACTAGAGACTCCTAATACTCCATACATAGTGTGGTAGTAAATCAGTACTATAGACTCCTAATATTCCATACATAGTGTGGTAGTAAATCAGTACTATAGACTCCTAATATTCCATACATAGTGTGGTAGTAAATCAGTACTAGAGACTCCTAATATTCCATACATAGTGTGGTAGTAAATCAGTACTAGAGACTCCTAATATTCCATACATAGTGTGGTAGTAAATCAGTACTATAGACTCCTAATATTCCATACATAGTGTGGTAGTAAATCAGTACTAGAGACTCCTAATATTCCATACATAGTGTGGTAGTAAATCAGTACTATAGACTCCTAATATTCCATACATAGTGTGGTAGTAAATCAGTACTATAGACTCCTAATACTCCATACATAGTGTGGTAGTAAATCAGTACTATAGACTCCTAATATTCCATACATAGTGTGGTAGTAAATCAGTACTATAGACTCCTAATATTCCATACACAGTGTGGTAGTAAATCAGTACTAGAGACTCCTAATATTCCATACATAGTGTGGTAGTAAATCAGTACTATAGTTAGACTCCTAATATTCCATACATAGTGTGGTAGTAAATCAGTACTATAGACTCCTAATATTCCATACATAGTGTGGTAGTAAATCAGTACTAGAGACTCCTAATATTCCATACATAGTGTGGTAGTAAATCAGTACTATAGACTCCTAATATTCCATACATAGTGTGGTAGTAAATCAGTACTAGAGACTCCTAATACTCCATACATAGTGTGGTAGTAAATCAGTACTATAGTTAGACACCTAATATTCCATACATAGTGTGGTAGTAAATCAGTACTATAGACTCCTAATATTCCATACATAGTGTGGTAGTAAATCAGTACTATAGACTCCTAATATTCCATACATAGTGTGGTAGTAAATCAGTACTAGTTGGACTCCTAATATTCCATACATAGTGTGGTAGTAAATCAGTACTAGTTGGACTCCTAATATTCCATACATAGTGTGGTAGTAAATCAGTACTAGAGACTCCTAATATTCCATACATAGTGTGGTAGTAAATCAGTACTATAGACTCCTAATATTCCATACATAGTGTGGTAGTAAATCAGTACTAGAGACTCCTAATACTCCATACATAGTGTGGTAGTAAATCAGTACTATAGTTAGACTCCTAATATTCCATACATAGTGTGGTAGTAAATCAGTACTATAGACTCCTAATATTCCATACATAGTGTGGTAGTAAATCAGTACTATAGACTCCTAATATTCCATACATAGTGTGGTAGTAAATCAGTACTATAGACTCCTAATATTCCATACATAGTGTGGTAGTAAATCAGTACTATAGACTCCTAATATTCCATACATAGTGTGGTAGTAAATCAGTACTAGAGACTCCTAATACTCCATACATAGTGTGGTAGTAAATCAGTACTATAGACTCCTAATATTCCATACATAGTGTGGTAGTAAATCAGTACTATAGTTAGACTCCTAATATTCCATACATAGTGTGGTAGTAAATCAGTACTATAGACTCCTAATATTCCATACATAGTGTGGTAGTAAATCAGTACTATAGACTCCTAATATTCCATACATAGTGTGGTAGTAAATCAGTACTAGAGACTCCTAATATTCCATACATAGTGTGGTAGTAAATCAGTACTATAGACTCCTAATATTCCATACATAGTGTGGTAGTAAATCAGTACTATAGACTCCTAATACTCCATACATAGTGTGGTAGTAAATCAGTACTATAGTTAGACTCCTAATATTCCATACATAGTGTGGTAGTAAATCAGTACTATAGTTAGACTCCTAATATTCCATACATAGTGTGGTAGTAAATCAGTACTATAGACTCCTAATATTACATACAGTGTGGTAGTAAATCAGTACTAGTTAGACTCCTAATATTCCATACATAGTGTGGTAGTAAATCAGTACTATAGACTCCTAATATTCCATACATAGTGTGGTAGTAAATCAGTACTATAGACTCCTAATATTCCATACATAGTGTGGTAGTAAATCAGTACTAGTTGGACTCCTAATATTCCATACATAGTGTGGTAGTAAATCAGTACTAGTTGGACTCCTAATATTCCATACATAGTGTGGTAGTAAATCAGTACTAGAGACTCCTAATATTCCATACATAGTGTGGTAGTAAATCAGTACTATAGACTCCTAATATTCCATACATAGTGTGGTAGTAAATCAGTACTAGAGACTCCTAATACTCCATACATAGTGTGGTAGTAAATCAGTACTATAGTTAGACTCCTAATATTCCATACATAGTGTGGTAGTAAATCAGTACTATAGA
This sequence comes from Protomyctophum parallelum, assembly GCF_964188405.1. Lineage (NCBI taxonomy): Eukaryota > Metazoa > Chordata > Actinopteri > Myctophiformes > Myctophidae > Protomyctophum > Protomyctophum parallelum. The sequence continues at coordinate 55,031,633 of NC_139705.1, read as the reverse complement.
CTCCTAATATTCCATACATAGTGTGGTAGTAAATCAGTACTAGTTGGACTCCTAATATTCCATACATAGTGTGGTAGTAAATCAGTACTAGAGACTCCTAATATTCCATACATAGTGTGGTAGTAAATCAGTACTATAGACTCCTAATATTCCATACATAGTGTGGTAGTAAATCAGTACTATAGACTCCTAATATTCCATACATAGTGTGGTAGTAAATCAGTACTATAGTTAGACTCCTAATATTCCATACATAGTGTGGTAGTAAATCAGTACTATAGTTAGACTCCTAATATTCCATACATAGTGTGGTAGTAAATCAGTACTATAGACTCCTAATATTCCATACATAGTGTGGTAGTAAATCAGTACTATAGTTAGACTCCTAATATTCCATACATAGTGTGGTAGTAAATCAGTACTATAGTTAGACTCCTAATATTCCATACATAGTGTGGTAGTAAATCAGTACTATAGACTCCTAATATTCCATACATAGTGTGGTAGTAAATCAGTACTATAGTTAGACTCCTAATATTCCATACATAGTGTGGTAGTAAATCAGTACTAGAGACTCCTAATATTCCATACATAGTGTGGTAGTAAATCAGTACTATAGTTAGACTCCTAATATTCCATACATAGTGTGGTAGTAAATCAGTGTCATACACACAAAATAACAAGGATGTGTAAAAGAAGAAAATGAATAATGTGCCACGGACAACAACACCAAGCTAAGTCTTTTGCAATGCCTCGTCTGACTGTACGCTGTCTGTCTGTCTGTCTGTCTGTCTGTCTGTCTGTCTGTCTGTCTGTCTGTCTGTCTGTCTGTCTGTCTGTCTGTCTGTCTGTCTGACTGTACGGTACGGTACGCTGGACACATCGATGACCCCTGAGTGGAGGCGCGATCAAATCGCCACACACGTGCGCACACACATGCACACAAACACACGCGCGCACGCGCACACACACACACACACACACACACACACACACACACACACACACACACACACACCGCTGGATCTCATACTACAGCCTCCGGTTCTTTAGGGTCTTACCGATGCAGTTCTTGCCGTCTCTCCTCAAACCACACAGCATGGCTTGTCTGCTCCGATCTACATCCAGGGAGGGAGAGAGAGAGAGAGAGAGAGAGAGAGAGAGAGAGAGAGAGAGAGAGAGAGAGAGAGAGAGAGAGAGAGAGAGAGAGAGAGAGAGAGAGAGAGAGAGAGAGAGCCTTGTTGATCTTCCTCTCCTGGGGATTAAGTGAGAAGAAGGAACTGTGTAGCCCCCCCTTCCCTTCCCCAAAGGGGAGAGAGAGAGAGAGAGAGAGAGAGAGAGAGAGAGAGACAGCTGTGTGTTCTTGTCTTGTTCTTCACACGCTGCTTAAACGAGAAACACCATCTTTAGTTTGGGACTCTTCTTCATGTCCTACTAATCTAATGTCTTCATAAGGACGTCCACTGTGTGTAAAGTCAGTCCTACTAATCTAATGTCTTCATAAGGACGTCCACTGTGTGTAAAGTCAGTCCTACTAATCTAATGTCTTCATAAGGACGTCCACTGTGTGTAAAGTCAGTCCTACTAATCTAATGTCTTCATAAGGACGTCCACTGTGTGTAAAGTCAGTCCTACTAATCTAATGTCTTCATAAGGACGTCCACTGTGTGTAAAGTCAGTCCTACTAATCTAATGTCTTCATAAGGACGTCCACTGTGTGTAAAGTCAGTCCTACTAATCTAATGTCTTCATAAGGATGTTCACTGTGTGTAAAGTCAGTCCTACTAATCTAATGTCTTCATAAGGACGTCCACTGTGTGTAAAGTCAGTCCTACTAATCTAATGTCTTCATAAGGACGTCCACTGTGTGTAAAGTCAGTCCTACTAATCTAATGTCTTCATAAGGACGTCCACTGTGTGTAAAGTCCAGTCCTACTAATCTAATGTCTTCATAAGGACGTCCACTGTGTGTAAAGTCCTACTAATCTAATGTCTTCATAAGGATGTTCACTGTGTGTAAAGTCAGTCCTACTAATCTAATGTCTTCATAAGGACGTTCACTGTGTGTAAAGTCCTACTAATCTAATGTCTTCATAAGGACGTCCACTGTGTGTAAAGTCCTACTAATCTAATGTCTTCATAAGGACGTCCACTGTGTGTAAAGTCCTACTAATCTAATGTCTTCATAAGGACGTCCACTGTGTGTAAAGTCAGTCCTACTAATCTAATGTCTTCATAAGGACGTCCACTGTGTGTAAAGTCAGTCCTACTAATCTAATGTCTTCATAAGGACGTCCACTGTGTGTAAAGTCCTACTAATCTAATGTCTTCATAAGGACGTCCACTGTGTGTAAAGTCAGTCCTACTAATCTAATGTCTTCATAAGGACGTCCACTGTGTGTAAAGTCAGTCCTACTAATCTAATGTCTTCATAAGGACGTCCACTGTGTGTAAAGTCAGTCCTACTAATCTAATGTCTTCATAAGGACGTCCACTGTGTGTAAAGTCCAGTCCTACTAATCTAATGTCTTCATAAGGACGTCCACTGTGTGTAAAGTCAGTCCTACTAATCTAATGTCTTCATAAGGACGTCCACTGTGTGTAAAGTCAGTCCTACTAATCTAATGTCTTCATAAGGATGTTCACTGTGTGTAAAGTCAGTCCTACTAATCTAATGTCTTCATAAGGACGTCCACTGTGTGTAAAGTCCTACTAATCTAATGTCTTCATAAGGACGTCCACTGTGTGTAAAGTCAGTCCTACTAATCTAATGTCTTCATAAGGACGTCCACTGTGTGTAAAGTCAGTCCTACTAATCTAATGTCTTCATAAGGACGTCCACTGTGTGTAAAGTCCTACTAATCTAATGTCTTCATAAGGACGTCCACTGTGTGTAAAGTCCAGTCCTACTAATCTAATGTCTTCATAAGGACGTCCACTGTGTGTAAAGTCAGTCCTACTAATCTAATGTCTTCATAAGGACGTCCACTGTGTGTAAAGTCCAGTCCTACTAATCTAATGTCTTCATAAGGACGTTCACTGTGTGTAAAGTCCTACTAATCTAATGTCTTCATAAGGACGTCCACTGTGTGTAAAGTCCTACTAATCTAATGTCTTCATAAGGACGTCCACTGTGTGTAAAGTCCTACTAATCTAATGTCTTCATAAGGACGTCCACTGTGTGTAAAGTCAGTCCTACTAATCTAATGTCTTCATAAGGACGTCCACTGTGTGTAAAGTCAGTCCTACTAATCTAATGTCTTCATAAGGACGTCCACTGTGTGTAAAGTCCTACTAATCTAATGTCTTCATAAGGACGTCCACTGTGTGTAAAGTCCTACTAATCTAATGTCTTCATAAGGACGTCCACTGTGTGTAAAGTCAGTCCTACTAATCTAATGTCTTCATAAGGACGTCCACTGTGTGTAAAGTCAGTCCTACTAATCTAATGTCTTCATAAGGACGTCCACTGTGTGTAAAGTCCAGTCCTACTAATCTAATGTCTTCATAAGGACGTCCACTGTGTGTAAAGTCAGTCCTACTAATCTAATGTCTTCATAAGGACGTCCACTGTGTGTAAAGTCAGTCCTACTAATCTAATGTCTTCATAAGGATGTTCACTGTGTGTAAAGTCAGTCCTACTAATCTAATGTCTTCATAAGGACGTCCACTGTGTGTAAAGTCCTACTAATCTAATGTCTTCATAAGGACGTCCACTGTGTGTAAAGTCAGTCCTACTAATCTA
>NC_139705.1:54995388-55017888 GCF_964188405.1 Protomyctophum parallelum | reverse complement strand
CAATCAAATCAGCCCAGCAGCAGATTATATATAATATATATACAGGTGACAACAGGCCATATAGTAAAGATTATAATATAATATATATACAGGTCAACAGGCCATATAGTAAAGATTATAATATGCTGCATGGATGTTACAATAGGTTGACTATTTGTAGAATGCCTAAAACCTAGAAAAAGGCCTAGTGTTGAAGAGAAGCTGAAGGCATTCTATATTATTGACTCATTCCTTCAACTCCCACTCATGGAGCTACAGATCCTACAGGGATCTAGTAGGTTCACACAGCTACTGTACATCCTACTGTTGATATTCTATTGTCTATGACTCTGTCTCACCCTGTCTGGACTGCTCTCTGAACGTAGAGCAATTTACAATTTAGGCATTTAGCAGACGCTCTTGATCCAGAGCGACTTACATTAAAGGACAACTTTATTTCAACCAAGGTTCATGTTTTAGGTTGTTATTAGAGAAAGTAAAAGATGAGTGTTAATTTTTCTTTTCATTTGCAGCTTTCTTTTGTTTTAGGGATTTTAGCTGTTTTTGACAGGGGGGCGGGGGCATTCGAGCATGGGGCTAAATATGTATTTTTTTACCAAATGTTATGGTGATTTATTTTTGTATTATTTACTATAGTCCTAATAAACCCCAGGAAATTACATTTGGCCACAGCAGATCACAGGATCTACTGAATGTGAAGGTAGCCTACTGGGGGAAGGCTTATACTGTGTGTATAGGCTCAATATGTCAGTTTGTCACATTCAATAGATCCTGTGATCTTTTGTGGCCAGATGTAATTTCGTGGGGTTTATTAGGACTATAGTAAATAATAAAAAAATGAATCGCCATAATATTTTGTAAAGAAATACATATTTAGCCCCATGCTCGAATGCCCCCGCCCCCTGTCAAAAACTGCAAAAATCCCCAAAACAAAAGAATGCAGCAAATGAAAGAAAACTCTCATCTTTTAGTTTCTCTAATAACAACCTAAAACATGAACCTTGGTTGAAAAAAACTAAAGTTGTCCTTTAAGCAAAAACAAAAGCATGTCATACATCACATATATAAAAAGTAGTTATCATGAATCATGTATAAACTAAGAACGTAACAGTGGAGTATCTTATATGTCAACTATACATACTATACTATATTATATATTATACATGTGTACTATAAAGTGCTATGACTACATAGAATGCAATTCTAGTGCTGTCTATTTAAACGAGCTATAAGTCTGTCTAAAATACTGTCTAAGTCTACATGAAGTGCTATCTAAGGGGCTAGGCTAGGGCAAGTGCTAGAACATACTGATAGCAGACAGACATATTCTATCTCAACCTGACTGGCCTGGGATCTGAACATAGAACATACTGTTGATAGCAGACAGACATATTCTATCTCAACCTGCCTGACCTGGGATCTGAACATAGAACATACTGTTGATAGCAGACAGACATATTCTATCTCAACCTGACTGGCCTGGGATCTGAACATAGAACATACTGTTGATAGCAGACAGACTTATTCTATCTCAACCTGACTGGCCTGGGATCTGAACGTAGAACCTACTGTTGAGCAGACAGACTTATTCTATCTCAACCTGACTGGCCTGGGATCTGAACGTAGAACATACTGTTGATAGCAGACAGACTTATTCTATCTCAACCTGACTGGCCTGGGATCTGAACGTAGAACATACTGTTGATAGCAGACAGACATATTCTATCTCAACCTGACTGGCCTGGGATCTGAACGTAGAACATACTGTTGATAGCAGACAGACTTATTCTATCTCAACCTGACTGGCCTGGGATCTGAACGTAGAACATACTGTTGATAGCAGACAGACTTATTCTATCTCAACCTGACTGGCCTGGGATCTGAACGTAGAACCTACTGTTGATAGCAGACAGACTTATTCTATCTCAACCTGACTGGCCTGGGATCTGAACGTAGAACCTACTGTTGATAGCAGACAGACTTATTCTATCTCAACCTGACTGGCCTGGGATCTGAACATAGAACATACTGTTGATAGCAGACAGACATATTCTATCTCACCCTGACTGGCCTGGGATCTGAACATAGAACATACTGTTGATAGCAGACAGACTTATTCTATCTCAACCTGACTGGCCTGGGATCTGAACGTAGAACATACTGTTGATAGCAGACAGACTTATTCTATCTCAACCTGACTGGCCTGGGATCTGAACGTAGAACATACTGTTGATAGCAGACAGACTTATTCTATCTCAACCTGACTGGCCTGGGATCTGAACGTAGAACATACTGTTGATAGCAGACAGACATATTCTATCTCAACCTGACTGGCCTGGGATCTGAACGTAGAACATACTGTTGATAGCAGAGACTTATTCTATCTCAACCTGACTGGCCTGGGATCTGAACATAGAACATACTGTTGATAGCAGAGACTTATTCTATCTCAACCTGACTGGCCTGGGATCTGAACGTAGAACATACTGTTGATAGCAGACAGACTTATTCTATCTCAACCTGACTGGCCTGGGATCTGAACGTAGAACATACTGTTGATAGCAGACAGACATATTCTATCTCAACCTGACTGGCCTGGGATCTGAACATAGAACATACTGTTGATAGCAGAGACTTATTCTATCTCAACCTGACTGGCCTGGGATCTGAACGTAGAACCTACTGTTGATAGCAGACAGACTTATTCTATCTCAACCTGACTGGCCTGGGATCTGAACGTAGAACATACTGTTGATAGCAGAGACTTATTCTATCTCAACCTGACTGGCCTGGGATCTGAACGTAGAACATACTGTTGATAGCAGAGACTTATTCTATCTCACCCTGACTGGCCTGGGATCTGAACGTAGAACATACTGTTGATAGCAGACAGACTTATTCTAGATGCTAGATTCTATTCTAGATGCATCTTATTTGATCTGATCGAACCCTGACTGGCCTGGCATCACAGGAGGGAACTTGGCTTAACCCATTCTGAACGGGCACCCATTTTGGTGTCAGCATCATGTTATGCTTTAGCTATTTAAAAATAGCAGATCTACAAGCTCATATCGCGCCACCGAGTGGCGCGATATGAGCTTGTAGGTCTGCTATTTTTGAAAAATCGAAGAGCGACTGACATTTTTAGAATCTGATCTCAGGTCAGAATGGGTTCATCAGACCAGTGTGTGTCCGGCGGAAACCTCGTATGAATCTGATCTCAGATCAGAATGGGTTAAATATCAGTCTTAAATTAATTTTAAAACAATCCTTTCATACTTATTTGGTGTGCATTGATGGATTCGTAGCAGTGTTGTTTTCGTCGACTAAAACGAAGACGAGAAATGTTCGTCGACTACCTTTTTTCACTGACTAAAACTAAAGAAAAACTAAATAAAGACGAATCTATGATGTCTAAAACTAAGACTAAATATACTGACAATTTCGTCAAAAAATAAAAACTAGACTAAAATGTTAGGAAGGGACTAGTTCCAGTTAGATCCAGTTTCATGCTGGGTTGCATGCTGAAAATAGCAGATATACAATCTCATGTAGATTGTGAGATTGTATATCTGCTATTTTCAGCATGCAACCAAAGTGTAAAATATGTCATTACAACGACATCAAGGCCTGTCAAAACACATTTTAGTCGACTAAATCACCTGTAGATTTAGTCGACTAAAATCATATGACATTTAGTGGACTAAAACTAGACTAAACACTAGAACATTCCATGGTGACTAAAATGTGACTAAACCTAAGTGAAAACTATTCAAGAGACTAATGACTAAAACTAAAATAGAAATTTGCTGCCAAAAACAAAACTGCTTCGTAGAACTACAGAAGTGTTCCCAATCCATGTCATGTAATAAGTGACAGCACAAGTTACACGATTGTTAAAAAATAATAATATATAAAGAAGAATTTGTCCAACATGCCGATACATTTACGTTCCCAAACGATCACCTTTCTAAAATATTAAATGTTGTGTATATTGAATGTTGCTGTTATTAATGTGATGTTGTCTTATGAATTGATTGCACGGGACCAACCAGAATGGAAACAAGACCGCAAGCAGCTTTCTTTTTGGTGCCTATCCCCTTTTTTTACTGTACTTTATTCTGTCTGATAAACTATTCAAACAATATATACAGTATGATTATACTGTATACATTAATATGAATAAGATATCTGTAAATATCTCTAATTGCCTTAGGGCCGATTCAGAGCCGAATAAAAGTGTGTTCGGCGCTGTAGAGCCTACAATTCGGGGGGGGGGGGGGGGGTACCGTCCTAAAGTCGGCTCTTCGGTGCTACTGAAAATTTCTGACGAGCCGAAATCATTTGGGCACTACAGCGCCGAAACAGTACGGTAAAATAGGAGTATGAATCGGCCCTTATTGTCTTACCTTTGGTCCTGCCTCTGATGATGCCGAGGCGACACCTGACAGAGAAAGAGAACATATTTCTCCTCTTCCCTGTATTCCTCCTCTCCTCTCCTCCTCCTCCTCCAGCCCATAGCGATGTGTTCCTCCTCTCCTCTCCTGTCTGGGAGAAGAGTTTGGCTTTGGCGCGCCCCGTCCCGATCAGGACTCTAGCTGACATGATGTTCATGTTCTTCTTTCTTCAGAGCACCGGGACAGGACAGGACAGGACAGGAGGGCAGCAGGGCTCTTCTCCTACGTCCTCCTGGTCCTTTTCAGCATGGCATCTTTCTGAACAACGACCGGTCCTCTCCTCTCCTCTCCTCCCGTCTGGAGTCTGGACAACATCCAAGAACCCTCCTGTCCTTCAGAGCCAGCCCAGGAGGAGGAGGAGTGGGCGGGCGGGCGGAAGGATGGATGTTTTCAAATGAGGAAAGATGCTAACACTCTACAGTCAGAGGAGTGGGCGGATGGATGGAACGGAGGATGCGTTCAAATCAGGAAAGATGCAAACACTCTACTGACTACATTTTAAACCATTTAGAGCTGCGACCAGATTCTACAAAATGTCTTCTAGACTTTCTAAATCATGACTTATCTGGAGAAAAAAAAACTATGTTTTTCTATATCAGTGGCCTCCGACCCCCCCATCTGAACCTTCCAGGGACCCCGCCCTCCAGAAGCAAACATTTGCTGTGACAGATAATCATCCCTGCATGGCAGTGTTCTCTACGTGGGCAGATGGAAAGGAGGGGCAAAGAAAGGGCTGCCTGCCAGAACGCAATGCAATGGAAACACACAAGACTCCCGGGAGGATGGCTTCTGTTCTCTGAAGAGGCAACATTCACTGAAGAGACAACATTTAAAAGCTTCTGTTCTCTGAAGAGACACCATCTCTCTCAGGGAGGATGGTTTCTGTTCTCTGAAGAGACATCTCTCTCAGGGAGGATGGCTTCTGTTCTCTGAAGAGACATTTAAAAGCTTCTGTTTTCTGAAGAGACACCATCTCTCTCAGGGAGGATGGCTTCTGTTCTCTGAAGAGAACATTAACTGAAGAGGCAACATTTAAAAGCTTCTGTTCTCTGAAGAGGCAACATTCACTGAAGAGACAACATTAACTGAAGAGGCAACATAATACCGTAATCTCTCTCTCAAGTTCTGGAGAAAACAAAACAAGTTGTAAGAAACCACTTTAAAGGAGAATTCCATACTAAAAGGCTTTCTTACCTTTCTTTGTAGTTGTTACGTCCCCACCAAAGAGGTCCAGGTGTTATTTTGTGCAAAAGCTCCTTATTGGCTATTTTCCCTACCATAAGCCCTAAATGAATTGCATTGAATTGAATGGGAATTGAATGGGGCTATGGGGTGTTGTGCTAATTCGCTTATTTCCATCGCTCAAAATTATAATTTCTTTGTATACATCCTCTCTTCATAATGTAAATAATATCCCAAGCGGCACACTTTACTACTTCTTTCGATGGAAATAAGCGAACTAGCATAACACCCCATAGCCCCATTCAATGCAATGCAATTCATTGAGGGCTTATGGTAGGGAAAATAGCCAATAAGGAGCTTTTGCACAAAAAAACACCTGGACCTCTTTGGTGGGGACGTAACAACTACAAAGAAAGGTAAGAAAGATAAGAAAGCATTCAGCATGGAATTCTCCTTTAACAGCTCTAGTGGCATCCTAATAATTCAACCAGGGGGACAAACATTGGGCTGAAAAACAGCACATGGACGAGGCTAATTTAATATAAACTAGGCCTGAGACTTGCACCCTCTGTGGACATGCCTTAAAACGTTCCTTTGAAGCAGCATGTGTGGATGGTTCAACCTGCATTTGCCGATTTATCCAATACTTAATGATTTAGTTGAATTGTACAGCATGGTCATGGTCTATTGTATTGCACGTAAAGCACTTTGTGTGTCCTTTGTACATAAATAAAATGTACTTATTTTAACCCATTCTGAACGGGAACCCCTTTTGGTGTTAGCTATTGAAAAATAGCAGATCTACAAGCTCATAGCGCGCCACCGAGTGGCACGCTATGAGCTTGTAGGTCTGCTATTTTTGAAAAATCGAAGGACTGACATTTTTTAGAATCTGATCTCAGGTCAGAATGGGTTAATCAGACCAGTGTGTGTCCAGTGGAAACCTCGTATGAATCTGATCTCAGGTCAGAATGGGTTAAACTATAAAGTAGACCAAGTAGGCCTACATACCGGTACCCTATTGGCCTGAATGGAAGACAGTTTATTTCCTAAAACAGGGTATTATAATCAGGGACTGGAGACTATTTGACATTCAAATGTTCCATTTCCACAAAATCATCTTGAAAAATGGAGTTTATATTCTGGCGCAACGCGGTAACACCCTGGGCTCAGGTATTAGTTTAAGTATAGAAGGTTCAACGTGTTTAAAAGGAAAACACGTGGTAACATTTTATTCTAATATATGCATGAAAATGATCAGATTTAATTCCCTAGTAGAGATGCAGCGGTGTGTTTACGTTTCACAACATGACTCCATGTCGTCAGTAGCATTCTGCATGCCGTGTGAATGCAGGATTAACATTTTAGTTTCAGACCAAAAGTTGACCAAAATATTAGTTATTTTTAAAACACAGCTTTAGGGTAATTGTAAATGAGGAGTCTGCTGTAAAGAGCCTAACCGTTGCCAACATCGTTGTCTGGCTCAACCCTTTGAGGGAAAATAATTTATTTCACTTCCATGTCTTACAAATGAATTTTTAATTCTTCCAATTCTCCAGACCTGGCATTTAGAGGTCTATCCCCAGTAACCACAACAATGTCCAATATCACAAATAAACTAACATTGTAAATGGAAAAAACAAAAAGAACAATCTGTAAGCAGTTTGTACATTTTTAAAGACATTTTCTGTGTGTTTATTGTGAAAATAATAATTGCAGCAAAGCAGGCAGAGGATCTATTCGTTCTCCTCACTGCGCAGCCTGGCGTTGGGGTTTGTGATCTTGATGGCGAGCTGCGCTGCTCTCTCAACGATCAGCTTCCTGTTCTTGGAGGACACGTTGTGGGCGATCTCTGCACAGAAGGTCCTAAAAGAGAAAGCAGAGAAGAAGAGGGTCGTTAAGTACTATATCTACACGATAAATACAGTCAATTTCAAGGTCCTAAACAGAAACCAGACGGTCGTTAAGTAAGATAAATACAGTCAACTTCAGTGCCTTATTTTCCACACAGATCTGATTAGATTAACACATTCTGGGCGGGAACCCCTTTTGCTGTTAGCATTATGTTATACTTTAGCTATTGAAAAATAGCAGATCTACAAGCTCATAGCGCGCCACCGAGTGGCGCGCTATGAGCTCGTAGGTCTGCCATTTTTGAAAAAATCAATCAAATGTGGCACAAATCATTGAATATATATTATTTCAGAGCGAACATTTTTAACTAAAATATTGGGGGGGGGGGGGTCCCTGGAACTACATATTTTGAGATGGGGGTCCGTGGCCCAATAGAGATAATTCTAGGGGTCCTTGACATGAAAAAGGTTGAGCACCGCTGACATAGAAACATGGGTTTTTCAGAAAAATGATTTAGAAGCCTTTTTCTTAATCGACCCCAGTCCAAAATGGGTTAAGACACGTCACAAAGCTCAGGCTTTGCTCTGTAAAGCACTTTGAGCTGCAGGTCATGACATTAAAGGAGCTTTACAAATAGTAGAATTATTAAATTGGCCAACAGAAACAGAATTGTATTTATTCAAAGGTTCCAATGTCCAACGCCACAACACAATTAAATGGGTGCAGTACTTAAGGTTAGACAGTTTTTACCCATGTCTAACCAATGACTAGTCTAAACTAAGTATGCACCCCCAATTCAATTGTAAATTGCAATTATTTGTAATTTGCGACAGCCCTCGAGTGTTTAACCTGCAACGTGATTCAAGTAAAACCAGGACGTACTTGTTGCACATCATGCAATAAAAGTAGGGCCGGGACTTTAACGCGTTAATCGAGATTAATTAACTACAGAAAAATTAATCGCACCTTTTTGTTTCCCCCATAATAAAGTTGTTTTTATTTGTTTTCTCATGCCCAGCCATGTAAAGCACATTTGAGTATTCATATACACACTGAACACACTTTATATATAAGGCACTTGGTGCCTATATATATCACCTGCCTATATATCACTGTTGGGATAAAACACATTTTTCTATGGAGTTCTGTGTTGCCTATAGAACTGGAGGTCTGAAAAAAACAGTAACATTATGAAGTACATTTTTGTGATGTCACTGAGATGTACTTCATAATGTTACCGATTATTTTTCAGACGTCCAGTTCTAGGCAACACAGAATGGGGGGGACTTTCTTATTATATCCACACAACAACTCTAAGGTATATTAATGACAGTAAAATGTTGAAAATGAGTGGAATCCCGTAGTTACTATTCACTGGGATACCAAAAACATTTGAAAAAAAGGTTTCTCACTGTTCTCGGGTTAAATGGTCTCGCACCTTCCTACCTACATGACTGCCTGCCTAAATATGTCCCAAACAGCCCCCTAAGGTCTTCCACTGCTGGCCTGCTCGCTTTGCCTAAAACAAATGGCAACAAAAAAATACGGGGAAGCAGCTTTTTGCTTCTACGGGCCGTCGGCATGGAACAAGCTCCCACTGTACCTTCGTCAGGCAGCCTCTGTAGACATTTTTAAAGCTCAGCTCAAGACCCACTTCTACAACATTGCTTTTAATTGATCTTTTATTTTTTGTTATTCATGTCCTCACTGTATTGCATTACTGCTTGTTTTTTAATGTCGTTGCCTTGCTTTTCTTTTATTCTCCATTGTTCTGTAAAGCACCTTGAGCTGCATTTCATGTCATGAAAGGTGCTATACAAATAAAGTTTTATTATCATTATTATTAAATATTGATATGCAATTAAAATGCGACTAATCGAGATTAATTAACTACAAAGCCTCTGATTAATTAGATAAATTTTTTTAATCGAGTCCCAGCTCTAAATAAAAGTAGAACAATGTAATCGGAGTAAAATACGTACTTGTTGCACATCATGAGCACCTCCAGCTCCTTCATGTTGTTGATGAGGAACTTCTTGAAGCCGGTGGGCAGCATGTGTTTGGTCTTCTTGTTGGACCCGTATCCGATGTTGGGCATCAACATCTGGCCCTTGAAGCGCCGGCGGACCCTGTTGTCGATACCTCGGGGCTTACGCCAGCTTTTCTGTTGGGACACGAGAACCAGAGAATACACACCGTCAGAACCAGAGAATACACACCGTCAGAACCAGAGAATACACACTGTCACATTATGGGGTTCTGTTGGGACAAGAAGCAGAGAATACACTGTCACACTTTTCCGTTGGGATTACAGAAAAGCAGAATAAAACTTTGTCACATTTCACTGATTTCAGGTTCAGAGATGAAAGGATGAAATAGTTGTTATTCACGAAGAACGAATGTGCTAGTTTGATCACTTCAAATACTTTCCGCTTAAAAAAAAAAGAAAAAAAAACTAGGCTAGTAACCGAAAATAGCCGATCTACATGCTCACAACACGTCACAGCGCGGTGTGTTGTGAGCATCTAGATCTGCTATTTTTGGTGCACAGACACATTTGGCTTCCAAGGAATCCATATTAGTGAAATCACTCATGGCGACGGAACTTTAATCCATGTTTCCTGAGAACTCAAGGCTCATACATAGTCTGGATTTACGGTGGTTAGGTGACCACCGAACTACAACATGACGTCACTGAGGTGACCACAGAACTACAACATGACGTCACTGAGGTGACCACCGAACTACAACGTGACGTCACGAGCCGCGGTGAAGAGCAAACCACCGCCACCGCTCCAGCCCTTCTCTCTGTTTTTACTCACCACCGCTCAACGTTATTTCAGCTCCGGTGGTCAGCTCACCACCGGAGCGGTGGTCACCTCACCACCGAAAATCCAGACTATGAATAGGCCTTCACTCAGCCTTGCAGTTTTCCCCTCATGGAATCAGATTTAAATCAATAACAGACGGTCATCATGAATGTTCATTCACAGACTTACCGCGATCTTGACATATCTGTCAGACTGATGGCGAATGAACTTCTTGGTGCGTTTCTTTACGATCTTGGGTTTAGTGAGGGGTCTGAGGGCTCCCATGGTGACTGGAGATAAAGAGAGGAGAGCAGAGGGAAACAGTCATTACTACAACATGACATTACATCTAGGGTTTAGTGAGGGGTCTGAGGGCTCCCATGGTGACAGAGGAGAGCATCGCCTGTTCTCTCCTAATGGTACCAACGTCATTACAGCATGGAATTGTTGGCAAATCCGACGACAACAAAATATTCTTTAGTTTTGGGTCCGAGAGGCTAAATCAAATGGGTCCGAGGGTATAAATGTCATCAGGTGGTCCGTGGCTCAAAATAATGGACCTTGCTATGAAAACAAAGGGTTTATTTAAACTAATTTGTTAGCGAATGTCATCAGTAGCCGAAACAAGGTGTAAATTATTGTAGGTAGAATTACTCCAGGTCTGTGGCTTACCAAAGACATCAATCAATGCACATTGAGAGAGATGATATAATTCACTAAAATAATATACAAGTTGTCCCCTTTCCCCTCACTGTATATGTATCTTTTCCATTTTTGCTTCCTATATGATTAATTCCTGTTCTGTTCTTTAACTACATAGAAGTGTATTTGTACGTCTCTAAATGTTTTGATGAATTGAACAATGTGGACCCTATTGTAAACAAGTGTAATGCTGAATTGGGTCGTCCACTCACAGTTAACAGTTAGTCTTTGTATTGAGTTTGTGCTTAAAATGTACTGTAAATTCTGCAAACTGTTAATAATTATTTCAATCAATCAATCTGTAGCTGGTCTGTGGCTAACATTAAGCTGACATTAATGCACATTGTGAAATAATACAATTCACTAAAACAAACCGGCTGTCCAGACCAGTCAGTGAGCTGTTAGCTGCCATGCTAACACCACTAGCACTACTAGCCAGCCATGCTAAATTCTAACACCATTTGCACTAGAAGAACTAGCCAGCCATGCTAAATGCTAGCACCACTAGCACCACTAGCCAGCCATGCTAAGTTCTAACACCATTTTGCACTAGAACTAGCCAGCCATGCTAAATGCTAACACTGCTCAAACCACGGCGACAGCAAAGCAGCCTAAACTAAACACCACATTAAACTCACGGGGTTCTTGTCACCCAGAAACCAGTAGAAATAACCGAGGAACAGAGTGGTAACGAGGAGGACGTTGGTGACCAACAGCACCAGAAAACACACATCGGAGTAGGCCATGTTGTCACCGAGCAGCAGCAGCCATTACTACTGGACCGGACCGGGGTCCATCAACCAACCAAACAACCGTCCACAGAGACACTAACACCGGGTTATAACAGACAATACAGAGCGGGACGCCTCGGGGACATGTTTAGCTCTTCATTCAGGGGGTTTTGTGACATTATCGGGTGTTTTAATGGACGGATGGACGTAGATTAGTGGAACTCACCCGCAAAACAGGGACTCTTCACGACGGAGGAAAGCGAAGGAAAGGACTTCCGCGGTGGCGCCGCGGGGCCTTATGGGTAGTGTAGTTCCGAGGTTTCCTCCCACCCAGGACAAAGACTCTAGACGTCTAGTTTTTGTCCTGGGTGGGGGGCCCGGGGGCCACATGCGGCCCCCACCTTCACTTAATGTGGCCCTCAGGGTTAATGTCAGAATACTGATATAATGTTGGAATCCAGCTGTTTACAATTCCACAACATGCAAACATGACCCGCTTTAATTACTTCGGTCTAAAAAGGTGCCTTTATTTGCACAATATTGACACGTCAATGTTGTCATTTACTGGAAAGTTGGATGTCAATAACTTCCACAGTTGTACGGGAAAGTGTACCACCCACACACTGAGTCACCATTATTAGGCAATGTGCCCATATAACCAATATACAAGTAAGACGCGCAAACGCGGGAAGCGAACGCAGCTCGTGTGTGTGTGTGTGTGTGTGTGTGTGTGTGTGTGTGTGTGTGTGTGCGTGTGTGTGTGTGTGCTACAGCTGCGCCCTGTGTGTGTGTGTGTGTGTGTGTGTGTGTGTGTGTGTGTGCTACAGCTGCGCCCTCTGGTGGCGGGCGGGTGGTGTAACAGCGGGACAGACAGACACACAGACACACACACACACACACACACACACAGACATTCAGCCCTTGCTGTCATAGTAAGTGGCTCACTGCGTTCGCAAATACATAATGGCTGTTAAAGGGCAACACAACAGTGGTCCCCAGGTTGATTCTCAGTCAGGGTGGTGGTCCCTGGTTCATAATCAGTTGAAAATCCCTGATATAGGGCTTACGTATTAATCCTTATCTACTACACTAACTACAGTTACAGTATATTAAGTTGAAGTTGTAGCCGGTCACACATGTAGGACTCGAGGGCCCTGCAATATCTTTTGATGGATGTAACATTATGAACCTCTTATAACCAATTTATTCAAATTTCTGCCTATTATTCATTTATCTGTCACACAAATTACTTGTAAATGAAAATTGTAGATTCATGAGGGGCTCCTCCTGTATTCCAGTAAAATTAGTTTTTCACTTCACTATACCATAATTGTCATTATATTTTTACGTGACCCTTATTCTTAAAAAGAGATGCAATCTGTGAAAACACGTCTACGTTTGCATCAGAGGAAGTGACAGTGAGTTAGCACTCTGTGGATACCACAGACGCACGCACGTGACGCACGCACGCACACACACACACACACACACACACACACACACACACACACACACACACACACACACACACACACACACACACACACACGCACACACACACACACACACACACACATACACACACACACACACACACAGTCACACACACACACACACACACACACACACACATGCTGGCTCAGTTATAGGGCAAACATGGATGACTTAGGTAAGAGCACATATTATCTCTCACACTTTGCATTGCTGTTTGGACATGACAATATAGTTAATCAGTGGGTTTAGCATAAATATATAGATACAAACTGAAAAATTAAATGTTATATGTTATATGTTATATTCTATTCATATGTTCTTATATGAATGCTAGCTGTATATTGTCACCTTCCCTTTAGAAGCTTTAACTTTCAAAAGGCCTTTCCTTTTTAATTTCTATGTGATGCAGGCTATAATTACATTATGACAAAGGAAAGAAAGCTGGATTTCACTGTAATGAAGTCAAAATCTTTCAAAATCTTTAACGTCATTTACAAAATATAGCCTACAAAATAAATTGCCAAAATCACCTATTCACAAACGTAGAGTTGAGATATCTTGTAGATCGGCTATTTTCACTTATCATGTGTCATTGTTATAATGTTGTAGCTATTTTCACTTCTCATGTCATTGTTATAATGTTGTAGCTATTTTCACTTCTCATGTCATTGTTATAAAGTTGTAGCTATTTTCACTTCTCATGTCATTGTTATAATGTTGTAGTTATTTTCTCTTCTCATGTGTCATTGTTATAATGTTGTAGTTATTTCCGTTTTTATTGCATTTTATCTATATGTCATGCTTACGCTTTATTTCCTCTACGTTTAAATTGTGAAAATAGACGCGTTGTGAGATTGTAGATCGGCTATATTTTCACTACTTTTTTTTTTTTTTCATTTATAGAATTTCTTAGATTTGTTTGTAGAAAATGTTTTTTGTAGAAAATGTATAACATTCTTGCAAAGAAATATATAATAATAACAACAACAATCTTTTGAAATATTTCATTTTTTATAAATACGTTTTTGCCTTATTTTGTTAAATTATCAATTATGTTTTTATAATTGATTCAATCGATTAACTACCCCTACATTTGTGCTGATATTTGTCTGTATGCTTCTGAGTGTGTTCAAGCATGTACGATGATTTATAATATATGATCATTTTTAGGATTGATTTAAAATTATTTTACTTGTCTATAAAGCTCTCAATGGTCTCGCACCTTCCTACCTACATGACTGCCTGCCTAAATATGTCCCAAACCGCCCGCTAAGGTCTTCCACTGCTGTCCTGCTCGCTTTGCCTAAATAAATGGCAACTAAAAAGCAGCTTTTTGCTTCTACGGGCCGTCGGCATGGAACAAGCTCCCACTGTACCTTCGTCAGGCAGCCTCTGTAGACATTTTTAAAGCACAGCTCAAGACCCACTTCTACAACATTGCTTTTAATTGATCTTTTATTTTTGTTATTCATGTCCTCACTGTACTGCATTACTGCTTGTTTTTTAATGTCGTTGCCTTGCTTTTCTTTTATTCTCCATTGTTCTGTAAAGCACTTTGAGCTGCATTTCATGTCATGAAAGGTGCTATACAAATAAAGTTTTATTATTATTATTATTATTATTATTATTATTATGTGTCACATAGATCCATTGTTGGGGGAGTTGGAGTTGGAGGAGCATTCACCAGAACTTGAGTCAGTCTCTGAGAAGAGTGGAGAAGCCTCCTCCTCATCCAGAGAGGTGAGGACAAAACTACACATGCTTAAAAATGCTTAAAAATAAACATTAAAAAAAACTGGCCGGCGGAAGAACAGAAAAGGACTACACCGCTGCTGGTGTCGCAGAGCCTTGTGGGTAGTGTGGTTCACCCGGCGGGCGGAAGAACAGAAAAGGACTACACCGCTGCATGGTGTCGCAGAGCCTTGTGGGTAGTGTGGTTCACCCGGCGGGCGGAAGAACAGAAAAGGACTACACCGCTGCTGGTGTCGCAGAGCCTTGTGGGTAGTGCAGTTCTTCACGGGTGGTCGTTGAGGCAACAACAGTACGCCAGGAGGGAGAGGAGTGTAGTTTATCTTTCTGTTGTTTTAGGTTTCATTTCATTGCGTTCGGGTGGTCTCTGTCTGTGAGTCAAAACAAAGTGCATATAAAATATAAACAAATGTATTTGATGTCATTTATTGGGGACTTTAAACATATGTGATGATATTACATCATATAGTCAGTTTATTTAATTGTGTTGTTATTCTTATATTAGACAAGATATAGCCTATACTCTGATTTCTGTTACAACTGCACACTTCTTGCTTTAGGTTCATTAATCATTATTATCAGGGCGTTCTGTAGCCTTGATAATACTGTGTTAATTTAGGTTAATTATGGATATAAATCAGTAAAGTACAGTAAAGTACAGTAAAGTACAGGTAGCAGGGCGTTCTGTAGCCTTGATAATACTGTGTTAATCTTAACTTAACTTAAATGAACTACTACCTGTTCTTTTACAGGCTGTAAAAGAACAGGTAGCAGGGTGTTAATCTTCCTGTGGGTGTTTTCTTTGTTTACAGTTTAGGTTCAACTTAAAGGATCAAAGTGCAACAGGATATTATATTTGTCATCGTCACATGATAGGAGAGAGAGAGAGAGGGAGGGAGAGAGAGAGAGAGAGAGAGAGAGAGAGAGAGAGAGAGAGAGAGGGAGAGGGAGAGAAAGAGAGAGAGAGAGAGACAGAGAGAGAGAGAGAGAGAGAGAGAGAGAGGGAGGGAGAGAGAGAGAGAGAGAGAGAGAGAGAGAGAGAGAGAGAGAGAGAGAGGGAGAGGGAGAGAAAGAGAGAGAGAGAGAGACAGAGAGACGCATGTTTCATGATAAATGCTTTTATGTGATGTATTCCCATGCTTTGTTCTTGCTTAAATGTAAGTCGCTCTGGATTAAGAGCGTCTGCTAAATGCCTAAATTGTAAATTGTAAATTGTAAGAGAGAGAGAAAGAGAGAGAGAGGGAGAGGGAGAGAGGGAGAGGGAGAGAGGGAGAGGGAGAGAGAGAGAGAGAGGGAGAGAGAGAGAGAGAGAGAGAGAGAGAGGAACACTTTTCATGTAGCGAGTCCTCGGGCATCGTCTAACTTTTCTGCTCTTTTTCTATAGCCTGCATTTGACCAGCCAAGAACAACAATGGATCAAGTACCGATCACCAACAGTGGGTGAGTCATTTAAGCTGTTGATGTTGTTCTAGACCTGAAATATGAACCATGCAGGCTGCATGCTCCATAGCCTTACTGCTGTTGCTGTTAAGCATTAGAGCTATGGACCAGAGCTAGCTCTGGTCCATAGTGCTGTTGCTGTTAAGCATTAGAGCTATGGACCAGAGCTCTGGTCAGAGCTCTGGTCCATAGCCGTACTGCTGTTGCTGTATAGGCATTAGAGCTATGGACCAGAGCTCTGGTCAGAGCTCTGGTCCATAGCCGTACTGCTGTTGCTGTTAGGCATTAGAGCTATGGACCAGAGCTCTGCTCCATAGCCTTACTGCTGTTGCTGTTAGGCATTAGAGCTATGGACCAGAGCTCTGCTCCATAGCCTTACTGCTGTTGCTGTTAGGCATTAGAGCTATGGACCAGAGCTCTGCTCCATAGCCTTACTGCTGTTGCTGTTAGGCATTAGAGCTATGGACCAGAGCTCTGCTCCATAGCCTTACTGCTGTTGCTGTTAGGCATTAGAGCTATGGACCAGAGCTCTGCTCCATAGCCTTACTGCTGTTGCTGTTAGGCATTAGAGCTATGGACCAGAGCTAGTTGGGCACTGATATATCTAACCCTGAATCAAGACATTATTCTCTGGCCCATTTACATTGATGTGAAAACTGACATGTTGATTAATGAGCGTTGTCCCTGTCAAATAAATAAATAAATAAATCGATATGTCTGTTACTGTGTGGGCCTATAAGTATGTTATAGCCTACTTCTAAAAACAAAACAAAACAACGTCATGTTGTTCTTATTGGACATATTAGTGCATTATATTCGCAACATTGTTTTCCATTACCTTCCCGTTGACATAATGCTTATGGAACTGTATTATATTGTATTATACAGTATATTACATTACATTGTATTATTTCTTCCTGTTGATATAATGCTTATGGAACTGTGTTGTGGCTGATAATAATAACCAATAAATTACTCATGCCGGCAGGCTAAACCTGGGAGATAAAACCAAGCTGTAATGACGCGCAATAAAACAATGATAAAATGATTCATATCCAAACAAGCTCAAAGTTTAAAATGTTTATATAGCTCAGTGCACCAAATATTACAATACAATAAATATATATATATATATGCAATAAATATGTGCAAAGAATCCAATAAATAACAATCAAAACAGTGAGCAAACAAAACGTGAATGAATCAAACTAATCAAAGTATATGTGCGGTCAACAAAGTGTATCCTCCCAGCTCACCCTGCCTCCAAGTTCAAACAGCCTTAGGGGCGAGCTGGTTCAGACACCCATATTTGTTGACTACCAAGGGCCACCCACAGACGCTCCCACCAATAACGGAACGTCAATGCGGTGCCCACACCCATCACCAACCAAGTGACAAAATACTGTAGCTAAGCATTCTTTGGCTCCTACAAACTGTATATTGTATTGTATATATACTCCAAAATGTTCATTTTTCAGGAAATGAAAAATATAATTTTTTGGCCACTCAGAATAGCCAAAGAGCAGTGACCACGCCTCCAGGTCTTTAGTTTACTCAAGTTAGGGAATAAGACCTGGTACTTAAGTTAGGGAATAAGACCTGGTACTTAAGTTAGGGAATAAGACCTGGTACTTAAGTTAGGGAATAAGACCTGGTACTTAAGACACGCAAAATACAGCCCAATTTGGATTGTATTATTATTACAGTGGACATAATGCTTATGGAACTGTATTATATTGTATTGTACAGTATATTATATTATATTATATTATATTATATTATATTATATTATATTATATTATATTATATTATATTATATTATATTGTCTTATTTCTTCCCAGTGGACATAATTCTTATGGAACTGTATTATATTGTATTGTACAGTATATTATATTATATTATATTATATTGTCTTATTTCTTCCCAGTGGACATAATGCTTATGGAACTGTATTATATTGTATTGTACAGTATATTATATTATATTGTCTTATTTCTTCCCAGTGGACATAATGCTTATGGAACTGTATTATATTGTATTGTACAGTATATTATATTATATTGTATTATTTCTTCCCAGTGGACATAATGCTTATGGAACTGCAAACCCTGGATTCAAAAATCCAGCGGCCTATAATCCTGGTAAGTAATTTAATGTGACCAAGTTACGCATAGCATATATTTAATATTATATAGATAAAAAAGTAGCTTAATTAAGATATAGTCACTCTTAATTTATTAGTGGTTAAAGATGACTCTTTTCTTCAGTCGTCAAATCCATTTCAATCATTTGTTTGTAACCCTATATGCCCATTTAAGCCCCACAGCCCCACAGCATTTGGTTCCATTTGTACACTCTCAGAGTTACTGACCCATAAGGGTCCATTTGGTTCCATTTGTACACTCTCAGAGTTACAGACCCATAAGGGTCCATTTGGTTCCATTTGTACACTCTCAGAGTTACAGACCCCTAAGGGTCCATTTGGTTCCATTTGTACACTCTCAGAGTTACAGACCCATAAGGGTCCATTTGGTTCCATGTGTTACACTCTCAGAGTTACAGACCCATAAGGGTCCATTTGGTTCCATTTGTACACTCTCAGAGTTACAGACCCATAAGGGTCCATTTGGTTCCATTTGTACACTCTCAGAGTTACAGACCCATAAGGGTCCATTTGGTTCCATGTGTTACACTCTCAGAGTTACAGACCCATAAGGGTCCATTTGGTTCCATTTGTACACTCAGAGTTACAGACCCATAAGGGTCCATTTGGTTCCATTTGTACACTCTCAGAGTTACAGACCCCTAAGGGTCCATTTGGTTCCATTTGTACACTCTCAGAGTTACAGACCCCTAAGGGTCCATTTGGTTCCATTTGTACACTCTCAGAGTTACAGACCCATAAGGGTCCATTTGGTTCCATTTGTACACTCTCAGAGTTACAGACCCATAAGGGTCCATTTGGTTCCATTTGTACACTCTCAGAGTTACAGACCCATAAGGGTCCATTTGGTTCCATTTGTACACTCTCAGAGTTACAGACCCCTAAGGGTCCATTTGGTTCCATTTGTACACTCTCAGAGTTACAGACCCCTAAGGGTCCATTTGGTTCCATTTGTACACTCTCTGAGTTACAGACCCCTAATGGTCCATTTGGTTCCATTTGTACACTCTCAGAGTTACAGACCCATAAGGGTCCATTTGGTTCCATTTGTACACTCTCAGAGTTACAGACCCATAAGGGTCCATTTGGTTCCATTTGTACACTCTCAGAGTTACAGACCCCTAAGGGTCCATTTGGTTCCATTTGTACACTCTCAGAGTTACAGACCCATAAGGGTCCATTTGGTTCCATTTGTACACTCTCAGAGTTACAGACCCATAAGGGTCCATTTGGTTCCATTTGTACAGTCTCAGAGTTACAGACCCATAAGGGTCCATTTGGTTCCATTTGTACACTCTCAGAGTTACAGACCCATAAGGGTCCATTTGGTTCCATTTGTACACTCTCAGAGTTACAGACCCCTAAGGGTCCATTTGGTTCCATTTGTACACTCTCAGAGTTACAGACCCCTAAGGGTCCATTTGGTTCCATTTGTACACTCTCAGAGTTACAGACCCCTAAGGGTCCATTTGGTTCCATTTGTACACTCTCAGAGTTACAGACCCATAAGGGTCCATTTGGTTCCATTTGTACACTCAGAGTTACAGACCCCTAAGGGTCCATTTGGTTCCATTTGTACACTCTCAGAGTCACAGACCCATAAGGGTCCATTTGGTTCCATTTGTACACTCTCAGAGTTACAGACCCCTAAGGGTCCATTTGGTTCCATTTGTACACTCTCAGAGTTACAGACCCCTAAGGGTCCATTTGGTTCCATTTGTTCACTCTCAGAGTTACAGACCCCTAAGGGTCCATTTGGTTCCATTTGTACACTCTCAGAGTTACAGACCCCTAAGGGTCCATTTGGTTCCATTTGTACACTCTCGGAGTTACAGACCCATAAGGGTCCATTTGGTTCCATTTGTACACTCTCAGAGTTACAGACCCATAAGGGTCCATTTGGTTCCATTTGTACACTCTCAGAGTTACAGACCCATAAGGGTCCATTTGGTTCCATGTGTTACACTCTCAGAGTCACAGACCCATAAGGGTCCATTTGGTTCCATTTGTACACTCTCAGAGTTACAGACCCATAAGGGTCCATTTGGTTCCATTTGTACACTCTCAGAGTTACAGACCCATAAGGGTCCATTTGGTTCCATTTGTACACTCTCAGAGTTACAGACCCATAAGGGTCCATTTGGTTCCATGTGTTACACTCTCAGAGTCACAGACCCATAAGGGTCCATTTGGTTCCATTTGTACACTCTCAGAGTTACAGACCCATAAGGGTCCATTTGGTTCCATTTGTACACTCTCAGAGTTACAGACCCATAAGGGTCCATTTGGTTCCATTTGTACACTCTCAGAGTTACAGACCCATAAGGGTCCATTTGGTTCCATTTGTACACTCTGAGTTACAGACCCCTAAGGGTCCATTTGGTTCCATTTGTACACTCTCAGAGTTACAGACCCCTAAGGGTCCATTTGGTTCCATTTGTACACTCTCAGAGTTACAGACCCATAAGGGTCCATTTGGTTCCATTTGTACACTCTCAGAGTTACAGACCCATAAGGGTCCATTTGGTTCCATTTGTACACTCTCAGAGTTACAGACCCATAAGGGTTCCCCCTGGAACTCCCTCGAGGACCCCTGGGGGTCCCCGGACCCTACTTTGACAACCACTGAACGGTACTACTTTCCCTCACCACATGGGTGAAAGGATCACTTCCCTGTTCCTTCCTGTTCCTGTGTGTGTGTGTGTGTGTGTGTGTGTGTGTGTGTGTGTGTGTGTGTGTGTGTGTGTGTGTGTGTGTGTGTGCGTGTCTGTGTGTGTGTGTGTGTGTGTGTGTGTGTGTGTGTGTGTGTGTGTGTGTGTGTGTGTGTGTGTGTGTGTGTGTGTGTGTGTGTGTGTGTGTGTGTGTGTGGGCGGTGCCTTGCCTGCCTTCCTGTCATGTCACAATGCTGGAATGTTTACTCTGAGATGAGAGATCCTCTGGTTGTGATTCCAGGTACAGCCATAGCTTAGTATAGTTTATAGTATAGTATAGTTTATTTCAGGTACAGCCATAGCTTAGTATAGTTTATAGTATAGTATAGTTTATTTCAGGTACAGCCATAGCTTAGTATAGTTTATAGTATAGTATAGTTTATTTCAGGTACAGCCATAGTTTAGTATCTGGCAGCTGGTTGTGGGTGGACTTTAGAAAGTTATCTCTCATAAAGTTGACAAAAAGTTAAGAGTGTAGTCAAGTGGCTAGTGGGTTTTTAACAACGGCTGTACAATGTATAATCCTGTGCAGACACAAGGTAAGCTACTCTAGTTAAATATAATGCATTTTGTTGTGCAGTGTTTGTTTTAGTGATCAGTTAAAACCAATGAGCATTTTTATTAGGGTTAAATCAAGGAAAACAAATCTCGCGTTGCGATGAGTGTGTCAGCTGTGTTTTATCTATGAAATCTTCTTGGGTGTGGGTCTGTGTGCACGTGCATGTACATGTTGTGTGTGTGTGTGTGTGTGCGTGCGTGTGTGTGTATACATCTCATGTATCTTAATCTTAACCCATCTGTAACTCATTCATGTACTAAGAACAGTTTTAGGGACGTATAGTTATAGTAAACTGTCCTTTCTTTACGTCATTTCAAACCATGTGTGTAACTGTGGGTGATTATTGACCAATCCTTTCTCCCTGCTAAAGAGATGTCTTTCTTCTCCACTCCCTTCCCTTCCCTTCCCTTCCCTTCCCTTCCCTGGCTGAACCGGTCTGTCTTGTTTTTGTCTCTCTGACAGCCATGTACGCCCCCCCACCCATGAACGCTCCTCCGGCCGCTGACATGAACGCTCCCAGCGCTCCGCCGCCAGCCGGCATGTTCGACAGCGTGCCTGGCTATGAGGGACTGGCCGGGGGTGGAGGTACAGTATATGAGTACAGTATATGAGTACAGTATGAGCTATTCAACTATAGCAGTGATTC
>NC_139705.1:54872888-54990388 GCF_964188405.1 Protomyctophum parallelum | reverse complement strand
AATATTAATCATGTTGTTTCATAGTATTCCATATATAATATTAATCATGTCATTGTTTCATAGTATTCCATCTATCAGTGAAGACACGGCCCGCGAGGCCTTCGCCCTGTTCGCCTCCAGTCACTGTTGTTACAGCAAGTCACCTGCCAAGGATGGAGTTATCACCAGCATGGAGGCTTTCAATACCTATAGGGTAAGATAACAATACAATACAATACAACACAACACAACACAACACAACACAACACAACACAACACAACACAACACAACACAACACAACACAACACAACACAACACAACACAACACAACACAACACAATACAATACGTCACCTGCCAAGGATGGAGTTATCACCAGCATGGAGGCTTTCAATACCTACAGGGTAAGATAAGATAGAAGCACGTTGATATAATCATCAAATAATTTCATTCACATATGGCTAAGCCTTTTTTTTTTTATATATAATTTACAATTATATTACACAGTGAATAACTTGATCAATAACTTTGGAAAACAACTGCTGACATCTCTGGCTTTGTGGGTTTTTTTGTCATCACATTGAAACTTGTGTCTATGAACATATATGATATCTCTGATGATAGCCCATCATCATCTATGTGTCTTTGGTTATGAGCCTTTCACATTGAAATGGAGCCTGACTGCAGTTAACTGGAGGAGAGCTGTGAGGAGGGTTTTCACCACTCCAAGACAAAGGGGAGGTGTTACTACTTTAAATGGAGCCTGACTGCAGTTAACTGGAGGAGAGCTGTGAGGAGGGTTTTCACCACTCCAAGACAAAGGGGAGGTGTTAGATAACCAACATGGAGGTTCATTACAGTAAGATAGTAGGCTAAAGGTATTGAAAATTGGAAGTAAAACATACTTCTCAACATGTACTGTAAGTGCAGTACTTGAGAGTAGATGTACTTAGTTACTTTACGCAGCTGTGTTGTGACTTCAAACTGATGACTCATCTTTTCTTTTTTGTCTTTAACAGTTTCGCCTGGAAACGTTCAGCGAGGTGAGAACGACAGCCTGGAGTCAGGAGCCATATCACGGTAATAGATTACTTTATCTATTACTAATAGAGCTGGGACTCGATTAAAAAAAAAATCTAATTAATCAGAGGCTTTGCGATTAATTAATCTAGATTCATTGCATTTTAATCGCATATCAATATTCAACCCGAGAACAGCGAGAAACCTTTTTTTTAAATGTTTTTTGGTATCCCAGTGAATCAACGAATAGTGACTACAGGATACCACTCATTTTCAACATTTTACTGTCATTAATATACCTGTTGTGGAAATAATAATAAAAAGTCACCCCATTCTGTGTTGCCTAGAACTGGAGGTCTGAAAAAAAAAGTAACAGTAACAAGTACATCTCAGTGACATCACAAAGCTGTACTTACTTCATATTGTTACTGTTTTTTGTCAGACCTCCAGTTCTAGGCAACACAAAATGGGGTGACTTTTTATTATTTCCAGTTTTCAGTACTATAGAAAAGCGCCCAGTGAGAAACGTTCCGCGGTGGAAAAAAATGTGCGATTAATTTATCTGTAGTTAATCGCGATTAATTTTTCTGTAGTTAATTAATCTAAATTAATCGCAATTAGTCCCGGCCCTAATTACTAACTATACCTATACTTAACTCACAGAACCATATCACGGTTAGTAGATTACTTTATCTATTACTAACTATACCTATACTTAACTCACAGAACCATATCATGGTTAGTAGATTACTTTATCTATTACTAACTATACCTATACTTAACTCACAGATCCATATCATATATCAACTACTTTATACATACTGGTATAAACAGCTGGCAACAGCTCCACCAGAGAGCTCCAGACTTCCCTCTCCAGAGCAACATTAGTAAATGGTGCATTTATATAGTGCCTTATCAAGGCACTTCATATAGATTGCACACCTGTCTCTCAGGTCGACACCCAGCGTCCTCCTGGACCGTGGGACATAACATAATGTCTCTCAGGTCAACGGGTAGACGCTAACACCCAGCATCCTCCTGGGCCGTGGGATATAACATAATGTCGTCTCTCAGGTCAACAGGTAGACGCTAACACCCAGCATCCTCCTGGGCCGTGGGATATAACATAATGTCGTCTCTCAGGTCAACGGGTAGACGCTAACACCCAGCATCCTCCTGGGCCGTGGGATATAACATAATGTCGTCTCTCAGGTCAACAGGTAGACGCTAACACCCAGCATCCTCCTGGGCCGTGGGACATCGCTGCCAAATCGCCACAATTCTTCCACGACGACAAGCAGGTCATCAGGGTCCCGTACACCTCCTCTGTGAAGGTAACGTAGGTCTGCTATTTTTGAAAAATCGAAGAACGACTGACATAGAAACATAGCTTTACTACATACATACTACATACATACTACATACATACTACATACTGACATAGAAACATAGCTTTACTACATACATACTACATACATACATACTACATACTGACATAGAAACATAGCTTTACTACATACATACTACATACATACTACATACATACATACTACATACTGACATAGAAACATAGCTTTTTCAGAAAACTGTCAGGATGTAGAAGACGTTTTTAGAATCTGATCTCAGGTCAGAATGGGTTAATTACAACACCATGTTTTACTTTGGAGGGATGGGATAATACAATAATATAATAATAATAATAATAATAATAATGATCATAATTTCATCCTCAGAACTGCCATGCCTGTATGGGGATGGGGAGAAGTCCCTGTGAACACTGCGCCGGTGCTGGGAACGTAAGTCACTTAAGTGATTGATTGATGAATGTATTAACAAATTGGAGAATTACAGTACATTTCAAGCACAACTCAATACAAAACTGTTAACTGTGGGCGACACCATACAGTACTACACTTGTTTACAATAGGGCCCATCATATTCAATTCATCATAACAATTAAAGACGTACAAATATACTCTATAGCAAAAAACATCTTTGCGTCTTTATATCTACAAATGCACTGCGTATCTTTGCATCTTCATATCTACAAATACACTGCGTAGCTTTGCATCTTTATATCTACAAATGCACTGCGTATCTTTGCATCTTTATATCTACAAATACACTGCGTATCTTTGCATCTTTATATCTACAAATACACTGCGTAGCTTTGCATCTTTATATCTACAAATGCACTGCGTAGCTTTGCATCTTTATATCTACAAATACACTGCGTAGCTTTGCATCTTCATATCTACAAATGCACTGCGTAGCTTTGCATCTTTATATCTACAAATACACTGCGTAGCTTTGCATCTTTATATTTACAAATACACTGCGTATCTTTGCATCTTTATATCTACAAATACACTGCATAGCTTTGCATCTTTATATCTACAAATGCACTGCGTAGCTTTGCATCTTTATATCTACAAATACACTGCGTAGCTTTGCATCTTCATATCTACAAATACACTGCGTAGCTTTGCATCTTCATATCTACAAATGCACTGCGTAGCTTTGCATCTTTATATCTACAAATACACTGCGTAGCTTTGCATCTTTATATCTACAAATACACTGCGTAGCTTTGCATCTTCATATCTACAAATGCACTGCGTAGCTTTGCATCTTTATATCTACAAATACACTGCGTAGCTTTGCATCTTTATATCTACAAATACACTGCGTAGCTTTGCATCTTTATATCTACAAATGCACTGCGTAGCTTTGCATCTTTATATCTACAAATACACTGCGTAGCTTTGCATCTTTATATCTACAAATACACTGCGTAGCTTTGCATCTTTATATCTACAAATACACTGCGTAGCTTTGCATCTTTATATCTACAAATACACTGCGTAGCTTTGCATCTTTATATCTACAAATGCACTGCGTAGCTTTGCATCTTTATATCTACAAATACACTGCGTAGCTTTGCATCTTCATATCTACAAATGCACTGCGTAGCTTTGCATCTTTATATCTACAAATACACTGCGTAGCTTTGCATCTTTATATCTACAAATACACTGCGTAGCTTTGCATCTTCATATCTACAAATACACTGCGTAGCTTTGCATCTTTATATCTACAAATGCACTGCGTAGCTTTGCATCTTCATATCTACAAATACACTGCGTAGCTTTGCATCTTTATATCTACAAATGCACTGCATAGCTTTGCATCTTCATATCTACAAATACACTGCGTAGCTTTGCATCTTCATATCTACAAATACACTGCGTAGCTTTGCATCTTTATATCTACAAATACACTGCGTAGCTTTGCATCTTTATATCTTCAAATACACTGCGTAGCTTTGCATCTTTATATCTACAAATACACTGCGTAGCTTTGCATCTTTATATCTTTTGCAGCTGCCCGTGTGAAGGCAGCATTGTGCTGTGTTGCTGTGAGGTACAAAGGATTAAGAGACAATTTGATTAGCAAATTTGAACTTCCAAATTTTAATTTCCATCCTGGGAAAGACTGAGGCGACAGCATGCTGTTGTGAGGCTGAGACAATTTGCTAATCAAATTTTAAAATCTAACTTGGAAGGAACTGATGGGTGGTTACCACAGCAACCTACAAATGATGGGTGGTTACCACAGCAACCGACAAACATGTCTGATACACAGTAGGTTTCTCAAATCAGATTGGATTTATGTTACCCAAAGCCAATGTGGTGTGAAAAACTAACTGGATTTGTAGTGTACGCAGTCCTAGCAAAGCCTTTGTGATTTGTTTGTGTACATCAGAAGGTGTGTTGGGTGTGATGTGTTATTGTGTGTCCAATAGAAAATGTGCTGGGTGTGATGTGTTATTCTGTGTCCAATAGAAAGTGTGTTGGGTGTGATGTGTTATTCTGTGTCCAATAGAAAATGTGCTGGGTGTGATGTGTTATTCTGTGTCCAATAGAAAATGTGCTGGGTGTGATGTGTTATTCTGTGTCCAATAGAAAATGTGCTGGGTGTGATGTGTTATTCTGTGTCCAATAGAAAATGTGCTGGGTGTGATGTGTTATTCTGTGTCCAATAGAAAATGTGCTGGGTGTGATGTGTTATTCTGTGTCCAATAGAAAATGTGCTGGGTGTGCAACGGCTCTGGGTTCCGCATGCGGGACGAACGATGCACTCACTGCAGCGGGAGAGGGAGAGAGAAGTAGGTATTCTGACGATCGATTAGATTATAATGTTTGGCTTTTAATTAATCAGGTTGTTTAACCCATTCTGAACGGGCACCCATTTTGGTGTTGGCATCATGTTATGCTTTAGCTATTGAAAAATAGCAGATCTACAAGCTCGTATCGCGCCACCGAGTGGCGCGATACGAGCTTGTAGGTCTGCTATTTTTGAAAAATCGAAGAACGACTGACATTTTTAGAATCTGATCTCAGGTCAGAATGGGTTCATCAGACCAGTGTGTGTCCGGCGGAAACCTCGTATGAATCTGATCTCAGGTCAGAATGGGTTAAGTTTAACTTGGGGCGGCGGTGACTCAGAGTCAGGGGTAGAGTGACCGAATAGGAACCGTGGGGTTCCCGGTTCGATCCCCCAGAGTCAGTGTGGAAGTGTCCTTGAGCAAGACTCTGAACCCCTGACTGCTCCTGATGTGCAGGTTGCCAGGTTGGTACCCTGGCGCGGCCAGACTCCTCATATGTGAATTAGAGTTCTCATCGGGCCCGAAAACTAAGGCCCTAACTGATCAGGCCCGAGGCCCGGCCCGAGGCCCGGCCCGACCCGACTAATTCGCATATATTTTAGGCCCGACCCGGCCCTACAAGGTCGGGTCGTGCCTGGTCGGGTTTGTGCAGAATTTCAGAACTCTACACAGAGTAACAGTGAAACATCCAGTCAGCACCATCTTCATAACAGATCAATAGTCAAACAGACAGAACAGAACTATTATTTTTATTATTATAAACAAATTCAATATATACATATATGTTTTCATGGAGCCCGAGGCCAGGCCCGGCCCTAAAACGTCGGGTCGGGTCGGGCAGAGTTTGAGAACTCTAGTGTGAATGGGTAATCTATGTAAAGGTGTGTGAATGGGTGAATGTAATCTATGTAAAGGTGTGTGAATGGGTGAATGTAATCTATGTAAAGGTGTGTGAATGGGTGAATGTAATCTATGTAAAGGTGTGTGTGAATGGGTGAATGTAATCTATGTAAAGGTGTGTGAATGGGTGAATGTAATCTATGTAAAGATGTGTGAATGGGTGAATGTAATCTATGTAAAGGTGTGTGAATGGGTGAATGTAATCTATGTAAAGATGTGTGAATGGGTGAATGTAATCTATGTAAAGGTGTGTGAATGGGTGAATGTAATCTATGTAAAGGTGTGTGAATGGGTGAATGTAATCTATGTAAAGGTGTGTGAATGGGTGAATGTAATCTATGTAAAGGTGTGTGAATGGGTGAATGTAATCTATGTAAAGGTGTGTGAATGGGTGAATGTAATCTATGTAAAGGTGTGTGAATGGGTGAATGTAATCTATGTAAAGGTGTATGAATGGGTGAATGTAATCTATGTAAAGATGTGTGAATGGGTGAATGTAATGTATGTAAAGGTGTGTGAATGGGTGAATGTAATCTATGTAAAGATGTGTGAATGGGTGAATGTAATCTATGTAAAGGTGTGTGAATGGGTGAATGTAATCTATGTAAAGGTGTGTGAATGGGTGAATGTAATCTATGTAAAGGTGTGTGAATGCAGAGGTCAGTGGTGTGTAATAACAGCATTAATGTGTTCCAGCGCCACCTGGTGTCAGTGGTGTGTAATAACAGCATTAATGTGTTCCAGCGCCACCTGGTGCCAGTGGTGTGTAATAACAGCATTAATGTGTTCCAGCACCACCTGGTGCCAGTGGTGTGTAATAACAGCATTAATGTGTTCCAGCGCCACCTGGTGTCAGTGGTGTGTAATAACAGCATTAATGTGTTCCAGCACCACCTGGTGCCAGTGGTGTGTAATAACAGCATTAATGTGTTCCAGCGCCCCCTGGTGCCAGTGGTGTGTAATAACAGCATTAATGTGTTCCAGCTGCACCTGGTGCCACGGCCATGGGTCCAAGGAATGTAACACCTGCCGAGGAAAACGACAACTGTTGGTCTTCATCAACCTGACCATAACATGGTAAAACTACCCCTAAAATACACCTAAAACTACCCCTCAAATACCCCTCAAATACCCCTAAAACTACCCCTCAAATACCCCTAGAACCCTAATCTACCCCTCAAATACCCCTAAAACTACCCCTCAAATACCCCTAGAACCCTAAACTACCCCTAAAACTACCCCTCAAATACCCCTAGAACCCTAATCTACCCCTCAAATGCCCCTAAAACTACCCCTCAAATACCCCTAAAACTACCCCTCAAATACCCCTAAAACTACCCCTCAAATACCCCTAGAACCCTAATCTACCCCTCAAATACCCCTAAAACTACCCCTCAAATACCCCTAGAACCCTAATCTACCCCTCAAATACCCCTAAAACTACCCCTCAAATACCCCTAAAACTACCCCTCAAATACCCCTAAATCTACCCCTCAAATGCCCCTAAAACTACCCCTCAAATACCCCTAAAACTACCCCTCAAATACCCCTAAAACTACCCCTCAAATACCCCTAGAACCCTAATCTACCCCTCAAATACCCCTAAAACTACCCCTCAAATACCCCTAGAACCCTAAACTACCCCTCAAATACCCCTAAAACTACCCCTCAAATACCCCTAAAACTACCCCTCAAATACCCCTAGAACCCTAAACTACCCCTCAAATACCCCTAAAACTACCCCTCAAATACCCCTAAAACTACCCCTCAAATACCCCTAGAACCCTAAACTACCCCTCAAATACCCCTAAAACTACCCCTCAAATACCCCTAAAACTACCACTCAAACTACCCCTAGAACCCTAAACTACCCCTCAAATACCCCTAAAACTACCCCTCAAATACCCCTAGAACCCTAAACTACCCCTTACCATCACATGGTAAAACTTCCCCTGACCATCACAATTTACTATTTACAATTTATGATGTAGGCGCATTTATCAGATGTTCGTGGGGTAAATAAAGAGCCCTTGTGAACATCAGTTGGAGCGTTGTCTATTCTGCATCAGAAGAAGATTGTTTAGAATCAGTTTATTTATCATTTATTCGTGGTTGTGGTTGTGGTTGTTGTAGGTGGCGGTTCCCATGCGGACACAGAGTTTAGATCGGCATAGGGCATAGGGCATAGGGCCCAGCAAAATATACCAAAAGGGGCTTAAACATTTGTCGCTTCCAGCCTGCATCCTTGTTGTGGGCAAGGACTGTCTAAAAAGGACGAGACGCCAAGACAACATGGCGCCGTACGGGCGACGCCATGTTGCTCCATGGTGCTCCATGGTAGGACAGAAACATGCGCAGTGGGCTTTATGCAGCCGACACTTCCTCCTTCAGCTTCCTTGGTCTCAACTGTCTGCGCATGTTTCTTTCTGCTTCTTTGTTTTCTTTCTATTTACAATAAAGACGACTATGTGGTGGAACAGTCCAGTATGTTAATGTTTATGGTTATATTATAATGTTTCCAACAGGAAGAACAATAAAGATGACTATGTGGTGGAACAGTCCAGTATGTTAATGTTTATGGTTATATTATAATGTTTCCAACAGGAAGAACAATAAAGATGACTATGTGGTGGAACAGTCCAGTATGTTAATGTTTATGGTTATATTATAATGTTTCCAACAGGAAGAACAATAAAGACGACTATGTGGTGGAACAGTCCAGCGGTCTGAAGGTCGATAACCTCAGCGAGGTGTCTGGAAAGGAGATGTTCAGAGACGCACAATACCTGGTGAGAGACACTCACTACCTGCTGGGGAGAGAATGATAGAGAGACACTCACTACCTGCTGGGGAGAGAATGATAGAGAGACACTCACTACCTACTGGGGAGAGAATGATAGAGAGACACTCACTACCTGCTGGGGAGAGAATGATAGAGAGACACTCACTATCTACTGGGGAGAGAATGATAGAGAGACACTCACTACCTACTGGGGAGAGAATGATAGAGAGACACTCACTACCTACTGGGGAGAGAATGATAGAGAGACCCTCACTACCTACTGGGGAGAGAATGATAGAGAGACCCTCACTACCTACTGGGGAGAGAATGATAGAGAGACCCTCACTACCTACTGGGGAGAGAATGATAGAGAGACCCTCACTACCTACTGGTGAGAGAATGATAGAGAGACCCTAACCCTAAGCCTTTTATAGTACCTTTAGTATTATTAGGCCTAACTTGAAGCTAAGAACCTAACAGTGGAATATATACTATATAATGAAACTATGAGTATAAACTATACACTATATACATCTATATAGCAAAATATCCCAAAAGTGGCGTAAACATTTGTCGCTTCCAGCCCCTCTATGACGAGACGTTGCTGGAAACGTATACATACTATATCTACATAAAATAATATCTAAGTTCCATAAGTTGAGCCTATAAGGCCGTCGAGGCTAGGGGAAGTGCAGGATGTTATGCTATATATGTTTATATTATTTATAGGTATCCGGAGATAAATAGTTTACACTAGCTGAAGTAGGAATGCTAAAGTTTAAACACCAAAGTACCGAAACGATGTAATTCATTAGTAAACAATTCCTGAATTGATAGGCCTACTTATCATTGGTATTCACATACTACACTGATGAAGACAGCATGTTAGCATAACGATGAAGACACTGATGAAGACAGCATGTTAGCATAACGATGAAGACATTGATTTCGCCGTGGCGACTACTTGGTAAACTGGCGAGTTCTCCGGTAGGCCTATTCATTATTTAGGTGTATCCTCCTGTGATGGTGTGTATATATATATATAATATTTATTATTCAGGTGTATCCAGTGATGGGTTTTCCTGACCCTCAAGTGGTTCGTGCTGCAGAGCGTCTGGTCAGCGAACACCAGGGGAAGTTCTCCCAGACGGGACGCATTCTACAACAGGTAATGATAACCTAACCCCTAACCCCCCCCCCCCCCCCCCCCTAACCCCTAACCCCTAACCCCTAACCCCCCCCCCCCTAACCCCTAACCCCTAACCCCTAACCTAACCATTCATTAGTTTTAACCCCCATAAAATCTCACTAACATCATCTTTAAACTATGGGGGGAAAAAAACAGTAAAATAAACCTCTCTTTGTCTCCCAGCGTCAGACCATCGAGCTGATCCCCATCACCAAGGTGACCTACAGCTGGAAGGGCAGCGCTCACGTTTACTACGTCTACGGGAATGAATTCAGAGTCAGCTCGGACAATTATCCAGCCACCTGCTGCTGTACTGTCATGTAATTATACTGTCATATTACTGTATCCAGCCACCTGCTGTTGTAGGCTACTGTCATGTAACTGTACAGACTCCTACTACTGAATGTAACTATACTGTGGTATTACTGTACTGTACTAACAGAACAAAGCAATATAAAGCAATGATAAAAGAAAAAGGCAGGAGACATGGAAGAGACAAGACAATATAAAACAACACAGAGCACAGAGTAAGAGATCAGGTCAAATTTAAAGCAAGGGACAGATGAGGGAGGGGCATTCTAGGGCAGATCTAATGGCGAGGGGCATCAAATGTGAAAAGACAAATACAATCAATATGCCACTATTTTTTTTAAATTCCATTCTTATATTTGTCATTTTTTTCAAGAGTAATCAAGTGTTTAATTATATTATAAATGTATATGAGGCAGCAAGTGTTCTTTTTGTACATTTTGGGAAAGAAACTTTTTTTCTTTTTTTTCCCAGAAGTTATCAAGTGTTACAAAAGACATCAATCAATATGCTACTATATTTAAATTAAGTGTTTTATATTATGCGTGCTTCTTGTATTTTTGCACTAAAGGTTTACAGAATTTATATACACATGAACTTGTAAAATTAGAAAAGTAACACATCTTGACACGATGGCTGAAAATCTGACAATAAAAGGGAATCCATCAATGGTTTGTTTTTTTACATTATTATTATTATTATTATTATTATTATTAATAAAGCTCCTCAAATCACCACAGACATTATGAACGTTTTTAACAGTGATTTGCTTACACAGAGCAATATTATATACAGTTTGTAGGCCTATAGTTCATGTTTATATTAAAACGGTTATAATTCATACTATGAAATCCTATACTGGTGTTTGTCATTATAACTAGAAAATAAATGTACATGTTGATTATAAACTCATCAACATGTACATCTATTATTAGTTTATTAACTAATAATAAATGTACATGTTGATTATAAACTCATCAACATGTACATCTATTATTAGTTTATTAACTAATAATAAATGTACATGTTGATTATAAACTCATCAACATGTACATCTATTATTAGTTTATTAACTAATAATAAATGTACATGTTGATTATAAACTCATCAACATGTACATCTATTATTAGTTTATTAACTAATAATAAATGTACATGTTGGTGAGTTTATTTAAACAGCTTTATGGAGTATATAATAATAATAAATGATAAATGTACATGTTGGTGAGTTTATTTAAACATCTTTATGGAGTATATAATAATAAATGATAAATGTACATGTTGGTGAGTTAATTTAAACATATGTTATGCAGTAGAATAAATTAATATAATATAATTGATTCTAAAACTAATAGTTTATATTTTTATGGAGTAGAATCATAGAGTTATAAAGGATAAGAGAGTATATTTTAACCTTAGGACGGTGAAGCGCGCCGAAAAGAGCCGATGTTTGAGAGCTTGTAGATCGGCTATATTCGACTATACACGACGAGTCACGTGACCGTGTTTACATACAGCCGCTAGCTAGCTATCTTAGCCCAGCTAGCTTAGCCTACTAGCTTCTGAGATTTAAAAGCACACTGCGCATGCTCAGGACTCGCGTGGGGCCGGTGGCGCGCAGGCGCCGAAAACAGCCGATGGTCAGAGCTTGAAGCTCGGCGGTTTTCGGAAACGCATGCGCAGAAACAGTCAGTCACAGAGTTACTTTACACACAGTTGGTAGATTTACCACCAGATGGCGCTATTATCCAGATTTCAATACATGTTGCGTCTCAGTGCAGCTCAAAGCACAGGGATGGTTTTGATTGATGGATTGAAATATTTATTAACAGTTTGTAGAATTTACAGTACATTTTAAGCACAAACTCAATACAAAGACTGTTAACTGTGAGTGGACGACCCAATTATGCATTACACTTGTTTACAACAGGGTCCACATTGTTAAATTCATCAAAACATTTAGAGACATACAAATAGACATTTCTATGTAGCTAAAGAACAGAACAGGAATTCATCATATAGGAAGCAAAAAGGGAAAAGATACATATACAGTGAGGGGAAATGGGGTGGGGGGGGGGGGGAATGGTAATGTCGTGGTGAACCAAAGGAGGGCGACACTGATCAGCCGCCCGTCCTTTAAAACAATAGCCACGACGCGTTGTGAGTTTGTAGATCTGCTATTTTCGGCGCACGACACCACCTTACGACGGTGTACAAATGCACCGGTGGAAATGTTTAACTTTAAACTTTAAACGGATGGATGTGAAGTAAATGATCTAGTTGTTCTGTTAATTAATGGATTATTATTATTATTATTTATAAATAATATTACATTAATATTTTCTGCTAGTCAGTCACCCTAAACCCTAAACCTCAGGAAGACATTAGAAACACTTTATTTGTATGTGAAAATACTATAATCAATATGACACTATTCTGAAATTAATTATATAGGGCCTATAGGCATAATTGTTAATTTTTCCGAGAGTAAAGTGTTTAAATTATATCAAGATATGCTACTATTTTAAATACAGTTTTTTCAGACACGTTTTTGAAATTAGGCTAGGTCTTATAGGTCTATGTGTCCTTCTTGTATTATTGCACTATTCTTGTCATTTAAACTATAGGGTTTACTGATTTTATAGAAACATGAACCTATTATTATTATTATTATTATTTTAAAGGTTTCACATCTTTAAATGATGACTGAAAATCTATCAACAATAAAAGGGAATCTTCCATCAATGTGTAAAGTTGTGAATAGCACTGGTATAGAGTGTTTTTTGGGTCTTGTTTCTAAAGTGTAGGCTAGTTGTTTATTTGGTCAATCCTATTAAATGTGATTTTCACACATTTCCACGTCATGTATCTTTTCCCTTTTTGCTTCCTATATGATCCTGTTCTGTTCTTTAACTACATAGAAGTGTCTATTTGTACGTCTCTAAATGTTTTGATGAATTGAACAATGTGGACCCTCTTGTAAACAAGTGTAATGCTGAATTGGGTCGTCCACTCACAGTTAACAGTCTGTGTATTGAGTTTGTGCTTGAAATGTACTGTAAATTCTGCAAACTGTTAATAAATATTTCAATCAATCAAAAAAAGGACAAAGACCACCACGGCCTCAAAGATAGCCGGGGTACATTTTAGTAGCCTGGATCAAGTCTTTAACCCATTCTGACCTGAGATCAGATTCATGCGAGGTTTCCACTGGACACACACTGGTCCTGATGAACCCATTCTGACCTGAGATCAGATTCATGCGAGGTTTCCACTGGACACACACTGGTCTGATTAACCCATTCTGACCTGAGATCAGATTCATGCGAGGTTTCCACTGGACACACACTGGTCTGATTAACCCATTCTGACCTGAGATCAGATTCATACGAGGTTTCCACTGGACACACACTGGTCTGATTAACCCATTCTGACCTGAGATCAGATTC
Organism: Protomyctophum parallelum; assembly: GCF_964188405.1. Lineage (NCBI taxonomy): Eukaryota > Metazoa > Chordata > Actinopteri > Myctophiformes > Myctophidae > Protomyctophum > Protomyctophum parallelum. The sequence goes on along the minus strand of NC_139705.1, from coordinate 54,976,593 downwards.
ATACGAGGTTTCCACTGGACACACACTGGTCTGATTAACCCATTCTGACCTGAGATCAGATTCATGCGAGGTTTCCACTGGACACACACTGGTCTGATTAAATAACAGGTGCTTAAGAAAGCCAAGTCCCATCCCCTCAGCTACAGCTAGGCTGCTTCCTTTCGGGCCTTTGCCTAAAGGTTCCAGGGGCCACAATAACAGGTATACATTCTCCTTTGTGCCTGACTGTGTCTATCCAGGCTTTAAATGCCGATAAGAGGAGGTAACTTTGTCGCATGTTATGAAATATTCCATTGCTACACTGATACATTGTGGACTGCCATCCTGTTTTTATTTTCTATATGTGTACCATTATTTATTTTTTTTACTGTGTTTTATGTTATTCATGTGTCTGCCTGTTAATACTGTGTTTTATGTTATTCATGTGTCTGCCTGTTAATACTGTGTTTGTGATGCCTATTAATACTATGTTTGTGATTCATGTGTCTGCCTGTTAATACTGTGTTTTATGTTATTCATGTGTCTGCCTGTTAATACTATGTTTGTGATTCATGTGTCTGCCTGTTAATACTATGTTTGTGATTCATGTGTCTGCCTGTTAATGCTGTGTTTGTGATTCATGTGTCTGCCTGTTAATGCTGTGTTTGTGATTCATGTGTCTGCCTGTTAATACTGTGTTTGTGATTCATGTGTCCGCCTGTTATTACTGTGTTTGTGATTCATGTGTCTGCCTGTTAATGCTGTGTTTGTGATTCATGTGTCTGCCTGTTAATGCTGTGTTTGTGATTCATGTGTCTGCCTGTTAATGCTGTGTTTGTGATTCATGTGTCTGCCTGTTAATGCTGTGTTTGTGATTCATGTGTCTGCCTGTTAATGCTGTGTTTGTGATTCATGTGTCTGCCTGTTATGCTTTGCTGTTACACCAAATCACAAATAAATGAACCTGATGATGATCCCATTATCAGTTCCCACATTAAGTGTCGTCCACAGTTAACAATTTTTGTATTGAGTTGTGCTTGAAATGTACTGTAATTCTCCATAATCAATAAATCAATAAATAAATAAATAAATCAATCAATCAATCAGGGAGCCCAGATTTGTGTTGTTAAAAATAATGTTTACACATATTCCACAAATATAACTTTTTTCACCCCAAGGTGCTTTATTTTTCTTTTGGGCTTGTTTTTATAACCGTTATTGCTTATTTCTCTCAGACAACCTGGCAACACTGCCTTTTTGAGTCATCAACGGTGGACTTATGCTTAGTGTTGCCATGTCTGCTTATTATAAGCGACTTTGCAGAATGGGTACATTTCAAACGAAAGCACAGCTCAATTCAAAACTATTAACTGTGTGGACGACACCATAAAGCATTTCAATGATGAATTCCTGTTCTGTTCTTTGGCTAAATAGAAGTGTATAAACTAAGTCTCCAAATGTTTTGATGAATTGAACATGGTGGACCCTCTTGTAAACACGTGTAATGTGGGGTCCACTCACAGTTAACAGTCTTTGTATTGATTTGAGTTGTGCTTGAAATGTATTGTAATTCTGCAAACTGTTAATAAATACTTCAATGAATCAATCAAAAATACATTAAAAAAACCCTCAGGAAATGTAAAGTTGCTTGGAAATATTGGTGGTTGCGTTTTTTTGGGGGGTTTCGTTTCTAAACTAAAATCTAAAGTGTATTTAAATCTATTTAAATCAATGCTTAAACATCTTCACGTCAACAAACAGTCAACAATCAACAGTCAATTATTATTATTATTATTATTTTTTAACATAAAACAAAAAGACAAATCACTTTTCCCCCAGATTTTATGGAAATAGCAGATCTACAAGCTCACGACGTGTCACACGATGTGACTCGTGACGCGTAGTGAGCTTGTAGATCTGTTATTTTCAAATATTTCGAATATTACATCACATTTCACTATTATTGTTGTGCAGTGGCTTCGCTTTGCGCTTATTTCCGTCACAATACAACCTAAAACCTGGCAACCCTCCGTCCGTCCGTCGCCTGGCCAGTGACGCGCAGTCGCAGAACGTGCTGCAGCTCGAGCTGCTTCCTTCCATGATGATAATAAACAAATAAACAAAACAACACATTTATCATCTCTACAGCCGTCAACACTCTGCCTGCAGGAGCACCAGGCCACGGACACTGGGACACCTGCTCCCCCGGACACAGGGCCTCAGTGGCGGGCGTTGAAGAGGCACACACAGCCCTGAGAGGAGCCAAGGTATGGTTGGCATGATGCTAACAGCTATAGCCTGTTCTGGTGAGGGGAAACAAGGTAATGTTAGCATGATGCTAACAGCTATAGCCTGTTCTGGTGAGGGGAAACAAGGTAATGTTAGCATGATGCTAACAGCTATAGCCTGTTCTGGTGAGGGGAAACAAGGTAATGTTAGCATGATGCTATAACAGCTATAGCCTGTTCTTATGAGGGGAATACAAGGTAAAGTTACCATGATGCTAACAGCTATAGCCCGAATACAAGGTATGGTTAGCCTGATGCTAACATCTATAGCCTGTTCTTATGAGGGGAATACAAGGTAAAGTTAGCATGATGCTAACAGGCTAGCCTGCTCTGATGCTAGTGCTGCTAGGGATACAGGAGAGAGGTACTGTCTTGGGCATCTGTCTGTCTGTGACTCTGTGTCTGTGACTCTGTCTGTCTCTACCTTCATGGAGAACACTGGCTTATTTGGCCACAAAACTGAGGTTTTCAACCCTTTTCACATTAAGGTCCATTATTTATTTATTCAGCATTTGAGCCATTTGATTCTTGAAGACATTTAGCCTCTCAGACCCATCTGAGCCACGGACCACCATCTGATGACATTTAGCCTCTCAGACCCATCTGAGCCATGGACCACCATCTGATGACATTTAGCCTCTCAGACCCATCTGAGCCACGGACCACCATTTGATGACATTTAGCCTCTCAGACCCATCTGAGCCATGGACCACCATCTGATGACATTTAGCCTCTCAGACCCATCTGAGCCACGGACCACCATTTGATGACATTTAGCCTCTCAAAGTCAGACCCAGTTGAGCCACGGACCACCATTTGATGATTGATTGATTGAAATATGTATTAACAGTTTGCATAATTACAGTACATTTCAAGCACAAACTCAATACAAAGACTGTTAACTGTGAGTGGACGACCCAATTAAGCATTACACTTGTTTACAACAGGGTCCACATTGTTCAATTCATCAAAACATTTCGAGACGTACAAATAGACACTTCTATATAGTCAAAGAACAGAACAGGAATTTGTCATAAAGGAGGTAAAAAGGGAAAAGAAACATATACAGTGAGGGGGAAAAAGGGGTGGGCGGTGTGGGGGGGGGGGGGGGGGGATTCTGATTTTCCGGGGGCCTGTTTCGAATTGCAGCCGTCCGTAGGTGCCCTTTTACAGCGGTTTTGAAGGAGTCACGGAATTCACATGTCTTAATGACTGTTGGTAGGGCGTTCCACATGTTGGTGGCATAGGAGCGAAAATAATTTAGTCCCTTGTTTGTGCCCGTGACATTTAGCCTCTCAGAGGCAAGACTATAATAATATTCCTGTTGGATTAGATTTAGATTCTGTCCACAGTTCCATGCTGTATTGAAACAGGCAAACGTTGATCAAAATAACAATTATTCAACATTCTCTCATTCTAGTAAAATAACAGATGTTTAACAATAATGTAAGTCTTGAGAGTGTAACATGAAACCAAATGGACCCGTAAGAGTTAAACATCTATGAGGGTCCACTTGGTTTACGCCCCAAACAGAAGTGGATAAACGGGTCTGGCAACACACCGGGCACACTGACACAGCTCATTGTGACAGATTAATAACATTAACCCAGGCCATTCTGACCTGAGATCAGATTCTAAAAATGTCTTCTACATCCTGACAGTTTTCCATTCTGACCTGAGATCAGATTCTAAAAATGTGTTCTATGTCAGTCGCTCTTCGATTTTTCAAAAATAGCAGACCTACAAGCTCGTAGCGCGCCCCTCGGTGGCGCGCTATGAGCTTGTAGATCTGCTATTTTTCAATAGCTAAAGCACGACATGATGCTAATACCAAAATGGGTTCCCGCCCAAAATGGGTTAACAGTTTCTATAGAGTGTCGCAGTCCCGCCCCCTTTCAGAACGGCGAGTGGCCCAGGAAATGATTCTCCATTCATTTTCCTCATAGGCTTTTCAAAAAGTATTTATTTAAAGACGGTTACGCCGCGGACAAAGACAACTCGGATCGTGACAAATCATGACAATGAACACAATGTTTTGGGTCCCATCAAATAATTTATAAGAAGAAAAACAAAACAAATAGTGTTGTCTCCTGCCTTTTATTTTCTTCTTTCTAATGATTTGATCGGCCCAAAATATTGTGTTTGTTGTCATGATTTGTCACGATCCGAGTTGGCTTTGTCCGCGGCGTAACCGTCTTTAAATAAATACCATTTGAAAAGCCTATGGAGAAAATTAATGGAGAATCATTTCCTGGGCCACTCGCCGTTCTGAAAGGGGGCGGGACTGCGATGCTCTATATCGGTCGTTCTTAAACTATTTCACGTCAAGGACTCCCAAAAATATCTGTATTTGGCCACCGACCCCCATCTGAAAATATGCTGTTCCAGGGACCCCTGTTAAATACTCGCTCTGAAAGAATATAATATATTAAAAGATTTGCCCCTCATTTTCTCGATTTTTCAAAAAATTGTAGACCTACAAGCTCGTAGTGCGGCACTCTGCCATTTCCTTTGGTGCCCACTAGTAGTCTCCTCTGAGTGAAGCCTGGACCAACATGTGTGTATTCTGTCTCTATGGAATGTGTGTGATGCTGTTTGATGTAAACGCGCTGGTTTTCTCCACCAGGCCGAAAGGCATGTAATGGGGAGAGAGTATGTTTTGCACTCAGTCCGTTTGTGCGTCCGTCCGTCCGTCCGTCCGTCCGTCTGTGTACAGCTAATCTCCGGCACCGTTAACCCGGTCGATGCCAAATTTTGCACACACACTCCCTGGATGCCAACGATGAACCTCTGCCCCATATTTTCCAGAACAGCCTGTTATAGCGCCACCAGGAGGCTGACATTTGTAAAAAAAAAAAATTGATACTACTGCTTCAGATTCTGTCCAGAAATCACGCAAATCGTTACACAGTATCTCTATAGTCATGTGTTCAAGACTGATCCGTCCCATATTTCATATTCCATCCTAATTGGCTAACATTGGCTTTCAAAGTTTACGGTATTGGCCCGTTTTGAACAAAAAGCCTAAAATCATGAACGCAGCGTGCAATTTACGTGAAATCTTTCACAGACGTTCCTACTAGGCTGAGGAATATATACCACCCTGTTGGCCTGTTATAGCGCCACCAACAGGTGGATGTTTGCAAGAATCTTTTTTGGATCAAATTGCCTCAAATCATCCAATTGCCATACAAGGCATAAGAATAAATTGCACCCTTTTCACATTGGCTTATTATAGCGCCACCAGGAGGCCCTGGTGGACACCTGCACCCGAGGTGCACTTTATGCAATGCACTTTTTACTTTTTACTGCAATGCACTTTTTTCAGGACTGCCTAAGAAAACAACTGACAGATTACAACTTGTCCAAAATGCAGCAGCCAGAGTTTTAACCAGAACTAAGATGAGAGAACATATTACTCCAGTTTTGGCATCACTGCACTGGCTTCCGGTTGTTTTTAGGATTGATTTTAAAATTATTTTACTTGTCTATAAAGCTCTCAATGGTCTCGCACCTTCCTACCTACTTGACTGCCTGCCTAAATATGTCCCAAACCGCCCCCTAAGGTCTTCCACCGCCGGCCTGCTCGCTTTTCCCAAAAAAATGGCAACTCAAAAATATGGGGAAGCAGCTTTTTGCTTCTACGGGCCGTCGGCATGGAACAAGCTCCCACTGTACCTTCGTCAGGCAGCCTCTGTAGACATTTTTAAAGCTCAGCTCAAGACCCACTTCTACAACATTGCCTTTAATTGATCTTGTATTTTTTATTTTTCATGTCCTCACTGTACTGCATTACTGCTTGTTTTTTTATGTCGTTGCCTTGCTTTTCTTTTATTCTCCATTGTTCTGTAAAGCACTTTGAGCTGCATTTCATGTCACGAAAGGTGCTATACAAATAAAGTTTTATTATTATTATTATTATTATTATCTAGTTGTGATGTGAAGCTGGTGGTTTTAGTTTAGATGGCTCTCTAAACACTGGTTGTGATGTGAAGCTGGCATGGGGAGAGAGTATGTTTTATTGTCTCCACCATGAAGGCATGGGGAGAGAGTATGTTTTATTGTCTCCACCATGAAGGCATTGGGAGAGAGTATGTTTTATTGTCTCCACCATGAAGGCATGGGGAGAGAGTATGTTTTACTGTCTCCACCAGGCTGAAGGCATGGGGAGAGAGTATGTTTTATTGTCTCCACCAGGCAGAAGGCATGGGGAGAGAGTATGTTTTATTGTCTCCACCATGAAGGCATGGGGAGAGAGTATGTTTTATTGTCTCCACCATGAAGGCATGGGGAGAGAGTATGTTTTATTGTCTCCACCAGGCAGAAGGCATGGGGAGAGAGTATGTTTTATTGTCTCCACCATGAAGGCATGGGGAGAGAGTATGTTTTATTGTCTCCACCATGAAGGCATGGGGAGAGAGTATGTTTTATTGGGTTGTTTCCTTAGTGATTACTTTTCCATGGCGTCAGCCTCTGTTTAATATAAATGTTGTATCGTCAGGTACTGTCATGGCGTTTCTTCACCAATGTGTTTGTAAAGGTGTCTAGTAAGGATACTAACATATCCCACATTGGTTTCTATTCAACCACCATAGGGGAATGTTTGACAGCTGCTGAAAGATGGGGTACCATCAACAACCTATATATGGCAAAATGTTCTAAATTTCATTATACTTATAGCATGTGACATGTCGAACTAGGGGTTTTTCATGATTCTGAATCCATTCCAAGCATTAGTTTTGCACAAAAAACACTCCTTGGGCTAAAGACGGCCATAGCTGTCATTACAAATGTCATGACGTCAGCACATTTGGGCAAGTGGCCAAATTCTAATGGATTCAGAAGCATGAAAACCCCCTAGTTTGACATGTCACATGCTACTTAAAGCATAATGAAATTTAGAACATTTTGCTTTATATTGGTTGTTGATGGTACCCCAACTTTCAGCAGCTGTCAAGGTGTCATGGCGTCAGTATGTTATTCATATAAATCGTATTGTTTTAAAGGTGTCATGGCGTCAGTATGTTATTAATATAAATCTTATTGTTTTAAAGGTTTCATGGCGTCAGTATGTTATTAATATAAATCTTATTGTTTTAAAGTTGTCATGCCGTCAGTATGTTAACATAAATCTTATTGTTTTAAAGGTGTCATGGCGTCAGTATGTTATTAATATAAATCTTATTGTTTTAAAGGTGTCATGGCGTCAGTATGTTATTAATATAAATCTTATTGTTTTAAAGGTGTCATGGCGTCAGTATGTTATTAATATAAATCTTATTGTTTTAAAGGTGTCATGGCGTCAGTATGTTATTAATATAAATCTTATTGTTTTAAAGGTGTCAGGGCGTCAGTATGTTATTAACATAAATCTTATTGTTTTAAAGGTGTCATGGCGTCAGTATGTTATTAACATAAATCTTATTGTTTTAAAGGTGTCATGGCGTCAGTATGTTATTACTATAAATCTTATTGTTTTAAAGGTGTCATGGCGTCAGTATGTTATTACTATAAATCTTATTGTTTTAAAGGTGTCATGGCGTCAGTATGTTATTACTATAAATCTTATTGTTTTAAAGGTGTCATGGCGTCAGTATGTTATTAATATAAATCTTATTGTTTTAAAGGTGTCATGGCGTCAGTATGTTATTAATATAAATCATATTGTTTTAAAGGTGTCATGGCGTCAGTATGTTATTACTATAAATCTTATTGTTTTAAAGGTGTCATGGCGTCAGTATGTTATTAATATAAATCTTATTGTTTTAAAGGTGTCATGGCGTCAGTATGTTAATATAAATCTTATTGTTTTAAAGGTGTCATGGCGTCAGTATGTTAATATAAATCTTATTGTTTTAAAGGTTTCATGGCGTCAGTATGTTATTAATATAAATCTTATTGTTTTAAAGGTGTCATGGCGTCAGTATGTTATTAATATAAATCTTATTGTTTTAAAGGTGTCATGGCGTCAGTATGTTATTAACATAAATCTTATTGTTTTAAAGGTGTCATGGCGTCAGTATGTTAACATAAATCTTATTGTTTTAAAGGTGTCATGGCGTCAGTATGTTATTACTATAAATCTTATTGTTTTAAAGGTGTCATGGCGTCAGTATGTTATTAATATAAATCTTATTGTTTTAAAGGTGTCATGGCGTCAGTATGTTAATATAAATCTTATTGTTTTAAAGGTGTCATGGCGTCAGTATGTTAATATAAATCTTATTGTTTTAAAGGTTTCATGGCGTCAGTATGTTATTAATATAAATCTTATTGTTTTAAAGGTTTCATGGCGTCAGTATGTTATTAATATAAATCTTATTGTTTTAAAGGTGTCATGGCGTCAGTATGTTATTAATATAAATCTTATTGTTTTAAAGGTGTCATGGCGTCAGTATGTTATTAATATAAATCTTATTGTTTTAAAGGTGTCATGGCGTCAGTATGTTATTAACATAAATCTTATTGTTTTAAAGGTGTCATGGCGTCAGTATGTTATTAATATAAATCGTATTGTTTTAAAGGTGTCATGGCGTCAGTATGTTATTAACATAAATCTTATTGTTTTAAAGGTGTCATGGCGTCAGTATGTTATTAATATAAATCGTATTGTTTTAAAGGTGTCATGGCGTCAGTATGTTATTAATATAAATCTTATTGTTTTAAAGGTGTCATGGCGTCAGTATGTTAACATAAATCTTATTGTTTTAAAGGTGTCATGGCGTCAGCCTCTGCCAGCGTGGACTCCAAGGCAGAGCTGACAGCTCTTCTAGAGCAGTGGGAGAAGGAGCAGCAGGGAAGCTCCGCTGAGCTCAAAGACATCCTCACCAAGTAAGAGTTAATATAAACAGAGAAAATCCAACTTTTCATTTTTCAGAAATTGAAGAAAACCTTATATTTCTTTTAACAAAGCAATACTGCCTCATCAAAGTTGGTATTGTGACTTTGTATATTATCAGATACTTGCATGTGTCATTATATGAGACCAAATTTGACTGGGAGACTGCCATTGGATTTTTTTGAATTTTTGTTTTTTCATGTCATATCAAAGCAGGGAATCATAGCTTCAAATTGACATATTGGTTGTTCAGTTTGACCCTCCAGTTCTGGAGATATGGCTTATAGAGCGATGTCTTGCAGAAAACAGCGAGTTGAGAAAACAAGCTTGAAAGGTTCACTTCTGTGGACTCTAACATTACAATAGCTACATGTTTAAGCATTTATTTCATATTTACATGTCTTCTGTTGTCTCTAACATTACAATAGCTACATGTTTAAGCATTTATTTCATATTTACATGTCAATTTCAGCTCTGACACTTATTTCAGACATGCTCTAGTATGTGAAGAGTCTGCCTGTGCAAAGGCACTGGTGAAAAGCTGGAATGTGCGCGATGGCAGTCTCTCAGTCAAATCTGGTCTCATATTATCACCACTTTACCCGAATACAGCTCAAGTGGAGTTAGGTGGTTTTCTCTGTCAAGATAGTTCTTAATATATTGTATAACTCATATTTCATATATCATGTGTAATATATTGTATAACTCATATTTCATATATCATGTGTAATATATTGTATAACTCATATTTCATATATCATGTGTAATATATTCATATATTCATAGGATCTCTGAGCTGGTGGAGAGGGAGACTGAGGAATACCACAAAGCTGATCCGGACCCCTTTGATGACCGACATCCTGGTACGATAATTACCATAATTAATATTCATGACATCCTGGTACAATAATTACCATAATTCATATTCATGACATCCTGGTACAATAATTACCATCATTAATATTCATGACATCCTGGCACAATAATTACCATAATTAATATTCATGACATCCTGGTACAGAAATTACCATAATGAATATGCATGACAATGAGTCATATAATGACTTCATTACATATCGTATTCTATATGCCAGATGACTTTAATCAGACCAGTGTGTTGTCCAGTGGAAACCTCGTATGAATCTGATCTCAGGTCAGAATGGGTTAATCAGACCAGTGTGTGTCCAGTGGAAACCTCGTATGAATCTGATCTCAGGTCAGAATGGGTTAAGGTTAATAAATCCATATCATATATCATATTGTTCTGGTCTTCAGGGAGGGCAGATCCAGAATGCGTTTTAGGACACCTGCTGAAGATTCTCTTCAAGAACGACGACTTCATGAACGCCGTAAGTACGGAGCAAAGTTATGAACGTTAATATCTCATTACAATATGATATGAGTGTTATTGTTGTTGAGAACATAAAGATGATCTCATTATAATTTGAGAGTTATTGCTGAGAAAGTAACAAAGTCCATCCGTGTACAGATCTAGTCTCCGGCACCGCTCAAACCCGGTCCATGTCGCCAGATTTTCCAGAACGGCCTGTCCAAAAATCCCGCAAATCGTTACACAGTATGTCTATATAGTTATAGTCATGTGTTCAAGACGGATCCGTCCGATGTTTCATATTCCATCCTAATTGGCTAACATTGGCTTTCAAAGTTTGCAGGATTGGCCCGTTTTGAACGAAATGCCTCAAACCATGAATGCAGCGTGCAATTTACAGTATGTGAAATCTGTCACGCACTTTCCTACTAATATATATAAGTTGAGGAATATATCTTACCCTTTTCACATTGGTGGATTTTTGCAAAACGCATTTTTGGAACAAAACGCCTCAAATCAACCAATTGCCATCCAAGGCATAAGAACAAATTGCACCTTTTTCACATTGGCCTATTATAGCGCCACCAGGAGGCCACAACCTGACCTGGCCTGGTGGAGACCTGTCCTATTATAGCGCCACCAGGAGGCCACAACCTGACCTGGCCTGGTGGAGACCTGTCCTATTATAGCGCCACCAGGAGGCCACAAGCTGACCTGCCCTGGTGGAGACCTGTCCTATTATAGCGCCACCAGGAGGCCACAACCTGACCTGGCCTGGTGGAGACCTGTCCTATTATAGCGCCACCAGGAGGCCACAACCTGACCTGGCCTGGTGGAGACCTGTCCTATTATAGCGCCACCAGGAGGCCACAACCTGACCTGGCCTGGTGGAGACCTGTCCTATTATAGCGCCACCAGGAGGCCACAACCTGACCTGCCCTGGTGGAGACCTGTCCTATTATAGCGCCACCAGGAGGCCACAACCTGACCTGGCCTGGTGGAGACCTGGCCTATTATAGCGCCACCAGGAGGCCACAACCTGACCTGGCCTGGTGGAGACCTGGCCTATTATAGCGCCACCAGGAGGCCACAACCTGACCTGGCCTGGTGGAGACCTGTCCTATTATAGCGCCACCAGGAGGCCACAACCTGACCTGGCCTGGTGGAGACCTGTCCTATTATAGCGCCACCAGGAGGCCACAACCTGACCTGCCCTGGTGGAGACCTGTCCTATTATAGCGCCACCAGGAGGCCACAACCTGACCTGCCCTGGTGGAGACCTGTCCTATTATAGCGCCACCAGGAGGCCACAACCTGACCTGGCCTGGTGGAGACCTGTCCTATTATAGCGCCACCAGGAGGCCACAACCTGACCTGGCCTGGTGGAGACCTGTCCTATTATAGCGCCACCAGGAGGCCACAACCTGACCTGGCCTGGTGGAGACCTGTCCTATTATAGCGCCACCAGGAGGCCACAACCTGACCTGGCCTGGTGGAGACCTGTCCTATTATAGCGCCACCAGGAGGCCACAACCTGACCTGGCCTGGTGGAGACCTGTCCTATTATAGCGCCACCAGGAGGCCACAACCTGACCTGGCCTGGTGGAGACCTGTCCTATTATAGCGCCACCAGGAGGCCACAACCTGACCTGGCCTGGTGGAGACCTGTCCTATTATAGCGCCACCAGGAGGCCACAACCTGACCTGGCCTGGTGGAGACCTGTCCTATTATAGCGCCACCAGGAGGCCACAACCTGACCTGGCCTGGTGGAGACCTGTCCTATTATAGCGCCACCAGGAGGCCACAACCTGACCTGGCCTGGTGGAGACCTGTCCTATTATAGCGCCACCAGGAGGCCACAACCTGACCTGGCCTGGTGGAGACCTGTCCTATTATAGCGCCACCAGGAGGCCACAACCTGACCTGGCCTGGTGGAGACCTGTCCTATTATAGCGCCACCAGGAGGCCACAACCTGACCTGGCCTGGTGGAGACCTGTCCTATTATAGCGCCACCAGGAGGCCACAACCTGACCTGGCCTGGTGGAGACCTGTCCTATTATAGCGCCACCAGGAGGCCACAACCTGACCTGGCCTGGTGGAGACCTGTCCTATTATAGCGCCACCAGGAGGCCACAACCTGACCTGCCCTGGTGGAGACCTGTCCTATTATAGCGCCACCAGGAGGCCACAACCTGACCTGGCCTGGTGGAGACCTGTCCTATTATAGCGCCACCAGGAGGCCACAACCTGACCTGGCCTGGTGGAGACCTGTCCTATTATAGCGCCACCAGGAGGCCACAACCTGACCTGGCCTGGTGGAGACCTGTCCTATTATAGCGCCACCAGGAGGCCACAACCTGACCTGGCCTGGTGGAGACCTGTCCTATTATAGCGCCACCAGGAGGCCACAACCTGACCTGGCCTGGTGGAGACCTGTCCTATTATAGCGCCACCAGGAGGCCACAACCTGACCTGGCCTGGTGGAGACCTGTCCTATTATAGCGCCACCAGGAGGCCACAACCTGACCTGCCCTGGTGGAGACCTGTCCTATTATAGCGCCACCAGGAGGCCACAACCTGACCTGCCCTGGTGGAGACCTGTCCTATTATAGCGCCACCAGGAGGCCACAACCTGACCTGGCCTGGTGGAGACCTGTCCTATTATAGCGCCACCAGGAGGCCACAACCTGACCTGGCCTGGTGGAGACCTGTCCTATTATAGCGCCACCAGGAGGCCACAACCTGACCTGGCCTGGTGGAGACCTGTCCTATTATAGCGCCACCAGGAGGCCACAACCTGACCTGGCCTGGTGGAGACCTGTCCTATTATAGCGCCACCAGGAGGCCACAACCTGACCTGGCCTGGTGGAGACCTGTCCTATTATAGCGCCACCAGGAGGCCACAACCTGACCTGGCCTGGTGGAGACCTGTCCTATTATAGCGCCACCAGGAGGCCACAACCTGACCTGGCCTGGTGGAGACCTGTCCTATTATAGCGCCACCAGGAGGCCACAACCTGACCTGGCCTGGTGGAGACCTGTCCTATTATAGCGCCACCAGGAGGCCACAACCTGACCTGGCCTGGTGGAGACCTGTCCTATTATAGCGCCACCAGGAGGCCACAACCTGACCTGGCCTGGTGGAGACCTGTCCTATTATAGCGCCACCAGGAGGCCACAACCTGACCTGGCCTGGTGGAGACCTGTCCTATTATAGCGCCACCAGGAGGCCACAACCTGACCTGGCCTGGTGGAGACCTGTCCTATTATAGCGCCACCAGGAGGCCACAACCTGACCTGGCCTGGTGGAGACCTGTCCTATTATAGCGCCACCAGGAGGCCACAACCTGACCTGGCCTGGTGGAGACCTGTCCTATTATAGCGCCACCAGGAGGCCACAACCTGACCTGGCCTGGTGGAGACCTGTCCTATTATAGCGCCACCAGGAGGCCACAACCTGACCTGCCCTGGTGGAGACCTGTCCTATTATAGCGCCACCAGGAGGCCACAACCTGACCTGGCCTGGTGGAGACCTGTCCTATTATAGCGCCACCAGGAGGCCACAACCTGACCTGGCCTGGTGGAGACCTGTCCTATTATAGCGCCACCAGGAGGCCACAACCTGACCTGGCCTGGTGGAGACCTGTCCTATTATAGCGCCACCAGGAGGCCACAACCTGACCTGGCCTGGTGGAGACCTGTCCTATTATAGCGCCACCAGGAGGCCACAACCTGACCTGGCCTGGTGGAGACCTGTCCTATTATAGCGCCACCAGGAGGCCACAACCTGACCTGGCCTGGTGGAGACCTGTCCTATTATAGCGCCACCAGGAGGCCACAACCTGAACTAGATAAAGTGTCCAGAGGGGCACGCATTACATGCATTAACCCTTCAGAGCGGGAACCCCTTTTGGTGTTTTAAAGCATTACGTTATACTTTATGCTTTTGAAGAATAGCAGATCTACGAGCTACGAGCTTGTGGATCTGATATTTTAGAAAAATCGTGAAAATGTATTTTTCTGTAAACATATTTTCAGATCGGGGTCCGGCGGCCAAATTAAGATATTTTTGGCGGTCGTTGACATGAAAGTGTTTGAGAACCACTGACATAGAAACATTCAAGAAAACTGTCATGATTTAGAAGGTATTTGTAGAATGTTTTGTAAATGTTTATTTACTACATGTTCTAAAGGAAGTATGTTAGTCAAAGTCATACGATTTGTCACACACGTTACCGCAGTGAAATTTGTTCTCCGCATTTGACCCATCTCTTGGAGCGTTGAGCTGCAGCCAAGGAGCGCTGAGCTGCAGCCAAGGAGCGCTGAGCTGCAGCCAAGGAGCGCTGAGCTGCAGCCAAGGAGCGCTGAGCTGCAGCCAAGGAGCGCTGAGCTGCAGCGTTCGCCGCGCTCGGGAATCATTTGATTAGTAGATTTGACCCCCCAATCCAACCCTTTGATGCTGAGTGCCAAGCAGGGAGGCACTGGGTCCCATTTTTACAGTCTTTGGTATGACCCGGCCGGGGATCGAACCCCCGACCTCCCAGTTTCAGGGCGGACACTCTAACCACAAGGCCACTGTCTGGTTAAACTAAAGGAAATGTGTGTTCTGGTTAAACTAAAGGAAGTGTACACTGTGTTCTGGTTAAACTAAAGGAAGTGTACACTGTGTTCTGGTTAAACTAAAGGAAGTGTACACTGTGTTCTGGTTAAACTAAAGGAAGTGTACACTGTGTTCTGGTTAAACTAAAGGAAGTGTACACTGTGTTCTGGTTAAACTAAAGGAAGTGTACACTGTGTTCTGCTTAAACTAAAGGAAGTGTACACTGTGTTCTGGTTAAACTAAAGGAAGTGTACACTGTGTTCTGGTTAAACTAAAGGAAGTGTACACTGTGTTCTGGTTAAACTAAAGGAAGTGTACACTGTGTTCTGGTTAAACTAAAGGAAGTGTGTGTTCTGGTTAAACTAAAGGAAGTGTACACTGTGTTCTGGTTAAACTAAAGGAAGTGTACACTGTGTTCTGGTTAAACTAAAGGAAGTGTACACTGTGTTCTGGTTAAACTAAAGGAAGTGTACACTGTGTTCTGGTTAAACTAAAGGAAGTGTACACTGTGTTCTGCTTAAACTAAAGGAAGTGTGTGTTCTGGTTAAACTAAAGGAAGTGTACACTGTGTTCTGGTTAAACTAAAGGAAGTGTACACTGTGTTCTGGTTAAACTAAAGGAAGTGTACACTGTGTTCTGGTTAAACTAAAGGAAGTGTACACTGTGTTCTGGTTAAACTAAAGGAAGTGTACACTGTGTTCTGGTTAAACTAAAGGAAGTGTACACTGTGTTCTGGGTAAACTAAAGGAAGTGTACACTGTGTTCTGGTTAAACTAAAGGAAGTGTACACTGTGTTCTGGTTAAACTAAAGGAAGTGTACACTGTGTTCTGCTTAAACTAAAGGAAGTGTACACTGTGTTCTGGTTAAACTAAAGGAAGTGTACACTGTGTTCTGCTTAAACTAAAGGAAGTGTACACTGTGTTCTGGTTAAACTAAAGGATGTGTACACTGTGTTCTGGTTAAACTAAAGGAAGTGTACACTGTGTTCTGGTTAAACTAAAGGAAGTGTACACTGTGTTCTGCTTAAACTAAAGGAAGTGTACACTGTGTTCTGCTTAAACTAAAGGAAGTGTACACTGTGTTCTGGGTAAACTAAAGGAAGTGTACACTGTGTTCTGGTTAAACTAAAGGAAGTGTACACTGTGTTCTGGTTAAACTAAAGGAAGTGTACACTGTGTTCTGGTTAAACTAAAGGAAGTGTACACTGTGTTCTGTGTTAAACTAAAGGAAGTGTACACTGTGTTCTGGGTAAACTAAAGGAAGTGTACACTGTGTTCTGGTTAAACTAAAGGAAGTGTACACTGTGTTCTGGGTAAACTAAAGGAAGTGTACACTGTGTTCTGGTTAAACTAAAGGAAGTGTACACTGTGTTCTGGTTAAACTAAAGGAAGTGTACACTGTGTTCTGGTTAAACTAAAGGAAGTGTACACTGTGTTCTGGTTAAACTAAAGGAAGTGTACACTGTGTTCTGCTTAAACTAAAGGAAGTGTACACTGTGTTCTGCTTAAACTAAAGGAAGTGTACACTGTGTTCTGGTTAAACTAAAGGAAGTGTACACTGTGTTCTGCTTAAACTAAAGGAAGTGTACACTGTGTTCTGGTTAAACTAAAGGAAGTGTACACTGTGTTCTGCTTAAACTAAAGGAAGTGTACACTGTGTTCTGGTTAAACTAAAGGAAGTGTACACTGTGTTCTGGTTAAACTAAAGGAAGTGTACACTGTGTTCTGGTTAAACTAAAGGAAGTGTGTGTTCTGGTTAAACTAAAGGAAGTGTACACTGTGTTCTGGTTAAACTAAAGGAAGTGTACACTGTGTTCTGGTTAAACTAAAGGAAGTGTACACTGTGTTCTGGTTAAACTAAAGGAAGTGTACACTGTGTTCTGGTTAAACTAAAGGAAGTGTACACTGTGTTCTGGTTAAACTAAAGGAAGTGTACACTGTGTTCTGCTTAAACTAAAGGAAGTGTACACTGTTTTCTGGTTAAACTAAAGGAAGTGTACACTGTGTTCTGCTTAAACTAAAGGAAGTGTACACTGTGTTCTGGTTAAACTAAAGGAAGTGTACACTGTGTTCTGGTTAAACTAAAGGAAGTGTACACTGTGTTCTGGTTAAACTAAAGGAAGTGTACACTGTGTTCTGGTTAAACTAAAGGAAGTGTACACTGTGTTCTGCTTAAACTAAAGGAAGTGTACACTGTGTTCTGGTTAAACTAAAGGAAGTGTACACTGTGTTCTGGTAAACTAAAGGAAGTGTACACTGTGTTCTGGTTAAACTAAAGGAAGTGTACACTGTGTTCTGCTTAAACTAAAGGAAGTGTACACTGTGTTCTGCTTAAACTAAAGGAAGTGTACACTGTGTTCTGGTTAAACTAAAGGAAGTGTACACTGTGTTCTGGTTAAACTAAAGGAAGTGTACACTGTGTTCTGCTTAAACTAAAGGAAGTGTACACTGTGTTCTGGTTAAACTAAAGGAAGTGTACACTGTGTTCTGGTTAAACTAAAGGAAGTGTACACTGTGTTCTGGTTAAACTAAAGGAAGTGTACACTGTGTTCTGGTTAAACTAAAGGAAGTGTACACTGTGTTCTGGTTAAACTAAAGGAAGTGTACACTGTGTTCTGGTTAAACTAAAGGAAGTGTACACTGTGTTCTGGTTAAACTAAAGGAAGTGTACACTGTGTTCTGCTTAAACTAAAGGAAGTGTACACTGTGTTCTGGTTAAACTAAAGGAAGTGTACACTGTGTTCTGGTTAAACTAAAGGAAGTGTACACTGTGTTCTGGTTAAACTAAAGGAAGTGTACACTGTGTTCTGGTTAAACTAAAGGAAGTGTACACTGTGTTCTGGTTAAACTAAAGGAAGTGTACACTGTGTTCTGCTTAAACTAAAGGAAGTGTACACTGTGTTCTGGTTAAACTAAAGGAAGTGTACACTGTGTTCTGGTTAAACTAAAGGAAGTGTACACTGTGTTCTGGTTAAACTAAAGGAAGTGTACACTGTGTTCTGGTTAAACTAAAGGAAGTGTACACTGTGTTCTGGTTAAACTAAAGGAAGTGTACACTGTGTTCTGGTTAAACTAAAGGAAGTGTACACTGTGTTCTGCTTAAACTAAAGGAAGTGTACACTGTGTTCTGGTTAAACTAAAGGAAGTGTACACTGTGTTCTGGTTAAACTAAAGGAAGTGTACACTGTGTTCTGGTTAAACTAAAGGAAGTGTACACTGTGTTCTGCTTAAACTAAAGGAAGTGTACACTGTGTTCTGCTTAAACTAAAGGAAGTGTACACTGTGTTCTGGTTAAACTAAAGGAAGTGTACACTGTGTTCTGGTTAAACTAAAGGAAGTGTACACTGTGTTCTGGTTAAACTAAAGGAAGTGTACACTGTGTTCTGGTTAAACTAAAGGAAGTGTACACTGTGTTCTGTGTTAAACTAAAGGAAGTGTACACTGTGTTCTGGTTAAACTAAAGGAAGTGTACACTGTGTTCTGGTTAAACTAAAGGAAGTGTACACTGTGTTCTGCTTAAACTAAAGGAAGTGTACACTGTGTTCTGGTTAAACTAAAGGAAGTGTACACTGTGTTCTGGTTAAACTAAAGGAAGTGTACACTGTGTTCTGGTTAAACTAAAGGAAGTGTACACTGTGTTCTGCTTAAACTAAAGGAAGTGTACACTGTGTTCTGCTTAAACTAAAGGAAGTGTACACTGTGTTCTGCTTAAACTAAAGGAAGTGTACACTGTGTTCTGGTTAAACTAAAGGAAATGTGTGTTCTGGTTAAACTAAAGGAAGTGTACACTGTGTTCTGGTTAAACTAAAGGAAGTGTACACTGTGTTCTGGTTAAACTAAAGGAAGTGTACACTGTGTTCTGGTTAAACTAAAGGAAGTGTACACTGTGTTCTGGTTAAACTAAAGGAAGTGTACACTGTGTTCTGCTTAAACTAAAGGAAGTGTACACTGTGTTCTGGTTAAACTAAAGGAAGTGTACACTGTGTTCTGGTTAAACTAAAGGAAGTGTACACTGTGTTCTGCTTAAACTAAAGGAAGTGTACACTGTGTTCTGCTTAAACTAAAGGAAGTGTACACTGTGTTCTGGTTAAACTAAAGGAAGTGTACACTGTGTTCTGCTTAAACTAAAGGAAGTGTACACTGTGTTCTGCTTAAACTAAAGGAAGTGTACACTGTGTTCTGGTTAAACTAAAGGAAGTGTACACTGTGTTCTGGTTAAACTAAAGGAAGTGTACACTGTGTTCTGCTTAAACTAAAGGAAGTGTACACTGTGTTCTGGTTAAACTAAAGGAAGTGTACACTGTGTTCTGCTTAAACTAAAGGAAGTGTACACTGTGTTCTGCTTAAACTAAAGGAAGTGTACACTGTGTTCTGGTTAAACTAAAGGAAGTGTACACTGTGTTCTGGTTAAACTAAAGGAAGTGTACACTGTGTTCTGGTTAAACTAAAGGAAGTGTACACTGTGTTCTGGTTAAACTAAATGAAGTGTACACTGTGTTCTGGTTAAACTAAAGGAAGTGTACACTGTGTTCTGCTTAAACTAAAGGAAGTGTACACTGTGTTCTGGTTAAACTAAAGGAAGTGTACACTGTGTTCTGGTTAAACTAAAGGATGTGTACACTGTGTTCTGGTTAAACTAAAGGAAGTGTACACTGTGTTCTGGTTAAACTAAAGGAAGTGTACACTGTGTTCTGGTTAAACTAAAGGAAGTGTACACTGTGTTCTGGTTAAACTAAAGGAAGTGTACACTGTGTTCTGGTTAAACTAAAGGAAGTGTACACTGTGTTCTGGTTAAACTAAAGGAAGTGTACACTGTGTTCTGCTTAAACTAAAGGAAGTGTACACTGTGTTCTGGTTAAACTAAAGGAAGTGTACACTGTGTTCTGGTTAAACTAAAGGAAGTGTACACTGTGTTCTGCTTAAACTAAAGGAAGTGTACACTGTGTTCTGGTTAAACTAAAGGAAGTGTACACTGTGTTCTGGTTAAACTAAAGGAAGTGTACACTGTGTTCTGGTTAAACTAAAGGAAGTGTACACTGTGTTCTGCTTAAACTAAAGGAAGTGTACACTGTGTTCTGCTTAAACTAAAGGAAGTGTACACTGTGTTCTGGTAAACTAAAGGAAGTGTACACTGTGTTCTGGTTAAACTAAAGGAAGTGTACACTGTGTTCTGGTTAAACTAAAGGAAGTGTACACTGTGTTCTGCTTAAACTAAAGGAAGTGTACACTGTGTTCTGCTTAAACTAAAGGAAGTGTACACTGTGTTCTGCTTAAACTAAAGGAAGTGTACACTGTGTTCTGGTTAAACTAAAGGAAGTGTACACTGTGTTCTGCTTAAACTAAAGGAAGTGTACACTGTGTTCTGGTTAAACTAAAGGAAGTGTACACTGTGTTCTGCTTAAACTAAAGGAAGTGTACACTGTGTTCTGGTTAAACTAAAGGAAGTGTACACTGTGTTCTGGTTAAACTAAAGGAAGTGTACACTGTGTTCTGGTTAAACTAAAGGAAGTGTACACTGTGTTCTGGTAAACTAAAGGAAGTGTACACTGTGTTCTGGTTAAACTAAAGGAAGTGTACACTGTGTTCTGGTTAAACTAAAGGAAGTGTACACTGTGTTCTGCTTAAACTAAAGGAAGTGTACACTGTGTTCTGGTTAAACTAAAGGAAGTGTACACTGTGTTCTGGTTAAACTAAAGGAAGTGTACACTGTGTTCTGCTTAAACTAAAGGAAGTGTACACTGTGTTCTGGTTAAACTAAAGGAAGTGTACACTGTGTTCTGGTTAAACTAAAGGAAGTGTACACTGTGTTCTGGTTAAACTAAAGGAAGTGTACACTGTGTTCTGGTTAAACTAAAGGAAGTGTACACTGTGTTCTGGTTAAACTAAAGGAAGTGTACACTGTGTTCTGCTTAAACTAAAGGAAGTGTACACTGTGTTCTGGTTAAACTAAAGGAAGTGTACACTGTGTTCTGCTTAAACTAAAGGAAGTGTACACTGTGTTCTGGTTAAACTAAAGGAAGTGTACACTGTGTTCTGCTTAAACTAAAGGAAGTGTACACTGTGTTCTGCTTAAACTAAAGGAAGTGTACACTGTGTTCTGCTTAAACTAAAGGAAGTGTACACTGTGTTCTGCTTAAACTAAAGGAAGTGTACACTGTGTTCTGGTTAAACTAAAGGAAGTGTACACTGTGTTCTGCTTAAACTAAAGGAAGTGTACACTGTGTTCTGGTTAAACTAAAGGAAGTGTACACTGTGTTCTGGTTAAACTAAAGGAAGTGTGTGTTCTGCTTACACCTCCAGCTGGTCAACAGCTACGTGATGACCAGCAGAGAGCTGTCACTCAACACGGCGGCCTGTCGACTCCTCCAGAACATCATGCCTGGTCTGGAGACCGCCGTGGTGTTCCAGGAGAAGGTAGGATATAGGGATGTTGAAAAATGTTGAAAATCGACTCGATTATCGACTCATGCCTCCCGCGACTCAAAACGTATGAGTCGAAAAATCGTTTTTATTTGTATTATTATTTCAGTCAGTGCCGCTCACATGCAAGTTAACTTTGAGCAGAGCCTGTGGCTCTGAGTTTGAGAATAGACCCCATCGTCCAAGGGTGTGTGTGTGTGTGTGTGTGTGTGTGTGTGTGTGTGTGTGTGTGTGTGTGTGTGTGTGTGTGTGTGTGTGTGTGTGTGTGTGTGTGTGTGTGTGTGTGTGTGTGTGTGTGTGTGTGTGTGTGTGTGTGTGTGTGTGTGTGTGTGTGTGTGTGTGTGTGTGTGGTGGGGGGTGGTATCTTAGCAACACTGAATGATCTGTCCCATTGGTCGTGTGCTCGTATCATGAGCCAATGGCTGCAGCTCTGAGCTTCCCAGACCCAGACCCAGGTTCACATCTCATCTACACATGCCGTAAAGTGAGCTGACAGGCTAGCCACAGGTCTGCTCTGTAATGAGCGGTGAGCGCTCTTCTCTTCTTGTGAAGAAAGCAGGACAGATCGTTGTCAAATAAATCCCGCCGTCATTTATACTGTATTTATTCTCCGACCCGACATTAAAATACGGAACAACGTGCGTCCCGTATCAGTTCATTACGGGGCTCGTGACAGGCTGCAGACACTTGAGAGTTGGGACTAGCGGCTAGCCGATAGCGCCGCTGCTCCTTCAGTTTCATTGTTTACAAAATAAAGTTTATTTTGTATTATTGGGATTTGATCATTGATGCGAATTCTAAACATATGGATGCAGCTGCAGAAGTTGTGTTGCTTAAAGGAATGCATAGTTGCGTTCTCCAAAAATGTAAAAATGAAAAAAAAAGGAAAAAAGTCGTTCGACACGTCGATTTTCGGCCTCGATTCGTCGATTGGCCAAATATGAGTCGTTTGGCATCCCTAGTAGGATATGACCCCTGACCTTTGACCCTGACCTCCAGAACATCATGCCTGGTCTTGGCTGTGATCATAACCCATTTTTGGGCGGGAACCCCTTTTGGTGTTAGCATTACGTTATGCTTTAGCTATTTAAAAATAGCAGATCTACAAGCTCATAGCGCGCCACCGACGCTACGACCTTGTAGGTCTGCTATTTTTGAAAAATCGAAGAATGACTGACATAGAAACATAGCTTTTTCAGAAAACTGTCATTTTCAAACAGACATTTTTAGAAGCTGGTCTCAGGTCAGAATGGGTTAATACAATATGTGCCCAAGACGTCCACAGACGTCCTAGGAATGACTGCATGTTGTGCCCACGTCTGTGGACGTCCTTTTTTCCTCCAATGTCAAAATGTGGGCACCCCACTGAATGAAAGGGCACATAATCATTATAATGTGTTCACTGAATGAAAGGGCACATAATCATTATAATGTGTTCACTGAATGAAAGGGCACATAATCATTATAATGTGTTCATTTGAAAGAAGAAAAACACTTTTTTCTGTTTTTTCTTCTCTGTAATTATTTGTTGGGCCCAAAATATTGTTTGTTGTCGTGATTTGTCACCCTTATCCCTAAACTAATTTGCCATTTTTTACTATTTTTAAAAACATTTTCAATTAGTTCAACTAGCCGATCTACAAGCTCACAATGTCTCCATGTAGATCAGCTAGTTGAACTATTTTAATCACAATGTCTCCATGTAGATCAGCTAGTTCAGGGGTCGGCAACCGGCGGCTCTAGAGCCGCATGCGGCTCTTGAGCACTCCCCTGGTGGCTCTCTGTAGCATTACAAAAAAATCGATGAAAATGTATAAATGTTTATTTTTTCACATTTTTATTTTTCATTTATGGTTTCTGTAGGAGGCAAAACGTGACAGAAACATTCTTAAGTTTCCCAATTTTGTAAAAATGTGTAGAATAAATATTACGTTTCAATAATGTCAACTAAAATTCGCGTCATAGCATGCGACACACTCGCATGCTGCGCGCCTGACACTATTATAAACAAACCGGTGGGTGTGTGAGGCTGGTGCCTGCTACGCTATGGCTTCTACATCTACAGGGAGAAAAAGAAAGATAGCCGACGAAAACAGAGGATTTAACAATTCGTGGACAGACGCTTATGCCTTCACAGCCAATGCAGAAGATGGATTGCCTGTATGCTTAATCTGCAGTATCCCATGACGCAACAGCAGCCTGTTTTACGCAATCGCAGTCCAAACGTGTATATAAACATTCCGATTTCAAATATAAGGTCCTCGCCACATGTGCCACGGGGGTTAGAAATTTGCTGGTACAGTGATTAGCATTGCTGCATCCCGCGTTGTTTAATAAAAAGCATTTTTATCCGAGCGCCCCGGCTACTTGTCTCAAACGGGGTTGGGAAATCCACAGTTGCACACCGGTTGGGGGCGCGTAGTTGAAAGCCAATGGCAAAATAACAGCTCGGATAAAAATGCTTTTTATTAAACAACGCGGGATGCAGAAATGCTAATCGCTGTACCAGCAACATTCTAACACCAGTGGCACACGTGGCGAGTACTTTATATTTGGAATCTGAATGTTTATGTACACGTTTACAATGTAAATGTAGCGATTGCATAAAACAGGCTGCAGTTGCCATGACGCACCATGGCTAAATCTGCAGTGACAAACTTATCAAACAATAAATAAAACGTGGCAAGCCGTTCACAGACGGTGACTACAGTATATGAAGGAGTCATATAGACGTTGTATTATCTCCCGTGTTGCAACGAAACTATAGCAGCAGCCAGCAGTGGTGGAGTTTAAAGCTGCGATGATTGCGATCCACTTCTTAAAAGTTATAGTTTGCTGACTTTGCTCCCTTCTGCTTTCTTCAGCAGTTCTGTGACTGCAACAGCCCTCTTTCTCTCATTCATGCAAACTTAGCATGCTTTCCCTGGAAATGTCTTTCAACGTTACTTTTTTATTGTTTGATAGTTTGTCACTGCAGATTAAGCATACAGGCAAATACCGATATTGTAAACCTCCCAAAACACGACACACTTGTGTGGAAAACATGGAATTCTCTTCCAGACAATTATGTGAACATGAAGAAACTCGCATTTGGAGTATTTGTGGAGTAACGTTGTGAGCAGATATTCTCAAACATGAACTACATTAAATCCAAATACCGCACACGCCTCACCGATGAGAGCCTGCGCAGTTGTGTGTGAAGATTAAAGTGACATTTTACGTGCCCAGTGTTGAGAAGCTCTCCAGCGATGTCCACACACAGAAATCACATTAAACGGGTAAGAACACAATGCAAAAAACATGGCATAATAATGGAGGGTGCGTTGACTGCGTTCGGAAATGCGCACCGGGAGCGCACTCGCCTATATTAGTTTGCATTGCACAGTGCGCTCAGTGCGCTATTTCCGAACGGGCCCGTAATGAAAGTTAAACCATAGCGCACTTTTTATTTTGATAGATAGGCTAATATCCACTTGCAGCCCTTTTGTCTTCATTATATAAGCATTTTATGGCTAAAAAAATGTTGCGGCTCCAGATAGATTTTGAATTATTTTTTTTGGTCGAAAATGGCTCATTCAACATCTTGGGTTGCCGACCCCTGAGCTAGTTGAACTATTTTAATCACAATGTCTCCATGTAGATCAGCTAGTTGAACTATTTTAATCACAATGTCTCCATGTAGATCAGCTAGTTGAACTATTTTAATCACAATGTCTCCATGTAGATCAGCTAGTTGAACTATTTTAATCACAATGTCTCCATGTAGATCAGCTAGTTGAACTATTTTAAAATGTTTTTAATAATAGTAAAACATGGCAAATTAGTTTAGTGAGAAGACAGAGCTCATTGTATCCCATCCTTCAGGAGGGCATCGCAGAGTGGCTGTTAGTGATGGTGAACTCATTGTATCCCATCCTTCAGGAGGGCATCGCAGAGTGGTTGTTAGTGATGGTGAACTCATTGTATCCCATCCTCCAGGAGGGCATCGTAGTGATATTTAACACATTGTGATCCCATCCTCCAGGAGGACATCATAGTGATATTTAACACATTGCGATCCCATCCTCCAGGAGGACATCAGCGATATTTAACTGATTGTATCCCATCCTCCAGGAGGACACAGTGATATTTAACTCATTGTGATCCCATCCTCCAGGAGGGCATCGTAGTGATATTTAACACATTGTGATCCCATCCTCCAGGAGGACACAGCGATATTTAACACATTGTGATCCCATCCTCCAGGAGGGCATCGTAGTGATATTTAACTCATTGTGATCCCATCCTCCAGGAGGACACAGCGATATTTAACACATTGTGATCCCATCCTCCAGGAGGACACAGCGATATTTAACACATTGTGATCCCATCCTCCAGGAGGACACAGCGATATTTAACACATTGTGATCCCATCCTCCAGGAGGACAGTGATATTTAACTGATTGTGATCCCATCCTCCAGGAGGACAGTGATATTTAACTGATTGTGATCCCATCCTCCAGGAGGACACAGTGATATTTAACTGATTGTGATCCCATCCTCCAGGAGGACACAGTGATATTTAACTGATTGTGATCCCATCCTCCAGGAGGACACAGTGATATTGAACTGATTGTGTCCCATCCTCCAGGAGGGCATCGTGGAGCGTCTCTTCAAGTGGGCTCAGGAGGCGGAGCAACCTCTGAGGATCTACGCCACGGGTCTGCTGGCCGGAGCCATGGAGAACCAGGACATCGCTGCCAATTACAGAGAGGAGAACTCTGTTCTGGTCAGTTATACAGTCTCACGTTGCCAGATTGTTTCCTCCCGAAATGTCCAAATGCTTCCGTCGTCTGGAGCAACGGAAGCTCTGATCATGAGTCAAATATAAATGCTTCCGTCGTACAGTCTGGAGCAACGGAAGCTCTGATCATGAGTCAAATATAAATGCTTCCGTCGTACAGTCTGGAGCAACGGAAGCTCTGATCATGAGTAAAATATAAATGCTTCCGTCGTACAGTCTGGAGCAACGGAAGCTCTGATCATGAGTCAAATATAAATGCTTCCGTCGTACAGTCTGGAGCAACGGAAGCTCTGATCATGAGTCAAATATAAATGCTTCCGTCGTACAGTCTGGAGCAACGGAAGCTCTGATCATGAGTAAAATATAAATGCTTCCGTCGTACAGTCTGGAGCAACGGAAGCTCTGATCATGAGTCAAATATAAATGCTTCCGTCGTACAGTCTGGAGCGACGGAAGCTCTGATCATGAGTCAAATATAAATGCTTCCGTCGTACAGTCTGGAGCAACGGAAGCTCTGATCATGAGTAAAATATAAATGCTTCCGTCGTACAGTCTGGAGCAACGGAAGCTCTGATCATGAGTCAAATATAAATGCTTCCGTCGTACAGTCTGGAGCAACGGAAGCTCTGATCATGAGTCAAATATAAATGCTTCCGTCGTACAGTCTGGAGCAACGGAAGCTCTGATCATGAGTAAAATATAAATGCTTCCGTCATACAGTCTGGAGCAACGGAAGCTCTGATAATGAGTAAAATATAAATGCTTCCGTCGTACAGTCTGGAGCAACGGAAGCTCTGATCATGTGTAAAATATAAATGCTTCCGTCGTACAGTCTGGAGCAACGGAAGCTCTGATCATGAGTCAAATATAAATGCTTCCGTCATACAGTCTGGAGCAACGGAAGCTCTGATCATGAGTAAAATATAAATGCTTCCGTCGTACAGTCTGGAGCAACGGAAGCTCTGATAATGAGTCAAATATAAATGCTTCCGTCGTACAGTCTGGAGCAACGGAAGCTCTGATAATGAGTCAAATATAAATGCTTCCGTCATACAGTCTGGAGCAACGGAAGCTCTGATCATGAGTAAAATATAAATACTTCCGTCGTACAGTCTGGAGCAACGGAAGCTCTGATCATGAGTAAAATATAAATGCTTCCGTCATACAGTCTGGAGCAACGGAAGCTCTGATCATGAGTCAAATATAAATGCTTCCGTCGTACAGTCTGGAGCAACGGAAGCTCTGATCATGAGTAAAATATAAATGCTTCCGTCGTACAGTCTGGAGCAACGGAAGCTCTGATCATGAGTCAAATATAAATGCTTCCGTCGTACAGTCTGGAGCAACGGAAGCTCTGATAATGAGTCAAATATAAATGCTTCCGTCGTACAGTCTGGAGCAACGGAAGCTCTGATCATGAGTAAAATATAAATGCTTCCGTCATACAGTCTGGAGCAACGGAAGCTCTGATAATGAGTCAAATATAAATGCTTCCGTCGTACAGTCTGGAGCAACGGAAGCTCTGATCATGAGTAAAATATAAATGCTTCCGTCGTACAGTCTGGAGCAACGGAAGCTCTGATCATGAGTCAAATATAAATGCTTCCGTCGTACAGTCTGGAGCAACGGAAGCTCTGATCATGAGTCAAATATAAATGCTTCCGTCGTACAGTCTGGAGCAACGGAAGCTCTGATCATGAGTCAAATATAAATGCTTCCGTCGTACAGTCTGGAGCAACGGAAGCTCTGATCATGAGTCAAATATAAATGCTTCCGTCGTACAGTCTGGAGCAACGGAAGCTCTGATCATGAGTCAAATATAAATGCTTCCGTCATACAGTCTGGAGCAACGGAAGCTCTGATCATGAGTCAAATATAAATGCTTCCGTCGTACAGTCTGGAGCAACGGAAGCTCTGATAATGGGTAAAATATAAATGCTTCCGTCATACTGGTGTAAGTCAGTCAGTAGATGGCACTGTTGGCTGAACTACAACTATATCAATGCACCATTTACTCACCTATCAATTTGTTCCAACCCAACCCCTGTGGGAAGCTTTGTGACATCTTTTTGTGCAGAATTTCCACACATTCCGCTAACCTCCCCTAATTCAGAGCAACGGACTGACGTCATGGTTCCCTCCATGCATGAGGAGTCCATCCCCTTACCTTAACCCTAACGGACTGACCTCATGGTTCATGTGTTTCCTGGCAGGTTCCTCTGATGCTGCAGCGGCTCCGCCAGCTCCAGGACAAGGACTTGGAGAACCACATGGAGTTCAAGAGACCGAGCCCCCGGAAGGGTCTGTTCCCCCTGGGGGGCCCCGAACCCAGCCTGTACCCCCTGGGGGGCCCCGAACCCAGCCTGTACCCCCTGGGGGGCCCCGAGCACAGCCTGTTACCCCTGGGGGCCCCCGAGCACAGCCTGTACCCCCTGGCGGGCCCCGAGCCCCCCAGCCTGTTCCCCCTGGGGGGCCCAGAGCCCCTTCTTCCCCTGGACGAGGAGGCGGTGGACGGGCGCTTCGACGGAAGCCCGTTCGGCTCTGCGATGATGGGGTAGGCCTGCTGTCGCCATTATTACACAAATACATCATCTATTCCAGTGGTTAGCGCAGTGTTAGCATAGCAGTGTTAGCATAGCAGCATAGCAGCGTTAGCATAGCAGCATAGCAGTGTTAGCATAGCAGTGTCAGCATAGAAGTGTCAGCATAGCAGTGTTAGCATAGCAGTGTCAGCATAGAAGTGTCAGCATAGTAGCATAGCAGTGTTGGCATTGCAGTGTCAGCATAGCAGCATAGCAGTGTCAGCATAGCAGCATAGCAGTGTTAGCATAGCAGTGTTAGCATAGCAGTGTCAGCATAGAAGTGTCAGCATAGCAGCATAGCAGTGTTAGCATAGCAGTGTTGGCATTGCAGTGTCAGCATAGCAGCATAGCAGTGTCAGCATAGCAGCATAGCAGTGTTGGCACTGCAGTGTCAGCATAGCAGCATAGCAGTGTTGGCATAGCAGCATAGAAGTGTTGGCATAGCAGCATAGCAGTGTCAGCATAGCAGTGTTAGCATAGCAGTGTCAGCATAGCAGTGTTAGCATAGCAGTGTTAGCATAGCAGTGTCAGCATAGCAGTGTCAGCATAGCAGCATAGCAGTGTTGGCATTGCAGTGTTAGCATAGCAGTGTCAGCATAGCAGTGTTAGCATAGCAGTGTTAGCATAGCAGTGTCAGCATAGCAGTGTTAGCATAGCAGTGTTAGCATAGCAGTGTCAGCATAGCAGTGTCAGCATAGCAGTGTTGGCATAGCAGCATAGCAGTGGCAGCATAGCAGCATAGCAGTGTTGGCATAGCAGCATAGCAGTGGCAGCATAGCAGCATAGCAGTGTTGGCATAGCAGCATAGCAGTGTCAGCATAGCAGTGTTAGCATAGCAGTGTCAGCATAGCAGTGTTAGCATAGCAGTGTTAGCATAGCAGTGTCAGCATAGCAGTGTCAGCATAGCAGCATAGCAGTGTTGGCATAGCAGCATAGCAGTGTTAGCATAGCAGTGTTAGCATAGCAGCATAGCAGTGTTGGCATAGCAGCATAGCAGTGTCAGCATAGCAGTGTTAGCATAGCAGTGTCAGCATAGCAGTGTTAGCATAGCAGTGTTAGCATAGCAGTGTCAGCATAGCAGCATAGCAGTGTATAACTCTTCAAATGTGCTGCGGCCATCTTGGAAACTAAACACATAAACAATTGGAGAGGGGTGGGCCGAGAAAGGACCTTATTTTCTGTCAGTTGGAAAAATTGTCCTGATAATTTTTAATCTTGGATAATATCTTCGGATATTAAACGATTGTTCCATTTCCTGAAAATGTCAGTTTGTGCCAAACAGCCAAACATTTCAAGTGATGTCATTAGCTATTCTACATAATGATGTCATCGTGAAATTACATCACAATATCATCATTACAGCCGATGTAATCGTCCTATAAAATGATCTGTCCTATAAACAAAACCCCAAACCCCATTACATTTTGCTTCATTCCATGAAATTCATATTTCATTTTTCATATTTGTTTTAACCCATTCTGAACGGGAACCCATTTTGGTGTCAGCATCATGTTATGCTTTAAGCTATTGAAAAATAGCAGATCTACAAGCTCGTAGCGCGCCACCGAGTGGCGCGCTATGAGCTTGAGACGATGAGACGACTGACATTTTTAGAATCTGATCTCCGGTCAGAATGGGTTAATCAGACCAGTGTGTGTCCAGTGGAAACCTCGTATGAATCTGATCTCAGGTCAGAATGGCTTAATGTCACAATCCCTTGTTATGTGCTCCACAGCTCTACGACGGGCACCCCGCTGAGCCAGAAGGGAGCGTTTGAAAACGCAGACCTGACGGAGCGAGACGGGAGGAGCTCTCCTCCCCCGTTCCCCCCCTCCTCCTCCTCCTCTGTCGCCGGGGACAACGACAACGAGCGCTCCTCCTTCCGCCTGGCGTCGCCGCTTCGGAACGGCGTGTCGGGGCCCGGGGGGCGGGCCAACGTCCCCCCCGGGGTGGGGGCGGGCCGGACGTCCATGATGAAACCGCTGCTGACCAATCAGGACGAGGCGGAGGGCGGCGCTGGCGGTAAGCGAGGCCGCTGGCGCACGGTTATGATGTCATCACCTTAACCCAGTGAGGCCGCTGGCGCACGGTTATGACGTCATCACCCTAACCCAGTGAGGCCGCTGGCGCACGGTTATGACGTCATCACCCTAACCCAGTGAGGCCGCTGGCGCACGGTTATGACGTCATCACCTTAACCCAGTGAGGCCGCTGGCGCACGGTTATGACGTCATCACCCTAACCCAGTGAGGCCGCTGGCGCACGGTTATGACGTCATCACCTTAACCCAGTGAGGCCGCTGGCGCACGGTTATGACGTCATCACCCTAACCCAGTGAGGCCGCTGGCGCACGGTTATGACGTCATCACCTTAACCCATTCAGACCTGAGGCCCATTCTAAAAAAAAAAAGGCTTCTAAATCCTGACAGTTTTTTTACTGAAAGATATAAAGATTTTCGGGCCTTCATTAGAGCTTAATTTGACTTGGATATTAAAATAAACGATGATGGCATAGCATCGGGGACAGATGACTGTGTAACACAGTGCAGAAAGCTAGCGGATGTTGTGATCCGTTTAACCGGAAATGGCATCGCCAGATTCGCTCTTATTCGATCAAAATCGGCATAATGGTGAATTTACTGCCACCATCAGGACTGAGTGTCTAACACTATAGGATTGCCGCGTGATAAATGAGATATAGTGTGTATATCACAGATTATTGTATTGGCATTAACATGATGAATTAAAAATATGAAAAGAGCAGGTAGAAGGCACTGAAAAGCTGCTATTGGGCTGGTAGTCCGAGGGTTAAAGGACCACTTCACCACTTTTCAACCCATCTTCATATACTAGGTTCTCACTAATAATCATGAAAAAAGGTCTGTGCCTCATAGGAGGGCTGTGGGCAGTTCAGAAACCGTCTTACAGTGACATCAATGGGGAATACAAGCTAATAGAAACTGCAGGCTTTCTAGTCCTGAAAAGTTTCAATGCGAAAATGGAAAATGGAAGCCATCGTTCTCACAATCTAAATCTAAACATTTTTGTAAAAAAAATAGTGTTTAAAAAATTATCAGCCTAATGATGATGTCACTGGAAGATGGTTTTTAAACTGCCCACGACCCTATATGAGACACAGACTGAGAAGAAAAAAATCGTGCCATTTTATCATGATTATTAGTGAGGACCTAGCCTCGGTACCAGGCTTTAATTTTTGTTGGTGCAAAAATGTAAAGCCTGGAGGAACGCATTGGCCGCTCTGGTCTAAAAGTGGGAGTCAACCCTTCCGGGTGGGCGTCGCTCTAAATGATGTGACGTAGCACTGCACTAGGGGGGAGAGGAGGGGCCGGGGGTGACGGACAAATCGATGAGATCCAATCAGGGCGTGCGCAAATCTGAGCCGCGACCAGCCCCCTCTAGACCAGAAACCTAACACGTTAGCTCAGGCTAGTGAGGACCTAATATATGAAGATGGGTTGAAAAGTGGTGAAGTGGTCCTTTTTAAGGCCGATATAATGCTATAGTTTTACATGTTCTATATGGTGTCATAACTCCACAGCGCTCGGCTCCTCCTACCTGAAGCGCAAGGCCGACCGGGACAAGGCCGATAGGGAGACGTCGGGCCGGAAGGCCAAACAGAAGCTGAACTTCTCCCTGCCGGAGCCGGAGAGGAACTTCAGCGAGCTGTCCAACAGCAGCTGGTCGGAGATGAGCCCCTGGGTGATCGGAAACAACTACCACCTGTTCCCGCTGACGCCCGAGATAGAGCAACGCCTCATCCTGCAGTACCTGACCCCTCTGGGCGAGTATCAGGAGGTAAGGACCCCTCAACCTGACCCCTGACCCCTCTGGGGGAGTATCAGGAGGTAAGGACCCCTCAACCTGACCCCTGACCCCTCTGGGGGAGTATCAGGAGGTAAGGACCCCTCAACCTGACCCCTGACCCCTCTGGGGGAGTATCAGGAGGTACGGACCCCTCAACCTGACCCCTCACCCCTCTGGGGAAGTATCAGGAGGTAAGGACCCCTAACCTTTAACCCTAACAACTACCACCTGCACTGTGAGCAGCAGTCTCATGTCTCTGCTGCATCGTGGGGCCTAGAGCAGCAGTCTCATGTCTCTGCTGCATCGTGGGGCTCAGAGCAGCAGTCTCATGTCTCTGCTGCATCGTGGGGCTCAGAGCAGCAGTCTCATGTCTCTGCTGCATCGTGGGGCTCAGAGCAGCAGTCTCATGTCTCTGCTGCATCGTGGGGCTCAGAGCAGCAGTCTCATGTCTCTGCTGCATCGTGGGGCTCAGAGCAGCAGTCTCATGTCTCTGCTGCATCGTGGGGCCTAGAGCAGCAGTCTCATGTCTCTGCTGCATCGTGGGGCTCAGAGCAGCAGTCTCATGTCTCTGCTGCATCGTGGGGCTCAGAGCAGCAGTCTCATGTCCCTGCTGCATCGTGGGGCCTAGAGCAGCAGTCTCATGTCTCAGGGAGCCAGACAGCTCATTGTGTGTTATTTATAACATGTGTTTCAGCTCCTAGCGGTCTCCATGTCTCAGTTATAACATGTTATAACATGTGTTTCAGCTCCTAGCCGTCTTCATGTCTCAGTTATAACATGTTATAACATGTGTTTCAGCTCCTAGCCGTCTTCATGTCTCAGTTATAACATGTTATAACATGTGTTTCAGCTCCTAGCCGTCTCCATGTCTCAGTTATAACATGTTATAACATGTGTTTCAGCTCCTAGCGGTCTTCATGTCTCAGTTATAACATGTTATAACATGTGTTTCAGCTCCTAGCCGTCTCCATGTCTCAGTTATAACATGTTATAACATGTGTTTCAGCTCCTAGCGGTCTTCATGTCTCAGTTATAACATGTTATAACATGTGTTTCAGCTCCTAGCTGTCTCCATGTCTCAGTTATAACATGTTATAACATGTGTTTCAGCTCCTAGCCGTCTCCATGTCTCAGTTATAACATGTTATAACATGTTATAACATGTGTTTCAGCTCCTAGCGGTCTTCATGTCCTAGTTATAACATGTTATAACTTGTGTTCCAGCTCCTAGCCGTCTTCATGTCCCAGGGGGCCAGACAGCTGCTGATGCACTACATGGATCTGAAGCAGACCAACGACGTTCAGCTGACCTTCGAAGCTCTGAAGGTAAAAAACACTCACTGTCCTGATACTGTACGATGTACAGTAATGATACTGTTGTACGTACAGTAAAACACTCACTGTCCCGTTTATACTTATACTTATAATAATAATAACAAAGCTTTATTTGTATAGCACCTTTTAAGAACAAGTCACAAAGTGCTTTAACAGAGAGACATATAAAAAACATAGCAAGGAGGCACACAATAGAATAAATACATTGTCAATAATACACAAAATCACAACAATAACGGAAGAAAACAATAACAAATCACAAATCACATGGGTTGCATGCAGCTTTGGAGTGATTTAAAACGCGGCACAGACTCGGCAAGTCTGATCTCTAGAGGCAGGGCGTTCCACAGAGGCAAGCCTGATTTTTAGGTGCGGGGCATTCTAAATATTAATACTTTACAGTTCTTGATTCATTTAGTTGGAGGAAGCCAATGAGTTAAAAGCCAATGAGTTAAAAGTCCATAGACTTGGCTGCCATATGACTGTAATGTTATCTGGTTTATCTCCATACTCTCTCTCTCTCTCTCTCTCTGTGGCTCCAGTACCTGGCGTCTCTCCTCCTCCACAAGAAGTTTGCAGCAGAGTTCGTGGCTCACGGAGGCGTTCAGAAGCTGCTGGAGATCCCCAGACCCTCCATGGCCGCCACGGGGGTGTCCCTGTGTCTGTATTACCTGGCCTACAACCAGGACGCCATGGAGAGGGTACGGATTAACCTCTCCTCTATCTATATAAACCTGAGGTGGTGGTCTTATTGTTCTGTATCTCTGTAGGTGTGCATGCTGCCGGCCTCCACCCTGTCTGAGGTGGTGGTCTTATTGTTCTCTGTATCTTTAGGTGTGCATGCTGCCGGCCTCCACCCTGTCTGAGGTGGTGGTCTTATTGTTCTGTTCTCTGTATCTGTAGGTGTGCATGCTGCCTGCCTCCACCCTGTCTGAGGTGGTGGTCTTATTGTTCTGTATCTCTGTAGGTGTGCATGCTGCCTGCCTCCACCCTGTCTGAGGTGGTGGTCTTATTGTTCTCTGTATCTTTAGGTGTGTATGCTGCCTGCCTCCACCCTGTCTGAGGTGGTGGTCTTATTGTTCTCTGTATCTTTAGGTGTGCATGCTGCCGGCCTCCACCCTGTCCGAGGTGGTGGTCTTATTGTTCTGTTCTCTGTATCTTTAGGTGTGTATGCTGCCTGCCTCCACCCTGTCTGAGGTGGTGGTCTTATTGTTCTCTGTATCTTTAGGTGTGCATGCTGCCTGCCTCCACCCTGTCTGAGGTGGTGGTCTTATTGTTCTCTGTATCTGTAGGTGTGCATGCTGCCGGCCTCCACCCTGTCTGAGGTGGTGGTCTTATTGTTCTCTGTATCTTTAGGTGTGCATGCTGCCGGCCTCCACCCTGTCTGAGGTGGTGGTCTTATTGTTCTGTTCTCTGTATCTGTAGGTGTGCATGCTGCCTGCCTCCACCCTGTCTGAGGTGGTGGTCTTATTGTTCTCTGTATCTTTAGGTGTGCATGCTGCCGGCCTCCACCCTGTCTGAGGTGGTGGTCTTATTGTTCTGTTCTCTGTATCTTTAGGTGTGCATGCTGCCTGCCTCCACCCTGTCTGAGGTGGTGGTCTTATTGTTCTCTGTATCTTTAGGTGTGCATGCTGCCGGCCTCCACCCTGTCCGAGGTGGTGGTCTTATTGTTCTGTTCTCTGTATCTTTAGGTGTGTATGCTGCCGGCCTCCACCCTGTCTGAGGTGGTGGTCTTATTGTTCTCTGTATCTTTAGGTGTGTATGCTGCCGGCCTCCACCCTGTCTGAGGTGGTGGTCTTATTGTTCTCTGTATCTGTAGGTGTGCATGCTGCCGGCCTCCACCCTGTCTGAGGTGGTGGTCTTATTGTTCTGTTCTCTGTATCTTTAGGTGTGTATGCTGCCTGCCTCCACCCTGTCTGAGGTGGTGGTCTTATTGTTCTCTGTATCTTTAGGTGTGTATGCTGCCGGCCTCCACCCTGTCCGAGGTGGTGGTCTTATTGTTCTGTTCTCTGTATCTTTAGGTGTGTATGCTGCCGGCCTCCACCCTGTCTGAGGTGGTGGTCTTATTGTTCTCTGTATCTTTAGGTGTGTATGCTGCCGGCCTCCACCCTGTCTGAGGTGGTGGTCTTATTGTTCTGTTCTCTGTATCTGTAGGTGTGCATGCTGCCTGCCTCCACCCTGTCCGAGGTGGTGGTCTTATTGTTCTCTGTATCTTTAGGTGTGCATGCTGCCGGCCTCCACCCTGTCCGAGGTGGTGGTCTTATTGTTCTGTTCTCTGTATCTTTAGGTGTGTATGCTGCCGGCCTCCACCCTGTCTGAGGTGGTGGTCTTATTGTTCTCTGTATCTTTAGGTGTGCATGCTGCCTGCCTCCACCCTGTCTGAGGTGGTGGTCTTATTGTTCTCTGTATCTTTAGGTGTGCATGCTGCCGGCCTCCACCCTGTCCGAGGTGGTGGTCTTATTGTTCTGTTCTCTGTATCTTTAGGTGTGTATGCTGCCTGCCTCCACCCTGTCTGAGGTGGTGGTCTTATTGTTCTCTGTATCTTTAGGTGTGCATGCTGCCTGCCTCCACCCTGTCTGAGGTGGTGGTCTTATTGTTCTCTGTATCTTTAGGTGTGCATGCTGCCTGCATCCACCCTGTCTGAGGTGGTGGTCTTATTGTTCTCTGTATCTTTAGGTGTGTATGCTGCCGGCCTCCACCCTGTCTGAGGTGGTGGTCTTATTGTTCTGTTCTCTGTATCTTTAGGTGTGTATGCTGCCGGCCTCCACCCTGTCTGAGGTGGTGGTCTTATTGTTCTGTTCTCTGTATCTTTAGGTGTGCATGCTGCCGGCCTCCACCCTGTCCGAGGTGGTGGTCTTATTGTTCTGTTCTCTGTATCTTTAGGTGTGTATGCTGCCGGCCTCCACCCTGTCCGAGGTGGTGGTCTTATTGTTCTGTTCTCTGTATCTTTAGGTGTGTATGCTGCCGGCCTCCACCCTGTCCGAGGTGGTGGTCTTATTGTTCTGTTCTCTGTATCTTTAGGTGTGTATGCTGCCGGCCTCCACCCTGTCCGAGGTGGTGGGCTACACCCTGTGGCTGTTGGAGTGCTCCCACGCGTCAGGCTGCTGCCACGCCACCATGTTCTTCTCCATCAGCTTCTCGTTCCGCGCCGTCCTGGAGCTGTTCGACCACCACGACGGCCTGAGACGTCTGGTCAACCTGGTGAGACTCTACCTATCTACCCTATCCATCTACCTACCTCTCTACCCTATCCATCTACCTACCTCTCTACCCTATCCATCTACCTACCTCTCTACCCTATCCATCTACCTACCTCTCTACCCTATCCATCTACCTACCTCTCTACCCTATCCATCTACCTACCTATCTACCCTATCTACCTACCTACCTATCTATCTACCCCTCTACCCTATCCATCTACCTACCTCTCTACCCTATCCATCTACCTACCTATCTACCCTATCTACCTACCTACCTATCTATCTACCCCTCTACCCTATCCATCTACCTACCTCTCTACCCTATCCATCTACCTACCTCTCTACCCTATCCATCTACCTACCTCTCTACCCTATCCATCTACCTACCTCTCTACCCTATCCATCTACCTACCTCTCTACCCTATCCATCTACCTACCTCTCTACCCTATCCATCTACCTACCTCTCTACCCTATCCATCTACCTACCTATCTACCCTATCTACCTACCTACCTATCTATCTACCCCTCTACCCTATCCATCTACCTACCTCTCTACCCTATCCATCTACCTACCTAACCCTGAGACGTCTGGTCAACCTGGTGAGACTCTACCTATCTACCCTATCTACCTACCTACCTATCTACCTCTACCCTATCCATCTACCTACCTCTCTACCCTATCCATCTACCTACCTAACCCTGAGACGTCTGGTCAACCTGGTGAGACTCTACCTATCTACCCTATCTACCTATCTACCTAACCATCTACCTATCTACCCCTCTACCCTATCCATCTACCGCTCTACCTATCTACCTATCTACCCCTCTACCTTATCCATCTACCTACCTAACCCTGAGACGTCTGGTCAACCTGGTGAGACTCTATCTATCTACCTCTCTACCTATCTACCTCTCTACCTATCTACCTATCTACCTCTACCCTATCCATCTACCTACCTCTCTACCCTATCCATCTACCTACCTAACCCTGAGACGTCTGGTCAACCTGGTGAGACTCTACCTATCTACCCTATCTACCTACCTACCTAACCATCTACCTATCTACCCCTCTACCCTATCCATCTACCTCTCTACCTATCTACCTATCTACCCCTCTACCTTATCCATCTACCTACCTAACCCTGAGACGTCTGGTCAACCTGGTGAGACTCTATCTATCTACCTCTCTACCTATCTACCTCTCTACCTATCTACCTATCTACCCCTCTACCCTATCCATCTACCTACCTCTCTACCCTATCCATCTACCTACCTAACCCTGAGACGTCTGGTCAACCTGGTGAGACTCTATCTATCTACCTCTCTACCTATCTACCTCTCTACCTATCTACCTCTCTACCTATCTACCTCTCTACCTATCTACCTCTCTACCTATCTACCCCTCTACCCTATCCATCTACCTACCTAACCCTGAGACGTCTGGTCAACCTGGTGAGACTCTATCTATCTACCTATCTAACCTATCCATGATGTTCTGATGTTTTGTAGATCAGTACTTTATGCTCTGATGTTTTGTAGATCAGTACTTTAGAGATCCTCAACCCAGAGGACCAGGGCACCCTGCTCAGTGATGTTCTGATGTTTTGTAGATCAGTACTTTAGAGATCCTCAACCCAGAGGATCAGGGCACCCTGCTCAGCGACGACGAGACCTTCTCCAGCAGACAGACGGCCAAGCACACCTGCATGGCTCTGCGGCGTTACTTCGAGGCTCACCTGGCCATCAAGGTGGAGCAGGTGAAGCAGTCTCTGCAGCGCACGGAGGGCGGAGCGCCCATCCACTCACAGCCCTATTACAAGGTACGAAAATACCCCATGCACTCAGCCTTATTACAAGGTAAAAATATACCCCATGTACTCAGCCTTACTACAAGGTACGAAAATATACCACATGTACTCACAGCCCTATTACAAGGTACGAAAATATACCACATGTACTCACAGCCTTATTACAAGGTAAAACTATACCCCATGTACTCACAGCCCTATTTATTACAAGGTAAAAATATACCCCATGTACTCACAGCCTTATTACAAGGTAAAAATATACCCCATGTACTCACAGCCTTATTACAAGGTAAAACTATACCCCATGTATTCACAGCCTTATTACAAGGTAAAAATATACCCCATGTATTCACAGCCTTATTACAAGGTAAAACTATACCCCATGTACTCACAGCCTTATTACAAGGTAAAAATATACCCCATGTACTCACAGCCTTATTACAAGGTAAAAATATACCCCATGTACTCACAGCCTTATTACAAGGTAAAACTATACCCCATGTATTCACAGCCTTATTACAAGGTAAAAATATACCCCATGTACTCACAGCCTTATTACAAGGTAAAAATATACCCCATGTACTCACAGCCTTATTACAAGGTAAAAATATACCCCATGTATTCACAGCCTTATTACAAGGTAAAACTATACCCCATGTATTCACAGCCTTATTACAAGGTAAAAATATACCCCATGTACTCACAGCCTTATTACAAGGTAAAAATATACCCCATGTACTCACAGCCTTATTACAAGGTAAAACTATACCCCATGTACTCACAGCCCTATTTATTACAAGGTAAAAATATACCCCATGTACGCACAGCCTTACTACAAGGTAAAAATATACCCCATGTACTCACAGCCATATTACAAGGTAAAAATATACCCCATGTACTCACAGCCTTACTACAAGGTAAAAATATACCCCATGTACTCACAGCCATATTACAAGGTAAAAATATACCCCATTTACTCACAGCCTTACTACAAGGTAAAAATATACCCCATGTACTCACAGCCATATTACAAGGTAAAAATATACCCCATGTACTCACAGCCTTATTACAAGGTAAAAATATACCCCATGTACTCACAGCCTTATTACAAGGTAAAAATATACCCCATGTACTCACAGCCTTATTACAAGGTAAAAATATACCCCATGTACGCACAGCCTTAC
Source organism: Protomyctophum parallelum (assembly GCF_964188405.1). Lineage (NCBI taxonomy): Eukaryota > Metazoa > Chordata > Actinopteri > Myctophiformes > Myctophidae > Protomyctophum > Protomyctophum parallelum. The sequence goes on along the minus strand of NC_139705.1, from coordinate 54,936,418 downwards.
TACAAGGTAAAAATATACCCCATTTACTCACAGCCTTATTACAAGGTAAAAATATACCCCATGTACTCACAGCCTTATTACAAGGTAAAAATATACCCCATGTACTCACAGCCTTATTATTATTATGACATAGAAACATAGCTTTTTCAGAAAAAAACTGTCATTTTCAAACAGACCATTTTTAGAATCTGATCTCAGGTCAGAATGGGTTATTGTGAAGCAGTCCTGGCAGCTTCCACCATGCTGGCTTAGAATCTGATCTCAGGTCAGAATGGGTTATAGTGTGAAGCAGTCCTCATGGCAGCTTTCACCATGCTGGCTTAAAGGGTAAGACCACTTTTTTGAGGTTTGGGTTGTGTAGTTACTTGTGGACAAGAAATAAAAAAATACTGCTCCAGTGATTAGAAATTGATAATTCAAAATATGCTCCTCATTGACTTACATTGTAGCTAAAACAGCTCTCAAAGTCACTCTTTTAGTACGTAAACAAACACAAACTAAGTTAATTCAGACAATATAGAGCATCACCAAAACTCATGTGGTTTTATAAGAATGTTATCTTCCTGTTGATTTTACTATTTGAAGATCTGGATCCGGATCCACGGATCCAGTCCGGGTTTTCTTCCCAATAAAATGGACAAATCAACAGGAATCTAACATTTTTATGAAAAAATCAAACCACATGAGTTTTGGTGATGCTCTATATTGTCTGAATCAACTTAGTTTGTGTTTGTTTACGTACTAAAAGAGTGAATTTGAGAGCTGTTTTAGCTACAATGTAAGTCAATGAGGAGCATATTTTGAATTATCAATTTCTAATCACTGGAGCTAGTACAGTCTCTGGAGGGGGGTCTCCTGCACCCCCCGGAAATATACTTCTAATCAGTGTTTTCTTATTGGAAAAAATGTGCTGAAATGATGAGCTATGATAAAAAGTTGTCAAAATGTCCCATCTACCTCAAAACCCCCTTTTTGGTATATGGCTCTGGCGAAATTGTGTAAAGGCAAATATGAATTCACTAAAATTACATAAATAGACATGGTAGTCTGAAATTGGTCATGAAGTATCTTGACACATATGGGTAAGTAGCAGAACAGGATTTGGGGGGTTGCTACCATTATATTCTTAAATATGACCCACATCATCCTCAAAAAGACAAAAGAATATGGTGTCCGCTTGGCTAATAACAACAAAGATGGTTATTTTCCAACACATTATGGTGAGTATCACTGCCTCACTTCTATATAGAAAACTTCCCATATCCCTAAGCTTCAATTTGAGCCCAAGATAACCTTTCTATCTTGTAAATTAGTCTTTCTGTAGCCAAAATTCTGAACTATACCTCAAATCGGTGAAAATTGTATATTTAGTCAGTATCAGCTATACATTTGGAATAAATGAATGAATGACTGAGTTTGAACTGACTCCACATCATGGAATATTTCTTACTTGAATAAGCTATGTTAAAAAGTTAGCAAAGTGTCCCATCTACCATTTTTATGCAAATGAGTGCCTCCATTATCAAAATAATCGATTTTCACTATATCTCAGCCAATATTGCACTTAAATGAACAAATAAGGTGTCTAGACCTATGTTTTGAGGGTCAAGGATCTCAGTGAAACTATTCTTAAAGTGACCACATGTGCCCGTGGCATGCTGGTGTACAAATCAGTGCCGATTAAATATCTATCTCGTCGGCTTCTTGTCCATGCTCTCCAGACAGTGTCAAGGAGATCAACCAGTGAGGTTGGTAGGACTGCACCGCAGGACACACTGGATTAAAAAACTCAACCACCCCTGTCCTTCATCATAGGGTTTTGGTTTTTCCAAAAAAGCTTCATCAGCTCGCTTGTATAAGGCAACACGGTGGTTCTCTTCAGAGCAGAGTAGCATGGAACAAGACGAGCCAGGTCAACTTTAGATTTAGAAATTAGTTTGTCATCTGCCCCCACCACTCTTTCACTGAAGACTCACAATTCAAATAGCTCTAGCCAAGCCATGTGGCTCATCGGTCAGGAGCCTAACAAGTACACTCCCTGGCATGACTAGTATGTCGCAGGGACCCTTTGGTATTACCCAGCTGGGGATCGAACCCCTGACCATCCAGTCTCAGGGTGGACGCTCTAACTACAAGTCCACTGAGCTGTTGATGATATCCAGGGCCTCTTACGGGTGTGTAACTCTAGAGTGTAAAAAATGGAACCAAATGGACCTGTAAGCCTTGCGGAGCCATGAGGCCCATAGGGCAGGAGCCAATCTCCCGTTTCTGTAGTAGGAGGCAGCTTGATGTACAAGTACACCCCCTGGACATGACGCTAGTATGTAGCAGGGACTTACCCCAATCCAACCCTTGATGCTGAGTACCAAGCAGGGACAAGCAGGGAGGTACTGGGTTCCATTTTTCAGAGTCTTTGGTATGACCCAGCCGGGGATCGAACCCTGACCTCCCAGGCTCAAGGCAAATGCTCTGACCACAAGGCCACTGAACTGTTGATATCCAGGGCCCCTTACGGGTGTGCAACTCTGAACTCTGAATGTACAAATGGAACTGTAAGGGTTATGGGGGTCCTTGAAATGTGCCTTGTGCTACACTATATAGAACAGATCCTTAATTAGTATAGTTGGAGCAATTAATCTGTCTGCTGTATGGACAGAGTTGCGAGTCTTCAGTATGGTAAATGGTGGATTTATAAAGCGCTTTTATCCAAGGCGCTTTACATAGATTGTGCATTACATTCACCCATTCACACACACATTCATACACTGATGGCAGCGGAAACCATGCAAGGCACCAAACTGCACACCAGGAGCCGTTAGGGGTTCAGTGTCTTGCTCAAGGACACTTCGACACTAACTCTGGGGGAGCCCGGGTTTGAACTGGCAACTTTTGGTTACCATCCAGACACTCTACCCCTGATCCACCGCCGCCCCAGTGGACGTCACCCGTGCCAAGTTGCTGTGGATAATGGTGGGTTAAAGGTATATTCAGTGATTTCACTTAATTCAAATATCACTTATTTTTTTGTTTTGTTGTGATAATCCTCCCTACTATAGAGTGTGCTGGCCATATATGGAGTTCCTCCCTGTCCCCAGTTAACCCCTGGGGGTCAAAAAACCTTAGGTTTCGTTTTTGACTCTCTATCCTGATTGGACGAAAGGCTGGGTCCCACAGCCAAAAACGAAACCTAAGGTTTTTTGAGTGAAATCACTGAATATACCTTTAAAGTTGACCTGGCTCGTCTTCCTCCATGCTACTCTGCTCTGAAGAGAACCATCGTGTTGCCCGATAGCTGATGTAGCTGATTAAGCTATTGTGGAAAAACCAAAACCATATTAAGGGCAGAGATGGTTGAAAATCCCTGTCATTGGAGACCATGGACAAGCAGACAAAGAAGACTGATGAGTTCTATGAACACGATGACTCATTCATGTGACTGTGCATTTTGTCCTTTATGGTGCAGGCTAGGGTGGTCACTGTTTGTACACTGTTGCTTACATGTTTGCCTTTGAGTGTGTACAGGAATAGGATGGAATACTGTTACAGGATTGTGTGACTGTTTGAATTTTGTACTGCATATTGCAGGCCATTCTATAGTCTAGTGTGTATACTGCCGTATACTATTGTTCATACTAAGGATGTTTTTAGTTTGTGATGTTATTCTACAGTATATTCTAAATTATAAAGCTTGCTTAAAAACACAGCACCTGTCTAGATGTTATATGCAATATTGGTATCTCTTACGTATAAATGTGACTTTATTGTAATGTAACTGATTTGTACACTAGCATGCCACGGGCACATGTGGTCACTTTAAGAATAGGTTAACTGAGACCCTCAAAACATAGGTCTAGACACATTATTTGTTCATTTAAGTGCAATATAGATATAGTGAAAATCGATTGTCTTAATAATGGTGACACTCATTTGCATAAAAATGGTAGATTGGACACTTTGCCAACTTTATAACATACCGTAGCTTATTCAAGTAAGAAATATTCCATAATGTGGAGTCAGTTCAAACTCAGTTATTAATTCAAAATGTATAGCTGATACTGACTGAATATACAATGTTCACCGATTTGAGGTATAGTATATACCAAAGGGTCCCTTTGGTACATACTAGTCATGCCAGGGAGTGTACTTGTTAGGCTCCTGCCCTATGAGCCACATGGCTTGGCTAGAGCTATAGAGCTATTTGAATTGTGAGTCTTCAGTGAAAGAGTGGTGGGGGCAGATGACAAACTCATTTCTAAATCTAAAGTTGACCTGGCTCGTCTTGCTCCATGCTACTCTGCTCTGAAGAGAACCACCGTGTTGCCTTATACAAGCGAGCTGATGAAGCTTTTTTGGAAAAACCAAAACCCTATGATGAAGGACAGGGGTGGTTGAGTTTTTTAATCCAGTGTGTCCTGCGGTGCAGTCCTACCAACCTCACTGGTTGATCTCCTTGACACTGTCTGGAGAGCATGGACAAGAAGCCGACGAGATAGATATTTAATCGGCACTGATTTGTACACCAGCATGCCACGGGCACATGTGGTCACTTTAAGAATAGTTTCACTGAGATCCTTGACCCTCAAAACATAGGTCTAGACACCTTATTTGTTCATTTAAGTGCAATATTGGCTGAGATATAGTGAAAATCGATTATTTTGATAATGGAGGCACTCATAAAAATGGTAGATGGGACACTTTGCAAACTTTTTAACATAGCTTATTCAAGTAAGAAATATTCCATGATGTGGAGTCAGTTCAAACTCAGTCATTCATTCATTTATTCCAAATGTATAGCTGATACTGACTAAATATACAATTTTCACCGATTTGAGGTATAGTTCAGAATTTTGGCTACAGAAAGACTAATTTACAAGATAGAAAGGTTATCTTGGGCTCAAATTGAAGCTTAGGGATATGGGAAGTTTTCTATATACAAGTGATACTCACCATAATGTGTTGGAAAATAACCATCTTTGTTGTTATTAGTCAAGCGGACACCATATTCTTTTGTGTTTTTGAGGATGATGTGGGTCATATTTAAGAATATAATGGTAGCAACCCGCCAAATCCTGTTCTGCTACTTACCCATATGTGTCAAGATACTTCATGACCAATTTCAGACTACCATGTCTATTTATGTAATTTTAGTGAATTAATATTTGCCTTTACACAATTTCGCCAGAGCCATATACCAAAAAGGGGGTTTTGAGGTAGATGGGACATTTTGACAACTTTTTATCATAGCTCATCATTTTCAGCACATTTTTTCCAATAAGAAAACATTGATTAGAAGTATATTTCCGGGGGGTGCAGGAGACCCCCCTCCAGAGACTAGACTAAGCAGTTATTGTCTCCACCAGGCCGAAGGCATGTGGGGAGAGTATGTTTTGCACTCCGTCCGTCCGCGTGTCCGTCCGTCCGTTTGTGTGTCCGTTTGTGTGTCCGTGTGTGTGTCCGTGAACAGCTAATCTCGGCCACCGTTAACCCAGTCGATGCCATATTTTGCACACACACTCCCTGGATGCCAACCATGAACCTCTGCCCCAAACTTTCCAGAACGGCCTGTTATAGCGCCACCAGGAGGCCGCTTTGTGCAAAACAAGTTTTTCGATGCCATATTTTGCACACACACTCCCTGGATGCCAACCATGAACCTCTGCCCCAAACTTTCCAGAACGGCCTGTTATAGCGCCACCAGGAGGCCGCTTTGTGCAAAACAAGTTTTTGCACAGTACACCTACAGATTTTGTCCAAACATCACGCAAATTGGTACACAGTCTCTCTAGAGCCATTCAACGAAACGGGTCTTTCAGATTTATCAGACTCCATCCTGATTGGTTAAGATTGGCTTCCAAAGTTCACAGGAGTGCTCAGTTTCAAATAAAATGCTGCAAATCATGAACACATCGCGTGATTTCCGTGAAATTGTGCACCCACATTCCCACTAGGCCGAGGACGAAATGCCACATGAACAATTTCAACTCAGCCTCAAGGTGGCGCTATAACTGGCCAAAAAGTGTTTTTACCTCTAACTGCACGGATCTGTGGATAACCTGGTGGAGACCTGTGCCCGGAAGGGCACTTTTTCTAGTTTTTTTTATTTCTTGTCCACATTTGGAGTTGGCAAAGTAACTACAGCCCTCATGGCAGCTTCCACCATGTGGGGCGGTAGGGGCTCAGCGATAGTGCCTGGATGGTAACCGTAAGGTTGCCAGTTCGAACCCGGGCTCCCCCAGAGTTACTGTCGAAGTGTCCTTGAGCAAGACACTGAACCCCTAATTGCTCCCGATGTGCTAGTTGGTGCCTTGCATGGTTTCCGCTGCCATCGGTGTATGAATGTGTGTGTGAATGGGTGAATGTAATGCACAATCTCTGTAAAGCGCCTTGGATAAAGGCGCTATATAAAATGCACCATTTACCCCCAGGCGGTGAACTACAGCCACGAGCAGGTGGTGGAGCTGATGGAGTTCCTGGTGGAGTATGGTCCTCTGCTGCTGTACTGGGAGCCGGCCGAGGTGTTCTACAGGCTGTCCTGTGTCCAGCTGCTGCTGCAGCTCATCTCCATCGCCTGTGACTGGAGGACATACTACGGACGGTAAGGAGTCACTGAATCACATTTCTATTTTTTTGTTTTAGTTCTTTGTGTCTTTTGAATAGTTTTCATTTCATTTTAGTCACCCGGGAATGTTTTATTGTTTAGTCTTAGTTTTAGTCGACTAAAATGTCATAAGGTTTTAGTCGACTAAATCTACAGGTGATTTAGTCGACTAAAATGTATTTTGGCGGGGCTTGAAGCCGTCGTAATGACTGTTTTTACACGTCGCGCTGCGACACGTTGTGAGCTTGTAGATCGGCTATTTCCAGCATGCAACCAAGTGTAAAATGACTTATACTGGATCTGTTGTCCACTAGTCCCTTCCTAACATTTTAGTCTAGTTTTTATTTGTTGACGAAATTGTCAGTATATTTAGTCTTAGTTTTAGTCATCATAGATAGTTTTCATTTAGTTTCCATTTAGTTTTCGTCAGTGGAAAAAGGTAGTCGACGAACATTTTTCGTCTTAGTTTTAGTCGACGAAAACACATTGGGAGGTGAAGGTTCATTCATTCATACATTGGGAGGTGAAGGTTCATTCATTCATACATTGGGAGGTGAAGGTTCATTCATTCATACATTGGGAGGTGAAGGTTCATTCATTCATACGTTGGGAGGTGAAGGTTCATTCATTCATACGTTGGGAGGTGAAGGTTCATTCATTCATACATTGGGAGGTGAAGGTTCATTCATTCATACATTGGGAGGTGAAGGTTCATTCATTCATTCATTGGGAGGTGAAGGTTCATTCATTCATACATTGGGAGGTGAAGGTTCATTCATTCATTCATTGGGAGGTGAAGGTTCATTCATTCATACATTGGGAGGTGAAGGTTCATTCATTCATACATTGGGAGGTGAAGGTTCATTCATTCATACGTTGGGAGGTGAAGGTTCATTCATTCATACATTGGGAGGTGAAGGTTCATTCATTCATACATTGGGAGGTGAAGGTTCATTCATACATTGGGAGGTGAAGGTTCATTCATTCATTGGGAGGTGAAGGTTCATTCATTCATACATTGGGAGGTGAAGGTTCATTCATTCATACATTGGGAGGTGAAGGTTCATTCATTCATACATTGGGAGGTGAAGGTTCATTCATTCATACATTGGGAGGTGAAGGTTCATTCATTCATACATTGGGAGGTGAAGGTTCATTCATTCATACATTGGGAGGTGAAGGTTCATTCATTCATACGTTGGGAGGTGAAGGTTCATTCATTCATACATTGGGAGGTGAAGGTTCATTCATTCATTCATTGGGAGGTGAAGGTTCATTCATTCATACATTGGGAGGTGAAGGTTCATTCATTCATACATTGGGAGGTGAAGGTTCATTCATTCATACATTGGGAGGTGAAGGTTCATTCATTCATACATTGGGAGGTGAAGGTTCATTCATTCATACATTGGGAGGTGAAGGTTCATTCATTCATACATTGGGAGGTGAAGGTTCATTCATTCATACATTGGGAGGTGAAGGTTCATTCATTCATTCATTGGGAGGTGAAGGTTCATTCATTCATACATTGGGAGGTGAAGGTTCATTCATTCATACATTGGGAGGTGAAGGTTCATTCATTCATACGTTGGGAGGTGAAGGTTCATTCATTCATACATTGGGAGGTGAAGGTTCATTCATTCATACATTGGGAGGTGAAGGTTCATTCATTCATACATTGGGAGGTGAAGGTTCATTCATTCATACATTGGGAGGTGAAGGTTCATTCATTCATACATTGGGAGGTGAAGGTTCATTCATTGGGAGGTGAAGGTTCATTCATTCATTCATTGGGAGGTGAAGGTTCATTCATTCATACATTGGGATGTGAAGGTTCATTCATTCATTGGGAGGTGAAGGTTCATTCATTCATTCATTGGGAGGTGAAGGTTCATTCATTCATACATTGGGAGGTGAAGGTTCATTCATTCATACATTGGGAGGTGAAGGTTCATTCATTCATTCATTGGGAGGTGAAGGTCCATTCATTCATTCATTGGGAGGTGAAGGTTCATTCATTCATTGGGAGGTGAAGGTTAATTCATTCATACATTGGGAGGTGAAGGTTCATTCATTCATACATTGGGAGGTGAAGGTTCATTCATTCATACATTGGGAGGTGAAGGTTCATTCATTCATTCATTGGGAGGTGAAGGTTCATTCATTCATTGGGAGGTGAAGGTTCATTCATTCATACATTGGGAGGTGAAGGTTAATTCATTCATTGGGAGGTGAAGGTTCATTCATTCATACATTGGGAGGTGAAGGTTAATTCATTCACACATTGTGAGGTGAAGGTTCATTCATTCATACATTGGGAGGTGAAGGTCCATTCATTCATTCATTGGGAGGTGAAGGTTCATTCATTCATACATTGGGAGGTGAAGGTTCATTCATTCATACATTGGGAGGTGAAGGTTCATTCATTCATTCATTGGGAGGTGAAGGTTCATTCATTCATTCATTGGGAGGTGAAGGTTCATTCATTGAGAGGTGAAGGTTCATTCATTGGGAGGTGAAGGTTCATTCATTCATACATTGGGAGGTGAAGGTTCATTCATACATTGGGAGGTGAAGGTTCATTCATTCATTCATTGGGAGGTGAAGGTTCATTCATTCATACATTGGGAGGTGAAGGTTCATTCATTCATACATTGGGAGGTGAAGGTTCATTCATTCATACATTGGGAGGTGAAGGTTCATTCATTCATACATTGGGAGGTGAAGGTTCATTCATTCATACATTGGGAGGTGAAGGTTCATTCATTCATACATTGGGAGGTGAAGGTTCATTCATTCATTCATTGGGAGGTGAAGGTTCATTCATTCATACATTGGGAGGTGAAGGTTCATTCATTCATACATTGGGAGGTGAAGTGGTGAACAGTCGACGCTACCGTCGATTGTTCACTAGCCTTTTAGCATTCACAAGCATTCTGTTATAGATTAGATTCAATTTATTGTCACTTTATTTATACAAATACTTAGACAATGAAATTAAGCTACTTTAGCTATTGAAAAAATGGCAGATGTACAAGCTCATAGCACGCCACTCGGGGGGGGGGGGGGGGGGGGGGGGTGCGCAATGAGCTTGTAGGTCTGCTATTTTTGAAAAATCATAAAAATTCGCCACAAATCTTTGAATAGGTATATATTCTTTCAGAGCGAACGTTTTTATGTTATTTCGACGTGGGGCCTAAATGGATTAACCCATTCTGACCGGGCACCCGTTTTGGTGTTGGCATCATGTTGTGCTTCAGCTATTGAAAAATAGCAGATCTACAAGCTCATATCGCGCCACCGAGTGGCGCGATACGAGCTCGTAGGTCTGCTATTTTGGAAAAATCGAAGAGCAACTGACATTTCTAGAATCTGATCTCAGGTCAGAATGGGTTAATCATTCATCGGGCCAATTTCCTTTTGTTTTGTAATATTCTTTGTCGTGACAACTCTACGTTTCAATATTCATAAAATAGGTATTGCGTGCTACGGGTTTAAAGGTATATTCAGTGTTTTCACTTAATTCAAATATCACTTATTTTTTTGTTTTGTTGTGATAATCCTCTCTACTATAGAGTGTGCTGACCATATAAGGAGTTCCTCCCTGTCCCCTGTTAACCCCTGGGGGTCAAATAACCTTAGGTTTCATTTTTGACTATCCTGATTGGACGAAAGGCTTTGGGTCCCAGCCAAAAACGAAACCTACGTTTTTTTTGAGTGAAATCACTGAATTTACCTTTAATGTTCTGGAATTCCTCTTTATAGAAAAACCCCTCTATATTTTCACGGTAAAGTTCTGTAATCCTGTAAAGTTGTAAGAATTTGAGGTAAGACATCCTCACATCTGTGTCTGTGCCCATATATGCCCAAATATGGAGATGAACGATATAGTCATATATGATGACATCATTTCCTGTGAATGGCGGGTCCTGCACTGTGATGAAAGCAACAGCAGTGATGTCACTACTGCAGGGTTGTGAGTTCAAATCCCTCCGTGTGAACAAATCAATGATGTTTCTCATTGAACTCCAGACACAATCATCCTTAGATCATCTCATACCATCTGATCTTTATGGCTTTAGAGGTGTTTATTTGTTGAGGGGCGCTGGCCACCTATGTCCAGCTTTGTGTGTCTGTGTGTACCACGGAATGTGATGATAAAAGCGCCCCTCAATTCACACAGGTGTGATGTTTTGTTATTTCCTTTGGATGTTAATGGTTCAGTTGTTGCTAGTCATAGCTGCCAGTTCCCACTTGATGCCATGTGGAAGTTGAGACTGCTCCAGACCGTACTGAATAACTGACAGTTTGCACAACATCTTAAGACTCGGACTAAAGTCTAAGATGAACAACTCATCAGATCTGATGTTTCCTCCAAAGAGGATGATAAGATCTCCCATGCAACAACAGGCCATCCAACAAGACTCCGGGCTTTTCCCTTTGGGCTCAACCTGACTCCAGGAGAAGGTCTCTGGGTTGAATTTCCACATGACGTTGAAGTTCTGGGTTAAGTTTTTGCCACCAAATATGTACATCTCTCCATTGTAGGCGAAGGTAGAATGACTGTAGCGTCTTTCTGGAAGAGGCTGTGCAGAAGGCGTGCTCAGCCAGAGGTTGGTCTCTGTGTCAAACACTCTGATGGTGTTATAGTAGACCCCTGGATATTCCCCAGACCAGCCCCCAAATACAAACATCTTTGTCCCGATAATGGTGGCGGAGTGACTGGATGAAACATGTGGAGGAGTTCCTCTGGTGTTGATTAAAGTCCAGACCATTGTCCTGGTGTCCAACTTGTAGATGTCATTAGTGCGTCGTCCAGTCAGCTGGTTGTTTCCTCCTTGGATAAACATGACCTTCCCCAGGACGCAGGCAGAGTGGTTCCACCTCCCCTCTGGAACAGCCCCAGAAACCTGTGGTTTGAACCATCTGTGGGCGTCCACATCAAATGCATAAAGCACATTGCAGTAAGGATACCCTCCCCAGAGGTAGACGGTGTCTCCAATCAGCACAGCTGTGTGGCTGCCACGCCTGGAGGGAACCTCAAGGGGGCGCTCTCCTCCACCTGTTGTCTCTGGGGGTAAAATCCTCCAGCGCAGCGACACCTGGTTGAAGATGTGGACCTCAATCTGATCACTGTTGTTCTCCCTAAGAGGCTTAGCTCCCCCAAAGGAATACACCTTGAGCCCGACTACCACAGCAGCATGGAAGTAATGAGCTGGTTCTTCTTTCAGATGTACTGTCCAGTGCAACATTTTAAATACCTGCACCTCCACAAATAAATGCTACCAACATCCAGAAGTTAAACGTCAAGTTCCTAAATGGTGTTTTGTTTATAGGACGGATCATTTTATAGGACGATTACATCGTTGTAATGATGATGATATTGTGATGTCATTGCACGATGACATCATTATGAACGTGTAACCAGTAAGACATAGAATATTATGATTAATTAATAGCAGACTATGCTATTATATTTAATATATTTAGTACATAGTAAGACACAGTGCGCTACGCTCTGGACATCCTCAGTATGTATATATTATATATTATATTCTGTCTCTTTAGGAGCGACACGGTGCGCTACGCTCTGGACATCCTCAGCATCCTGACCGTGGTTCCTAAGACACAGCTGCTGTTGGCTGAAGCTGTGGCCGTCCTGGATGAGGGAGGATCCACCATCTCTACTGTCGGTACGTACGTTTGTTATTCCGTTATTCAGAGTCCTGGTCGTGGCGGGCGAGGTGTTTATTAAAACTCACTCGGTGCCGGAAGCTCTTCAAAATAGGAGCTCTGGGGTTTCAGAGTAAAAGCGGCCAAGTCTGTTCGCTTTTACTCTGAAAGCCACGACCCGGAAACAACCCACTAAAAAGGTTTACTTTACATCGCTAGCTTACATTGCGATCGTTTTAACCCATTCTGACCTGAGATCAGATTCATACGAGGTTTCCACTGGACAAACACTGGGTCTGATGAACCCATTCTGACCTGAGATCAGATTCATACGAGGTTTCCACTGGACAAACACTGGGTCTGATTAACCCCATTCTGACCTGAGATCAGATTCATACGAGGTTTCCACTGGACACACACTGGTCTGATTAACCCATTCTGACCTGAGATCAGATTCATACGAGGTTTCCACTGGACACACACTGGTCTGATTAACCCATTCTGACCTGAGATCAGATTCTAAAAATGTCAGTCGCTCTTCGATTTAAAAAAAAATAGCAGACCTACAAACTCATATCGCGCCACCGAGTGGCGCGCTATGAGCTTGTAGGTCTGCTATTTTTCAATAGCTAAAGCACAACATGATGCTGACACCAACATGGGTTCCCGTTCAGAATGGGTTAATTTATACGATATATGATCCAAAATAAGCGTTCATATTTTGCGGGAGAGAGACGGATGAGGAGCAGAAATGAAGCTATCGATCCGTTAAAACCACGGAGAGCGCCCTGGATTAGGAGAGACGAGTCATTCCTTCCGCCGCGCTAACCGCTAAGTCAACGCTAAGCTAATTTGAGTGCAGAGCGTAGCATACGGTAGCATAGCATAGCATACGGTAGCGTAGCATACGGTAGCGTAGCATAAGGTAGCCGAAAGGCGAACTGACAAAAACAAAGTAAAAAAAAACAGAACATTCTTATCCCGCCCGGTATCATTGAGGATGTGCTAGGACGTCTGAGGACGGACGTCCTATGGACGCGTCGATTGGGACCCCTATGACGTGTGGAAACGTCATATGTACGGTATCGGTTAATAATAATAATAATGTAGTGTTTGTTAATAATATGGATATCTCTCAGGTGTGTCCATAGTGCTCGTCGTAGCGGAGGAGGTGTTTATAAAAACATTCAGGATTTCAATTCAAATGTATTTCAAAAATAGCCGATCTACAAGTTCAAAACGCCTCGCATTTTTTTGCTATTTTTAATTGGGATCCTGAAAAGTAATTTGAACTAAATACAAATATATTGGACATAGAAAAGACAATAACATTATTTGTAGGGATGCACCGTTCCGATACTCGTATCGGAGATCGGCGCCGATCCAGGCTAAAATTCTAGATCGGGTATCGGATCGGTGGCCGATCCATTATCCGATCCGATAATTATGTGTAATTACAGTATGAAAACAACTCTACCTCCTCTGTGACACAGCAGTGTAGTATTGACAGTATAACATGTGGAATGAAGCCAGGCTAGCCTGCGCACACATTAACCTGGTCTAATTGTTGCACAGTTATTTAATAAATAATTCAGTGCATTTATATCTGTTTAAGTCAAGCCTTGATGTTGCCTTACACAAAATAATGATTCCAGACTGAGGCATACAGCTTAATAGGTTATTATGTTTCTTTGTGGGGGGGTATCGGATCGGTACTCTGTATCGGCAGATACTGGACCCCCATGTATCGAAATCGGTATCGAATGCCAAAAAGCCGGATCGGTGCATCCCTAATTATTTGTAACACTACTCAGAAAGCTACTAATTTAGACTGTAAGTAATGAAAGCGGGTCATGTTTGAATGTTTGGAGTTGTAACAGCTGAAACCAACAACATAATAATCAGTATTCCGAAATCTATCCGAGGGCCACATTAGCTGAAGGCGGGGGCACCCTGCATGTGGCCCCCGGGGGCACCCTGCATGTGGCCCCCGGGGGCACCCTGCATGTGGCCCCCGGGGGCACCCTGCATGTGGCCCCCGGGGGCACCCTGCATGTGGCCCCCGGGGGCACCCTGCATGTGGCCCCCGGGGGCACCCTGCATGTGGCCCCCGGGGGCACCCTGCATGTGGCCCCCGGGCCGCCTGCATGTGGCCCCCGGGCCGCCTGCATGTGGCCCCCGGGCCGCCTGCATGTGGCCCCCGGGCCGCCTGCATGTGGCAGAGGGAGAGGTGTTTATAGTGTGTCTCAGGTGTGTCCATAGTGCTGGTGGTAGCAGAAGGAGAGGTGTTTATAGTGTGTCTCAGGTGTGTCCATAGTGCTGGTGGTAGCAGAAGGAGAGGTGTTTATAGTGTGTCTCAGGTGTGTCCATAGTGCTGGTGGTAGCAGAGGGAGGTGTTTATAGTGTGTCTCAGGTGTGTCCATAGTGCTGGTGGTAGCAGAAGGAGAGGTGTTTATAGTGTGTCTCAGGTGTGTCCATAGTGCTGGTGGTAGCAGAAGGAGAGGTGTTTATAGTGTGTCTCAGGTGTGTCCATAGTGCTGGTGGTGGCAGAAGGAGAGGTGTTTATAGTGTGTCTCAGGTGTGTCCATAGTGCTGGTGGTAGCAGAGGGAGGTGTTTATAGTGTGTCTCAGGTGTGTCCATAGTGCTGGTGGTAGCAGAAGGAGAGGTGTTTATAGTGTGTCTCAGGTGTGTCCATAGTGCTGGTGGTAGCAGAGGGAGGTGTTTATAGTGTGTCTCAGGTGTGTCCATAGTGCTGGTGGTAGCAGAAGGAGAGGTGTTTATAGTGTGTCTCAGGTGTGTCCATAGTGCTGGTGGTAGCAGAAGGAGAGGTGTTTATAGTGTGTCTCAGGTGTGTCCATAGTGCTGGTGGTAGCTGAGGGAGAGGTGTTTATAGTGTGTCTCAGGTGTGTCCATAGTGCTGGTGGTAGCAGAGGGAGAGGTGTTTATAGTGTGTCTCAGGTGTGTCCATAGTGCTGGTGGTAGCAGAAGGAGAGGTGTTTATGGTGTGTCTCAGGTATGTCCATAGTGCTGGTGGTAGCAGAGGGAGAGGTGTTTATAGTGTGTCTCAGGTGTGTCCATAGTGCTGGTGGTGGCAGAAGGAGAGGTGTTTATGGTGTGTCTCAGGTGTGTCCATAGTGCTGGTGGTAGCAGAGGGAGAGGTGTTTATAGTGTGTCTCAGGTGTGTCCATAGTGCTGGTGGTAGCAGAAGGAGAGGTGTTTATAGTGTGTCTCAGGTGTGTCCATAGTGCTGGTGGTAGCAGAGGGAGAGGTGTTTATAGTGTGTCTCAGGTGTATCCATAGTGCTGGTGGTAGCAGAGGGAGGTGTTTATAGTGTGTCTCAGGTGTGTCCATAGTGCTGGTGGTAGCAGAAGGAGAGGTGTTTATAGTGTGTCTCAGGTGTGTCCATAGTGCTGGTGGTAGCAGAAGGAGAGGTGTTTATAGTGTGTCTCAGGTGTGTCCATAGTGCTGGTGGTAGCAGAGGGAGGTGTTTATAGTGTGTCTCAGGTGTGTCCATAGTGCTGGTGGTAGCAGAGGGAGGTGTTTATAGTGTGTCTCAGGTGTGTCCATAGTGCTGGTGGTAGCAGAGGGAGGTGTTTATAGTGTGTCTCAGGTGTGTCCATAGTGCTGGTGGTAGCAGAGGGAGAGGTGTTTATAGTGTGTCTCAGGTGTGTCCATAGTGCTGGTGGTAGCAGAGGGAGAGGTGTTTATAGTGCGTCTCAGGTGTGTCCATAGTGCTGGTGGTAGCAGAGGGAGGTGTTTATAGTGTGTCTCAGGTGTGTCCATAGTGCTGGTGGTGGCAGAAGGAGAGGTGTTTATAGTGTGTCTCAGGTGTGTCCATAGTGCTGGTGGTAGCAGAAGGAGAGGTGTTTATAGTGTGTCTCAGGTGTGTCCATAGTGCTGGTGGTAGCAGAGGGAGGTGTTTATAGTGTGTCTCAGGTGTGTCCATAGTGCTGGTGGTAGCAGAGGGAGGTGTTTATAGTGTGTCTCAGGTGTGTCCATAGTGCTGGTGGTAGCAGAGGGAGGTGTTTATAGTGTGTCTCAGGTGTGTCCATAGTGCTGGTGGTAGCAGAGGGAGAGGTGTTTATAGTGTGTCTCAGGTGTGTCCATAGTGCTGGTGGTAGCAGAGGGAGAGGTGTTTATAGTGCGTCTCAGGTGTGTCCATAGTGCTGGTGGTAGCAGAGGGAGGTGTTTATAGTGTGTCTCAGGTGTGTCCATAGTGCTGGTGGTAGCAGAAGGAGAGGTGTTTATAGTGTGTCTCAGGTGTGTCCATAGTGCTGGTGGTAGCAGAAGGAGAGGTGTTTATGGTGTGTCTCAGGTGTGTCCATAGTGCTGGTGGTAGCAGAAGGAGAGGTGTTTATAGTGTGTCTCAGGTATGTCCATAGTGCTGGTGGTAGCAGAGGGAGGTGTTTATGGTGCGTCTCCTCTCAGGTATGTCCATAGTGCTGGTGGTGGCGGAGGGCGAGGTGTTTGTGAACGACGCAGAGATCCAGAAGTCGGCGCTGCAGGTGGTCAGTAACTGCGTGTGCGCTCCCGACAAGCGCCTCTCCAGCATGGGGAAGTTCCTGGGCGGCTCGGCGCGCCGCCGCCTGCCCCAGCACAGCAAGAACACAGAGAGCGTCCTCACCAAGATGTGGAACGTGGTGCAGTCCAACAACGGGATCAAGGTGGGTGCCGTCGTTGACCCGTTCTGACCTGAGATCAGATTCTAAAAATCTGACCGTTATTCTGAAAAAGCCTATGTTTCTGTGTCAGTCGTTCTTCGATTTTTCAAAAATAGCAGACCTACAAGCTCGTATCGCGACACTCGGTGGCGCGATATGAGCTTGTAGATCTGCTATTTTTCAATAGCTAAAGCATAATGTAATGCTAACGCCAAAAGGGGTTCCCGCCCAAAATGGGTTAATTCATTAATTCATTCATTAATTCATTCATTAATTTTCCTTTATTTACCCGGGGCAGTTAGCTGAGCACAAGTGCTCATTTTCAGCAACGCCCTGCACATGGAGACACAGACACACACATTACAACCTGTTGTACTGACCGGTACAACCACAGTCTGATACTGTTTACTGACCGGTACAACCACAGTCTGATACTGTTTACTGACCGGTACAACCACAGTCTGATACTGTTTACTGACCGGTACAACCACAGTCTGATACTGTTTACTGACCGGTACAACCACAGTCTGATACTGTTTACTGACCGGTACAACCACAGTCTGATACTGTTGTACTGACCGGTACAACCACAGTCTGATACTGTTGTACTGACCGGTACAACCACAATCTGATACTGTTGTACTGACCGGTACAACCACAGTCTGATACTGTTGTACTGACCACAGTCTGATACTGTTGTACTGACCAGTACAACCACAGTCTGATACTGTTGTACTGACCGGTACAGCCACAGTCTGATACTGTTGTACTGACCACAGTCTGATACTGTTGTACTGACCACAGTCTGATACTGTTGTACTGACCACAGTCTGATACTGTTGTACTGACCACAGTCTGATACTGTTGTACTGACCGGTACAGCCACAGTCTGATACTGTTGTACTGACCACAGTCTGATACTGTTGTACTGACCACAGTCTGATACTGTTGTACTGACCGGTACAGCCACAGTCTGATACTGTTGTACTGACCGGTACAACCACAGTCTGATACTGTTGTACTGACCACAGTCTGATACTGTTGTACTGACCGGTACAGCCACAGTCTGATACTGTTGTACTGACCACAGTCTGATACTGTTGTACTGACCGGTACAACCACAGTCTGATACTGTTGTACTGACCGGTACAGCCACAGTCTGATACTGTTGTACTGACCGGTACAGCCACAGTCTGATACTGTTGTACTGACCAGTACAACCACAGTCTGATACTGTTGTACTGACCGGTACAGCCACAGTCTGATACTGTTGTACTGACCGGTACAACCACAGTCTGATACTGTTGTACTGACCGGTACAACCACAGTCTGATACTGTTGTACTGACCGGTACAGCCACAGTCTGATACTGTTGTACTGACCGGTACAGCCACAGTCTGATACTGTTGTACTGACCGGTACAGCCACAGTCTGATACTGTTGTACTGACCACAGTCTGATACTGTTGTACTGACCGGTACAGCCACAGTCTGATACTGTTGTACTGACCAGTACAACCACAGTCTGATACTGTTGTACTGACCACAGTCTGATACTGTTGTACTGACCGGTACAGCCACAGTCTGATACTGTTGTACTGACCGGTACAACCACAGTCTGATACTGTTGTACTGACCGGTACAGCCACAGTCTGATACTGTTGTACTGACCAGTACAACCACAGTCTGATACTGTTGTACTGAGCGGTACAGCCACAGTCTGAAGATGACCCTCTCTCTCTGTGTCTCCAGGTTCTCCTGTCCCTCCTCATGGTGAAGATGCCCATCACCGATGCGGACCAGATCCGGGCCATGTCCTGCAAGGCCCTGGTGGGTCTGTGCCGGTCCAGCTCGGTGCGTCAGATCATCTCCAAGCTGCCTCTGTTCTCCAGCGGTCACATCCAGCAGCTCATGAAGGAACCCGTCCTTCAGGACAAACGCAGTCAGCACGTCAAGTTCTGCAAGTTCGCCGCCGAGCTCATCGAGAGGATCTCTGGTAAGGAAGGTTACGCTGCGACGCTGCGACCGCAACGCGCAAACTATTGGTTGTTCTTCTTTAGTTATTGTTCTAAGAATCGAGTAACATCCCAGACTCTTCTCCCTTCTGGCTCCAAGACTATGGAATGAACTTCCCATTGCAGTCAGAACTGCAGACTCACTCCCAATCTAAACTATGGAATGAACTTCCCATTGCAGTCAGAACTACAGACTCACTCCCAATCTAAACTATGGAATGAACTTCCCATTGCAGTCAGAACTACAGACTCACTCCCAATCTAAACTATGGAATGAACTTCCCATTGCAGTCAGAACTACAGACTCACTCCCAATCTAAACTATGGAATGAACTTCCCCATTGCAGTCAGAACTACAGACTCACTCCCAATCTAAACTATGGAATGAACTTCCCATTGCAGTCAGAACTACAGACTCACTCCCAATCTAAACTATGGAATGAACTTCCCCATTGCAGTCAGAACTACAGACTCACTCCCAATCTAAACTATGGAATGAACTTCCCATTGCAGTCAGAACTACAGACTCACTCCCAATCTAAACTATGGAATGAACTTCCCATTGCAGTCAGAACTACAGACTCACTCCCAATCTAAACTATGGAATGAACTTCCCATTGCAGTCAGAACTACAGACTCACTCCCAATCTAAACTATGGAATGAACTTCCCATTGCAGTCAGAACTACAGACTCACTCCCAATCTAAACTATGGAATGAACTTCCCATTGCAGTCAGAACTACAGACTCACTCCCAATCTAAACTATGGAATGAACTTCCCATTGCAGTCAGAACTACAGACTCACTCCCAATCTAAACTATGGAATGAACTTCCCATTGCAGTCAGAACTACAGACTCACTCCCAATCTAAACTATGGAATGAACTTCCCCATTGCAGTCAGAACTACAGACTCACTCCCAATCTAAACTATGGAATGAACTTCCCATTGCAGTCAGAACTACAGACTCACTCCCAATCTAAACTATGGAATGAACTTCCCATTGCAGTCAGAACTACAGACTCACTCCCAATCTAAACTATGGAATGAACTTCCCATTGCAGTCAGAACTACAGACTCACTCCCAATCTAAACTATGGAATGAACTTCCCATTGCAGTCAGAACTACAGACTCACTCCCAATCTAAACTATGGAATGAACTTCCCCATTGCAGTCAGAACTACAGACTCACTCCCAATCTAAACTATGGAATGAACTTCCCCATTGCAGTCAGAACTACAGACTCACTCCCAATCTAAACTATGGAATGAACTTCTTCAGACTCCATCTTAGCCCCTAGCGTAGCACTCGCCCTAGCCTCGACGACCTTAGAGGTTTTTATAATGATATATTTATGTATATATTTAATCTCCAGGTAAACCTCTCATCGGGACAGGCTCCAGAGAGCTAACGTTGTGTATAAATGATATATTTATGTATATATGTATGTATATCTCCAGGTAAACCTCTCCTCATTGGGACAGACGTGTCCTTAGCGTGGCTCCAGAGAGCTAACGTTGTTGCTCAGTCCAGGATCTCCTTCCCTGAGAAAGAGCTGCTTCTTCTCATCAGGTAACCCCCACACACCCCCCCCCCCCCCCACACACACACACACACACACACACACACACACACACACACACACCCACACTCACACACACACACACACACACACACACACACACACACACACACTCTCACACACACAAAGAGAGTAGGAGTCATGTTACGCTTGGTTGCATGCTGAAAATAGCACATCTGCAAGCGCTGCGACGTGTTGTGAGCTTGTAGATCTGCTATATTTCTAACACTAAAACATTGTTGTGATTTTAGTCACAAATGTGACTAAAAACTAAATGAAAACGTTTCAAGAGAAACTAAAATCTATTCAACACTGCTTGGATAAATGCACCGTTCTCATTGGTCCATATCCATATCGTCCTATCAGGAACCACCTGCTGACCAAAGGCCTTCACACCACCGCCACCCGCGCTCACCAAGGAGGCGGAGTTACCCATGGTGCACCTCTCCCACCCCCCCTTCCCCCTGCCCGCCGCCCCTCCCCCCCTCCCCTCTTCCTCCTCCTCCTCCGTGCTGCCAGGGCCCCGCCTCCTCTCCGCCCCCATGCGGCTGGCCAATGGCGTGGAGCGGGCCAGGCTGAACGCCAACGCCACGTCGCTCCTCCTCCTCCCCGGACACAACGTACGATGTTTTATCTTCTATATTATCTATTAAAGGTATATTCAGTGATTTCACTCAAAAAGCCTTAGGTTTCGTTTTTGGCTATAGGTGGCAAAGCCTTTCATCCAATCAGGATAGAGAGCCAAAAACGAAACCTAAGGTTTTTTGACCCCCAGGGGTTAACTGGGGACAGGGAGGAACTCCTTATATGGTCAGCACACTCTATAGTAGAGAGGATTATCACAACAAAACAAAATAAATAAGTGATATTTGAATTAAGTGAAATCACTGAATATACCTTTAACACATTTTGTGGCGGGAACCCCTTTTGGTGTTTTAAACATTGTGTTATAATTTAGCTATTGAAAAATAGCAGACGGTGGCGCGCTACGAGCTTGTAGGGCTGCTATTTTTGAAAAATCGTACAAAACGTGGCGCAGATCTTTGAATATATATGTTTTCAGAGTTCAAAATGGGTTAAGTATGCCTAGTTTGTCTGGTGGGTGGTGATCCACCTGAACTGAAGCCACACCCACAGCTGTTGTTGTATGATAAAAAAAGGAGGGGTTAGGGGAGGGGATGACATTGTGACGTCAATTGGAAAGAAAATACAAAAATCATGGCATTCCATCTTTATTCAATTCTCAACACTTTCACTCTGACTCCATTTAATTTAACTTCCTGTTATTCTCAGATGCCCCGCCCATCGACGTCGCAGCCCCTCCCCTCGTCGACGACATCCTCCCCACCGGCTGGCAGCGCCGGCACCTTGGCCACGCCCCCCTGTCCAAACGGCCCGCCCCCCTGCCCCAACGGCCCGCCCCTCTGTCCCAACGCCACGCCCCTCTGTCCCAACGGCCCGCCCCTCTGCCCCAACGCCACGCCCCTCTGTCCCAACGCCACGCCCCTCTGTCCCAACGCCACGCCCCTCTGTCCCAACGGCACGCCCCTCTGCCCCAACGGCCCGGCCCCCTGCCCCAACGGCCCGCCCCTCTGTCCCAACGCCACGCCCCTCTGCCCCAACGGCCCGCCCCTCTGCCCCAACGGCCCGCCCCTCTGCCCCAACGGCCCGCCCCCCTGTCCCAACGGCCCGCCCCCCTGTCCAAACGGCCCGCCTCCCGGGCATCGCATCGTGTTCACCCGGGAGCGCCAGCCTCCGCTGTGCCCCGCCCCTGGGGGCGGGGCCTCCGTCGGCTGTAAGAAGCCTCGCGTTCTGCGACAGAAGTCTGACCACGGGGCGTTCAGCCAGAGCCCCGCCGTCAAGAAACAGCTGGACAGGTAAATACATTAATACAGGTTAAAACATTAGAATGAAGACACAGCTGGACAGGTAAATACATTAATACAGATTAAAACATTAGAATGAAGAAACAGCTGGACAGGTAAGAAATAAATCAATACATATTAATGAATGTCTTGCTCGACGCGGCCAAAGCTTTTGACCGTATGGAGTGGGCGTACCTCTTTAGTACAATGGAGAAGTTTGGATTTGGGGCCAACTTTGTGTCTTGGTTGAAACTGCTTTATAGACGGGATCATAGAGAGTTAAGGCTCATACATATGGTTATCACCATTTTAGGTGATAAGAGTTGAGGCCATCATACTCCTTAACTCTCTCCACAGACACCTCCCCCCCCCCTCTAGACGGGATCATGTTTTAACTGTATTAAATTAACTCTCTCCACAGACATCTCCCCTCCCCCCCCCCCCCCTCTAGACGGGATCATGTTTTAACTGTATTAAATTAACTCTCTCCACAGACATCTCCCCTCCCCCCCCCCCCCCCCCTCTAGACGGGATCATGTTTTAACTGTATTAAATTAACTCTCTCCACAGACATCTCCCCTCCCCCCCCCCCTCTAGACGGGATCATGTTTTAACTGTATTAAATTAACTCTCTCCACAGACATCTCCCCTCCCCCCCCCCTCTAGACGGGATCATGTTTTAACTGTATTAAATTAACTCTCTCCACAGACATCTCCCCTCCCCCCCCCCTCTAGACGGGATCATGTTTTAACTGTATTAAATTAACTCTCTCCACAGACATCTCCCCTCCCCCCCCCTCTAGACGGGATCATGTTTTAACTGTATTAAATTAACTCTCTCCACAGACATCTCCCCTCCCCCCCTGCATTAGACGGCATCATAACAGAGTACCTGCGCGAGCAGCACGCCCGCTGTAAGAACCCGGTGGCGACCTGTCCTCCGTTCAGCCTGTTCACCCCGCACCAGTGTCCCGAACCCAAGCAGAGACGCCAGGCGCCGCTCAACGTCACGTCGCGTCACACGCGCAGGGTCATCTACCCCAAATATGGAGGCGTGGACGGCGGCTGCTTCGACAGGCACCTCATCTTCAGCAGGTGAGACAGGCAGGCAGACAGACAGGCACCTCGTCTTCAGCAAGTGAGACAGGCAGGCAGACAGACAGGCAGGCACCTCATCTTCAGCAGGTGAGACAGGCAGGCAGACAGACAGGCACCTCGTCTTCAGCAGGTGAGGCAGGCAGGCAGACAGACAGGCACCTCATCTTCAGCAGGTGAGACAGACAGGCAGACAGACAGGCACCTCATCTTCAGCAGGTGAGACAGACAGGCAGACAGGCAGGCACCTCATCTTCAGCAGGTGAGACAGGCAGGCAGACAGACAGGCACCTCGTCTTCAGCAGGTGAGGCAGGCAGGCAGACAGACAGGCACCTCATCTTCAGCAGGTGAGACAGAAAGGCAGACAGACAGGCACCTCATCTTCAGCAGGTGAGACAGACAGGCACCTCGTCTTCAGCAGGTGAGACAGACAGGCAGACAGACAGACAGGCACCTCATCTTCAGCAGGTAAGACAGACAGACAGAAAATGACCGTCCCTGGGGCACGGTGGCACAGTTGGTAGTGCTGTCGCCTCACAGCTAGAAGGTCCTGGGTTCGATTCCCGCTCGGGGTGCTGTGGGTGCTGGCGGCGTGTTTCCTCCTCCGCGTCATCAGTGCCCATACCCGAAGGCGGGGTTGGCGAAAGGGCCTTTCTGTGTGGAGTTTGCATGTTCTCCCCGTGTCCCCTAGGGTAGGTACCCTCACAAAAACATGCAGTAATCCTGGTCTCTAAACTGCTTCCCCCTGGCCAGCCGGGACGCCTGATGGAGGGGAAAGGAACTGGTTGGAATAACGTGTTCCTTCCACGCGCTACGTCCAACCAGGGAAACTCCCCCCTGTCAGGTGTAAAGGAGCAACTTGGACACTCAAGCATGAAGGAAGCATGAGTTAAGTCCGTTGCTCTCCCCAGGTTGGCGGAGGGTGTGTAGAGCCCAGGATCACATTAGATGATTGACACAGGGGTGAAAAATGGGTTACAAAATCGTGGGATAAAAAATATATTAACAGTTTGACTGTTTTTTACGATTAACCCGCATTTTAATCAACCCCCCTTCACTGCCGAGATTGTTGTATTACCTTTAGAGCACACGCTGAATTATTTGGGCTTTTAATCCGCGAAAATCGAGCGAAAATAGCTCCCCCCGTTTGTTATGAACGATCGAACCACCCGCCATCTTGCTACACCGAGAAGAGGCAGCACAGGACCCGCCTCCATGAGGCGTTGAACCCAATGCGTTTGCATTGGCCTCAATTTCCCAGAAGCCCTAGCAGCTCACAGCATGTGACGATTTCCGGTTCATTGTCAACACGAAATGCACCTCCTCTCTTCCTAAGCGGCGAAAAAGAATTTTCTTTTTTTTGTTTACATTACGGCGGATTAAACACATAAAACAAAAGTCGCGTAAGTCTTTTATGGCAGCGACATTAACCTGGAGTAATCCATTCCCGGCACGGAAACTGTTAAGTAGAAAATGACCGTCCCATCTAATGTATTTTCATATATTTTCATATATTTATATATAATGTATATATTCCAGGTTAGGGTTCCGTCCCATCTCGGTGATAACCATATATTTTCATATATTTATATATATATTGTATATATTCCAGGTTCCGTCCCATCTCGGTGTTCCGCGAGGCTGAGGAGGATGAGAGTGGCTTCATGTGCTGTGCGTTCTCAGCGCGGGAGCGTTTCCTGATGCTGGGCACGTGCACGGGACAGCTGAAACTCTACAACGTGTTCACAGGACAGGAGGAGGCCAGCTACAGCTGTCACAGCTCTGCCATCACTCACATGGAGCCTTCCAGGGTACGTATGTAGATCTACACTCTGCCATCACTCACATGGAGCCTTCCAGGGTACGTATGTAGATCTACACTCTGCCATCACTCACATGGAGCCTTCCAGGGTACGTATATAGATCTACACTCTGCCATCACTCACATGGAGCCTTCCAGGGTACGTATGTAGATCTACACTCTGCCATCACTCACATAGAACCTTCCAGGGTACGTATAATATATAGATCTACACTCTGCCATCACTCACATGGAGCCTTCCAGGGTACGTATGTAGATC
Organism: Protomyctophum parallelum; assembly: GCF_964188405.1. Lineage (NCBI taxonomy): Eukaryota > Metazoa > Chordata > Actinopteri > Myctophiformes > Myctophidae > Protomyctophum > Protomyctophum parallelum. The sequence goes on along the minus strand of NC_139705.1, from coordinate 54,910,846 downwards.
TACACTCTGCCATCACTCACATGGAGCCTTCTAGGGTACGTAGAATATTATATATAGATCTACACTCTGCCATCACTCACATGGAGCCTCAGTGTTGTGTTCCACTAGGAACCATGTTTTAATGACCGTGTGTTCCACTAGGAACCATGTTTTAATGACCGTGTGTTCCACTAGGAACCATGTTTTAATTGACTTGTGTTCCACTAGGAACCATGTTTTAATTGACTTGTGTTCCACTAGGAACCATGTTTTAATTGACTTGTGTTCCACTAGGAACCATGTTTTAATTAACTCTGTTTCTTGTGTTCCACTAGGAACCATGTTTTAATTACCTTGTGTTCCACTAGGAACCATGTTCTAATTGGAGTGTGTTGTTCCACTAGGAACCATGTTTTAATGAACTCTGTTTCTTGTGTTCCATCAGGATGGGTCCCTGTTGTTGACATCGGCATCGTGGAGCTATCCTCTGTCAGCGTTATGGGGAATGAAATCTGTTTTTATCATGAAGTAAGTTTAACGCCAGATTACACATGAAATCTGTCTAACACATTTAGTACAGGAAGTGCCTTCAAAATAAAGGCTATAGAGTGCCAGAGTTGTCTGATCGCTTTTACTTTGAAAGCCATGAAACAGGAAACACTTGCCTAAAAAAGTTGACTTTACAAAGGGACCTCACATCCCCGATGATCTTAATATATTGTTTTACGCTCCAAAAAACGTTCATATTTTGCGGGAGAGACGGATGAGGAGCAGAAATGAAGTGCCAGCATATCGATCCATTCATCACCGCGGAGAGCGCCTTGGATTAGGAGATACGAGTCATTCTTTCCGCCGCGCTAACATGGGAGTCAATGACAAGCTAATAGTTGCACTGAGCGTTAGCATACGGCAAGCGAAAAGCGAAATGCCAAAAAAGAAAATAGGAAAAATTCTGAATATTCTTATCTCGCCCCGCGTCGCTGGGACGTCGCTAGGACGTCCTCACACGTCAATAGTACTAATATTTCGGGGTCCTTATGACGTTCTCAGACGTCCTATGTACAGAATCTGTTAATGAAGTAAGTTTAACACCAGATTACACATGAAATCTGTCTTAATTAATGAAGTAAGTTTAACACCAGATTACACATGAAATCTGTCTTAATGAAGTAAGTTTAACACCAGATTAATTTTGCCCGCAGACCCCCATCTGAAAATATGTTGTTCCAATAAACATAATGTTTTGATTGATTGATTGGTTGATGTGTGTGTTTCCAGGCATTCCTTTCTAGGAAACCACTACGTAGAGTTCAGCAAGCTGTCCCAGGACCGCGTCATCGGCACCAAGGAGCACATCGCCCACGTGAGTATAGGAGTGTGCACGTTCCCTTCTCCTTTCCTGTGTCACTTTTTGAACCCAGCACCTCCACCAAGTGATGTGCGTATTTTACTATAGTTTCTGATGCAGGTTTAACGACATGGTTTTTTTTAAACAAATTAGTTCAACGCAAAATGCTGCGTTGGAGTTCAGGAGACTTCAGAGAAAAAAGGAATTCTCCTGAATGCTGCCTTCCTTCCAGCATGGCATGGAGAGGAGACGAGAGCATTTTGCATTTATTTCACCATGTAGTAAACGCTGCATTCGTGGTCTGGAGAGGGCAGTTGTTTTACAGACGGGTAAAAGGGCAGTTGTTTTACAGACGAGTTAAAGGGGCAGTTGTTTTACAGACGGGTAAAAGGGCAGTTGTTTTACAGACGGGTAAAAAGGGCAGTTGTTTTGCAAACGGGTAAAAGGGCAGTTGTTTTACAGACGGGTAAAAGGGCAGTTGTTTTACAGACGGGTAAAAAGGGCAGTTGTTTTACAGACGGGTAAAGGGCAGTTGTTTTACAGACGGGTAAAAGGGCAGTTGTTTTACAGACGGGTAAAAGGGCAGTTGTTTTACAGACGGGTAAAAGGGCAGTTGTTTTTCAGACGGGTAAAAGGGGCAGTTGTTTTACAGACGGGTAAAAGGGCAGTTGTTTTACAGACGGGTAAAAGTGCAGTTGTTTTACAGACGGTTAATAGTGCAGTTGTTTTACAGACAGGGTAAAAGGGCAGTTGTTTTACAGACGGGTAAAAGGGCAGTTGTATTACAGATGGGTAAAAGGGCAGTTGTTTTACAGACGGGTAAAAGAGGCAGTTGTTTTACAGACGGGTAAAAGGGCAGTTGTTTTACAGATGGGTAAAAGGGCAGTTGTTTTACAGACGGGTAAAAGGGCAGTTGTTTTACAGACGGGTAAAAGGGCAGTTGTTTTACAGATGGGTAAAAGGGCAGTTGTTTTACAGACGGGTAAAGGGGGCAGTTGTTTTACAGACGGGTAAAAGGGCAGTTGTTTTACAGACGGGTAAAAGGGCAGTTGTTTTACAGACGGGTTAAAGGGGCAGTTGTTTTACAGACGGGTAAAAGGGCAGTTGTTTTACAGACGGGTAAAAGGGCAGTTGTTTTACAGACGGGTAAAAGGGCAGTTGTTTTGCAAACGGGTAAAAGGGCAGTTGTTTTACAGACGGGTAAAAGGGCAGTTGTTTTACAGACGGGTAAAAAGGGCAGTTGTTTTACAGACGGGTAAAGGGCAGTTGTTTTACAGACGGGTAAAAGGGCAGTTGTTTTTCAGACGGGTAAAAGAGGCAGTTGTTTTACAGACGGGTAAAAGGGCAGTTGTTTTACAGACGGGTAAAAGAGGCAGTTGTTTTACAGACGGGTAAAGGGCAGTTGTTTTACAGACGGGTAAAAGGGCAGTTGTTTTACAGATGGGTAAAAGGGCAGTTGTTTTACAGACGGGTAAAAGGCCAGTTGTTTTACAGACGGGTAAAAGAGGCAGTTGTTTTACAGACGGGTAAAAGAGGCAGTTGTTTTACAGACGGGTAAAAGGGCAGTTGTTTTACAGACGGGTAAAAGAGGCAGTTGTTTTACAGACGGGTAAAAGGGCAGTTGTTTTACAGACGGGTAAAAGAGGCAGTTGTTTTACAGACGGGTAAAACGGCAGTTGTTTTACAGACGGGTAAAAAGGGGCAGTTGTTTTACAGATGGGTAAAAGGGCAGTTGTTTTACAGACGGGTAAAAGGGGCAGTTGTTTTACAGACGGGTAAAAGGGCAGTTGTTTTACAGATGGGTAAAAGGGCAGTTGTTTTACAGACGGGTAAAAGAGGCAGTTGTTTTACAGACGGGTAAAAGGGCAGTTGTTTTACAGACGAGTAAAAGGGCAGTTGTTTTACAGACGGGGTAAAAGGGCAGTTGTTTTACAGACGGGTAAAAAGGGGCAGTTGTTTTACAGACGGGTAAAAAGGGGCAGTTGTTTTACAGACGGGTAAAAGGGCAGTTGTTTTACAGACGGGTTAAAGGGGCAGTTATTTTACAGACGGGTAAAAAGGGGCAGTTGTTTTACAGACGGGTAAAAGGGCAGTTGTTTTACAGACGGGTTAAAGGGGCAGTTATTTTACAGACGGGTAAAAGGGCAGTTGTTTTACAGACGGGTTAAAGGGGCAGTTGTTTTACAGACGGGTAAAAGGGCAGTTGTTTTACAGACGGGTAAAAGGGCAGTTTTACAGACGGGTTAAAGGGGCAGTTGTTTTACAGACGGGTAAAAAGGGGCAGTCGTTTTACAGACGGGTAAAAGGCCAGTTGTTTTACAGACGGGTTAAAGGGGCAGTTATTTTACAGACGGGTAAAAGGGCAGTTGTTTTACAGACGGGTTAAAGGGGCAGTTGTTTTACAGACGGGTAAAAGGGCAGTTGTTTTACAGACGGGTAAAAGGGCAGTTTTACAGACGGGTTAAAGGGGCAGTTGTTTTACAGACGGGTAAAAAGGGGCAGTCGTTTTACAGACGGGTAAAAGGCCAGTTGTTTTACAGACGGGTAAAAGGGCAGTTGTTTTACAGACGGGTTAAAGGGGCAGTTGTTTTACAGACGGGTAAAAGGGCAGTTGTTTTACAGACGGGTAAAAGGGCAGTTTTACAGACGGGTTAAAGGGGCAGTTGTTTTACAGACGGGTAAAAGGGGCAGTTGTTTTACAGACGGGTAAAAGGGCAGTTGTTTTACAGACGGGTTAAAGGGGCAGTTGTTTTACAGACGGGTAAAAGGGCAGTTGTTTTACAGACGGGTAAAAGGGCAGTTTTACAGACGGGTTAAAGGGGCAGTTGTTTTACAGACGGGTAAAAGGGCAGTTGTTTTACAGACGGGTAAAAGGGCAGTTTTACAGACGGGTAAAAGGGCAGTTGTTTTACAGACAGGGTAAAAGGGCAGTTTTACAGACGGGTTAAAGGGGCAGTTGTTTTACAGACGGGTAAAAAGGGGCAGTCGTTTTACAGACGGGTAAAAGGGCAGTTGTTTTACAGACGGGTAAAAGGGCAGTTGTTTTACAGACGGGTAAAAAGGGGCAGTTGTTTTACAGACGGGTAAAAGGGCAGTTGTTTTACAGACGGGTAAAAGGGCAGTTGTTTTACAGACAGGTAAAAAGGGGCAGTTGTTTTACAGACAGGTAAAAAGGGGCAGTTGTTTTACAGACGGGTAAAAGGGCAGTTGTTTTACAGACGGGTAAAAGGGCAGTTGTTTTACAGACGGGTAAAAAGGGGCAGTTGTTTTACAGACGGGTAAAAGGGGCAGTTGTTTTACAGACAGGTAAAAAGGGGCAGGGGGCTGAAGTGCCTGCAGATCTGTCTTATGTTTTTGTTTTCCTGTATTCTCTCAGATCTATGACATCACCTCGGGGAAGAAGACCCTGACCCTCAACAACCCCGACCTGGCCAACAACTACAAGAGGAACTGCGCGACCTTTAACCCCACGGACGACCTGGTGCTGAACGACGGCGTGCTGTGGGACGTGCGCTCCGCTCAGGTAAATACTACAATACATAATACTATATACTACAACGATACTACTACTGTACTGAGTACTATCACATGTTAATCTGTGTATGACGTGCGCTCCGCTCAGGTAAATACTACAATACATACTACTATATACCAGTGTTGTTTTCGTCGACTAAAACTAAGACGAAAAATGTTCGTCGACTACCTTTTTTCACTGACTGATAAAAATGAAATAAAAACGAATCTATGATGACTAAAACTAAGACTGAATATACTGACAATTTCGTCAACAAATAAAAACTAGATAAAATGTTAGGAAGGGACTAGTGGACAAGAGATCATATGTAAACTCTGCTCCGCTCAGGTAAATACTACAGTGATACTACTGTACTGAGTACTATCACATGTAAATCTGTGTATGACGTGCGCTCCGCTCAGGTAAATACTACAATGATACTACTGTACTGAGTACTATCACATGTAAACTCTGCTCCGCTCAGGTAAATACTACAGTGATACTACTGTACTGAGTACTATCACATGTTAACTCTGCTCCGCTCAGGTAAATACTACAGTGATACTACTGTACTGAGTACTATCACATGTTAACTCTGCTCCGCTCAGGTAAATACTACAGTGATACTACTGTACTGAGTACTATCACATGTTAACTCTGCTCCGCTCAGGTAAATACTAAAATGATACTACTGTACTGAGTACTATCACATGTTAACTCTGCTCCGCTCAGGTAAATACTACAGTGATACTACTGTACTGAGTACTATCACATGTTAACTCTGCTCCGCTCAGGTAAATACTACAGTGATACTACTGTACTGAGTACTATCACATGTTAACTCTGCTCCGCTAAGGTAAATACTACAGTGATACTACTGTACTGAGTACTATCACATGTTAACTCTGCTCCGCTTCTTCAGGCCATCCACAAGTTCGACAAGTTCAACATGAACATCAGCGGCGTGTTCCACCCCAACGGCCTGGAGGTCATCGTCAACACGGAGATCGTATCCTTACAATAATAATAATGATAATACAGTAACAGTATGATAATACAGTATGATAATACAGTAACAGTACATACAATAATACTAATGATAATACAGTAACAGTACATACAATAATACTAATGATAATACAGTAACAGTACATACAATAATACTAATGATAATACAGTAACAGTATGATAATACAGTAACAGTACATACAATAATACTAATGATAATACAGTAACAGTACATACAATAATACTAATGATAATACAGTAACAGTATGATAATACAGTAACAGTACATACAATAATACTAATGATAATACAGTAACAGTACATACAATAATACTAATGATAATACAGTAACAGTATGATAATACAGTAACAGTACATACAATAATACTAATGATAATACAGTAACAGTATGATAATACAGTAACAGTATGATAATACAGTATGATAATACAGTAACAGTATGATAATACAGTATGATAATACAGTAACAGTATGATAATACAGTAACAGTACAGCACAGAGTTCCACCCCAACGGCCTGGAGGTCATCGTCAGCGGTTAGTATGTGTGTATTTTACAATTACAATTTACAATTTAGGCATTTAGCTCTTAACCCATTCTGACCTGAGATCAGATTCATACGAGGTTTCCGCCGGACACACACTGGTCTGATGAACCCATTCTGACCTGAGATCAGATTCTAGAAATGTCAGTCGCTCTTCGATTTTTCAAAAATAGCAGACCTACAAGCTCGTATCGCGCCACTCGGTGGCGCGATATGAGCTTGTAGATCTGCTATTTTTCAATAGCTAAAGCATAACATGATGCTGACACCAAAATGGGTGCCCGGTCAGAATGGGTTAATCCAGAGCGACTTACATTAAGCAAGAACAAAAAGCATGGGAATACATCACATAAAAACATTTATCAAGAAACATGCGTAAGCTAAGAAAGTAACAGTGGAATATCTATATAATGAAACTATACATATAAACTATACATATATACTACTATGCTATACATATGTACTATGACGTGCTATGACTACATACAATGCAATTATAGTGCTGTCTACATAACATGCTATAAGTCTGTATCAGATGCTATCTTAGTCTACAGAAATGCTATCTAAGGGGGTATAGGGTAAGTGCTATGGGCCATGATGGAGTCTGAAAAGGTGGGTTTTCAGACTACGGCGGAAGATTGGGAGTGATGCTGCAGTTCTGACTGCAATGGGAAGTGCATTCCACAGTTTTGGAGCCAGAAGGGAGAAGAGTCTGGGACGTGTTTTAGTAGTGGTTCAAGGTTCAAGTTTATTTAGTGTCCCCGAAGGGCAAATTGTGTTGCAGCATAGACAGTACATTAAACAATGAATGAAACAGTACAGACAACAAACAGTTCACATAGCGGATACCAGAGTAAAAAAGTGCACACAACCATTAAAGTGCAGGCGTTTAAAGTGCTATGCGATAGGTCATAAAAAGTGCGTGTGTGCATAGACACAGGCACGAGATAATACAGTAAAAAGTAAAAGTGCTCATCATAAGGTTATATCCTCGATCTATACCCACAGCAGCATTCAGTGTGTGAATAGAGACCGGGACAAAGGAATGTTTGTGCCTGTTTTTTTGTGGCACAATAAGGGGCTCTCAAGCGAAGGCCGGATGGGAGAAGGATGTACTCTCCGTGAAGAGGCTGAGCAGCATCAGATCGGATACACAGGGCTTTGTTAAGCACCTGATTCTTAAAGATCTGGTCTAGGCCGTTCATTTGTGAGCCAATGATTTTAGAGGCCACTTTTACAATTTTCCATAGGGAATTCTTGTCTCTGATGCAGAGATTACCAGTAGTATTATGTTCAGTATTTTAGTATTATCTTAACCCTGACCGTCAGTGGGACCTCAGTGTGTTAGTATGTGTGTATTGTAGTAGTATTATCTTAACCCTGACCATCAGTGGGACCTCAGTGTGTTAGTATGTGTGTATTGTAGTAGTATTATCTTAACCCTGACCATCAGTGGGACCTCAGTGTGTTAGTATGTGTGTATTGTAGTAGTATTATCTTAACCCTGACCATCAGTGGGACCTCAGTGTTAGTATGTGTGTATTGTAGTAGTATTATCTTAACCCTGACCATCAGTGGGACCTCAGTGTGTTAGTATGTGTGTATTGTAGTAGTATTATCTTAACCCTGACCATCAGTGGGACCTCAGTGTTAGTATGTGTGTATTGTAGTAGTATTATCTTAACCCTGACCATCAGTGGGACCTCAGTGTTAGTATGTGTGTATTGTAGTAGTATTATCTTAACCCTGACCATCAGTGGGACCTCAGTGTTAGTATGTGTGTATTGTAGTAGTATTATCTTAACCCTGACCATCAGTGGGACCTCAGTGTGTTAGTATGTGTGTATTGTAGTAGTATTATCTTAACCCTGACCATCAGTGGGACCTCAGTGTTAGTATGTGTGTATTGTAGTAGTATTATCTTAACCCTGACCATCAGTGGGACCTCAGTGTGTTAGTATGTGTGTATTGTAGTAGTATTATCTTAACCCTGACCATCAGTGGGACCTCAGTGTTAGTATGTGTGTATTGTAGTAGTATTATCTTAACCCTGACTGTCAGTGGGACCTGAGCAGGGCTCCAGCGTGCGACCTATTAGGTCGCATATGCGACTTAATTTCTTATGGTGATACTTAAAATGTAATGAGGTCGCACCGGTGATACTTGGAAATGTGCGAAAAAAAGAAAGAAAAACTATCCGTTTATTTATTTATTTTTACTCAGTCTCAACACTGAGGCACGGGCGCCGGGCGGCTATTAGCAGTGCGATAATAAAGTATTACTTTCTTTTGGCTCAATCGAATCCCCTCTCTTTCTCTCTCTCTCTCTCTCTCTCTCTCTCTCTCTCTCTCTCTCTCTCTCTCTCTCTCTCTCTCTCTCTCTCTCTCTCTCTGCCTGCCTGCAAAGTCAATGCAAAGACGATAATTGCGCAAACAGGCGCAGCGCGACCTGCCGCAGTACAAACTGGACGAACCGAGGAGAATATATATTCAGGTCTGAACGCAGTTTATCCGACACAAATTAACTAATCTTTCTCAGCTGTACAATTTCACTGGAGCGCAGCGCCCATATCTAAACTGCATGATGATCAGTCATGATCTACACAGACAGCCGACTCCCGACCATAGACTGTAAGCTCCCGACCCAAACAATAAGTGAGGAGGTAAACTTGTTTGATTAAACATATAATGTGCCACGAAAAATAGCTTCCAAAGCTTGTTATGTTTGCATCGAGGAGGTAGCCTGTGTCCATACATGATGATCGGCCAACAAAAGACATTAATCTCCCTCCCAGTGAGTGAAGAGCACTGTGCCTGATTTATTCTTCGTCGTACAAAGTGTGTGCTGAAAATGGCTGATCTACAAGCTCACAACGCGTCGCGTCCGCGACATGTTGTGAGCTTGCAGATCAGCTATTTTCAGCACGCGGAGATTTGCAGGCTCTGAGAGCATTTAGAAACTTTTGCCTTCACAATAAAAGTATGCAGCTTTCACAAGTTGGCCAACTTGGCCCATGAAGACAAGGAAAAGGATTAAGAATTCGGTGGCATTTCACATTGCAAAAGATTTTTTCCAAAATGTAAAAATATTATAATAAGGAATTAATTTGGATAATGGTAATGAGATATTGTACAAATTGTCACTTTATTAATCCCAAAGGTTTGGACTGCATTTAATTTTCAACACAAAACCTTAAACTGACTTTCTGTGTGTGGAATATAAATATTGCCTTTATTGACTGAGTGACTTTGTGTTGGGTTCAAACCATCTACAGTGTTTTGAAGTATAACCAGGTAGGTTGCTGTTTTTCACACAGTGACCTTTGTAGGGGGTTTTATGATTCAAACCTTTAATGGTGGAAACCACTACAAAAATAAATGGCGCCCTATGTGGGGGCATGATAAGATCATGTAATAATACCACGCTATACAAAAAAAAAATGGTGCTACCTAATTTCTGGTGGCGCTACCAAATGAAAAGGTAGGTGGCACCAGTGCTACCTGTGAAAAAGTTAGTCTGGAGCCCTGGACCTGAGTGTGTTAGTATGTGTGTGTGTATTGTAGTAGTAGTAGTAGTATTATGTTCAGTATTATCTTAACCCTGACCGTCAGTGGGACCTGAGGACGTTCCATCTCCTCCACACGGTTCCAGCTCTGGATCAGTGCAGGATCGTCTTCAACAACAACGGGACCGTCATCTACGGAGGTAATTAATACTTAAATACACGTTGGTTTTTATCTTAGATGGCGTGGCGGCTTCTTCAGACATTCTCCTCATTTTCCTCGCATAGCCTCGTTTGAATTCCACTGGTAATGATTTCTTGAGGGGTGCACACCGCTCAGAGCCCTGACGTCACATCAGGGTGTTATCTTTAGGGGTGAACACACCGCTCAGAGCCCTGACGTCACATCAGGGTGTTATCTTTAGGGGTGAACACACCGCTCAGAGCCCTGACGTCACATCAGGGTGTTATCTTGAGGGGTGAACACACCGCTCAGAGCCCTGACGTCACATCAGGGTGTTATCTTTAGGGGTGAACACACCGCTCAGAGCCCTGACGTCACATCAGGGTGTTATCTTGAGGGGTGAACACAGCGCTCAGAGTCCTGACGTCACATCAGGGTGTTATCTTGAGGGGTGAACACACCGCTCAGAGCCCTGACGTCACATCAGGGTGTTATCTTGAGGGGTGAACACACCGCTCAGAGCCCTGACGTCACATCAGGGTGTTATCTTTAGGGGTGCACACACCGCTCAGAGTCCTGACGTCACATCAGGGTGTTATCTTGAGGGGTGAACACACCGCTCAGAGTCCTGACGTCACATCAGGGTGTTATCTTGAGGGGTGAACACACCGCTCAGAGCCCTGACGTCACATCAGGGTGTTATCCTGAGGGGTGAACACACCGCTCAGAGCCCTGACGTCACATCAGGGTGTTATCTTGAGGGGTGAACACACCGCTCAGAGTCCTGAGGTCACATCAGGGTGTTATCTTTAGGGGTGAACACACCGCTCAGAGTCCTGACGTCACATCAGGGTGTTATCTTTAGGGGTGAACACAGCGCTCAGAGCCCTGACGTCACATCAGGGTGTTATCTTGAGGGGTGAACACACCGCTCAGAGTCCTGACGTCACATCAGGGTGTTATCTTTAGGGGTGAACACACCGCTCAGAGCCCTGACGTCACATCAGGGTGTTATCTTGAGGGGTGAACACACCGCTCAGAGTCCTGACGTCACATCAGGGTGTTATCTTGAGGGGTGAACACACCGCTCAGAGTCCTGACGTCACATCAGGGTGTTATCTTGAGGGGTGAACACACCGCTCAGAGCCCTGACGTCACATCAGGGTGTTATCTTGAGGGGTGAACACACCGCTCAGAGTCCTGACGTCACATCAGGGTGTTATCTTGAGGGGTGAACACAGCGCTCAGAGTCCTGACGTCACATCAGGGTGTTATCTTGAGGGGTGAACACACCGCTCAGAGCCCTGACGTCACATCAGGGTGTTATCTTGAGGGGTGAACACACCGCTCAGAGTCCTGACGTCACATCAGGGTGTTATCTTGAGGGGTGAACACACCGCTCAGAGTCCTGACGTCACATCAGGGTGTTATCTTGAGGGGTGAACACACCGCTCAGAGTCCTGACGTCACATCAGGGTGTTATCTTGAGGGGTGCACACACCGCTCAGAGTCCTGAGGTCACATCAGGGTGTTATCTTGAGGGGTGAACACACCGCTCAGAGTCCTGAGGTCACATCAGGGTGTTATCTTGAGGGGTGAACACACCGCTCAGAGCCCTGACGTCACATCAGGGTGTTATCTTGAGGGGTGAACACACCGCTCAGAGTCCTGAGGTCACATCAGGGTGTTATCTTGAGGGGTGAACACACCGCTCAGAGCCCTGACGTCACATCAGGGTGTTATCTTGAGGGGTGAACACACCGCTCAGAGCCCTGACGTCACATCAGGGTGTTATCTTGAGGGGTGAACACACCGCTCAGAGCCCTGACGTCACATCAGGGTGTTATCTTGAGGGGTGAACACAGCGCTCAGAGTCCTGACGTCACATCAGGGTGTTATCTTGAGGGGTGAACACACCGCTCAGAGTCCTGACGTCACATCAGGGTGTTATCTTGAGGGGTGAACACACCGCTCAGAGCCCTGACGTCACATCAGGGTGTTATCTTGAGGGGTGAACACAGCGCTCAGAGTCCTGACGTCACATCAGGGTGTTATCTTGAGGGGTGAACACACCGCTCAGAGCCCTGACGTCACATCAGGGTGTTATCTTGAGGGGTGAACACACCGCTCAGAGTCCTGACGTCACATCAGGGTGTTATCTTGAGGGGTGAACACAGCGCTCAGAGTCCTGACGTCACATCAGGGTGTTATCTTGAGGGGTGAACACACCGCTCAGAGCCCTGACGTCACATCAGGGTGTTATCTTGAGGGGTGAACACACCGCTCAGAGTCCTGACGTCACATCAGGGTGTTATCTTGAGGGGTGAACACACCGCTCAGAGCCCTGACGTCACATCAGGGTGTTATCTTGAGGGGTGAACACACCGCTCAGAGCCCTGACGTCACATCAGGGAGTTATCTTGAGGGGTGAACACACCGCTCAGAGTCCTGACGTCACATCACGGTGTTATCTTGAGGGGTGAACACACCGCTCAGAGTCCTGACGTCACATCACGGTGTTTATCTTGAGGGGTGAACACACCGCTTAGAGTCCTGACGTCACATCACGGTGTTTATCTTGAGGGGTGAACACACCGCTCAGAGCCCTGACGTCACATCCGGTGTTATCTTGAGGGGTGAACACACCGCTCAGAGCCCTGACGTCACATCAGGGTGTTATCTTGAGGGGTGAACACACCGCTCAGAGCCCTGACGTCACATCCGGTGTTATCTTGAGGGGTGAACACACCGCTCAGAGCCCTGACGTCACATCAGGGTGTTATCTTGAGGGGTGAACACACCGCTCAGAGTCCTGACGTCACATCAGGGTGTTATCTTGAGGGGTGCACACACCGCTCAGAGCCCTGAGGTCACATCAGGGTGTTATCTTGAGGGGTGAACACAGCGCTCAGAGTCCTGACGTCACATCAGGGTGTTATCTTGAGGGGTGAACACACCGCTCAGAGTCCTGACGTCACATCAGGGTGTTATCTTGAGGGGTGAACACACCGCTTAGAGTCCTGACGTCACATCAGGGTGTTATCTTGAGGGGTGAACACACCGCTCAGAGCCCTGACGTCACATCAGGGTGTTATCTTGAGGGGTGAACACACCGCTCAGAGTCCTGACGTCACATCAGGGTGTTATCTTGAGGGGTGAACACAGCGCTCAGAGCCCTGACGTCACATCAGGGTGTTATCTTGAGGGGTGAACACAGCGCTCAGAGTCCTGACGTCACATCAGGGTGTTATCTTGAGGGGTGAACACACCGCTCAGAGTCCTGACGTCACATCAGGGTGTTATCTTGAGGGGTGAACACACCGCTCAGAGTCCTGACGTCACATCAGGGTGTTATCTTGAGGGGTGCACACACCGCTCAGAGCCCTGAGGTCACATCAGGGTGTTATCTTGAGGGGTGAACACAGCGCTCAGAGTCCTGACGTCACATCAGGGTGTTATCTTGAGGGGTGAACACACCGCTCAGAGTCCTGACGTCACATCAGGGTGTTATCTTGAGGGGTGAACACACCGCTCAGAGTCCTGACGTCACATCAGGGTGTTATCTTGAGGGGTGAACACACCGCTTAGAGTCCTGACGTCACATCAGGGTGTTATCTTGAGGGGTGAACACACCGCTCAGAGTCCTGACGTCACATCAGGGTGTTATCTTGAGGGGTGAACACAGCGCTCAGAGCCCTGACGTCACATCAGGGTGTTATCTTGAGGGGTGAACACAGCGCTCAGAGCCCTGACGTCACATCAGGGTGTTATCTTGAGGGGTGAACACACCGCTCAGAGCCCTGACGTCACATCAGGGTGTTATCTTGAGGGGTGAACACACCGCTCAGAGTCCTGACGTCACATCAGGGTGTTATCTTGAGGGGTGAACACACCGCTCAGAGTCCTGACGTCACATCAGGGTGTTATCTTTAGGGGTGAACACACCGCTCAGAGCCCTGACGTCACATCAGGGTGTTATCTTTAGGGGTGAACACACCGCTCAGAGTCCTGACGTCACATCAGGGTGTTATCTTGAGGGGTGAACACAGCGCTCAGAGTCCTGACGTCACATCACGGTGTTATCTTGAGGGGTGAACACACCGCTCAGAGTCCTGACGTCACATCACGGTGTTTATCTTGAGGGGTGAACACAGCGCTCAGAGTCCTGACGTCACATCAGGGTGTTATCTTGAGGGGTGAACACACCGCTCAGAGTCCTGACGTCACATCACGGTGTTTATCTTGAGGGGTGAACACAGCGCTCAGAGTCCTGACGTCACATCAGGGTGTTATCTTGAGGGGTGAACACACCGCTCAGAGTCCTGACGTCACATCACGGTGTTTATCTTGAGGGGTGAACACACCGCTCAGAGTCCTGACGTCACATCAGGGTGTTATCTTGAGGGGTGAACACACCGCTCAGAGCCCTGACGTCACATCCGGTGTTATCTTGAGGGGTGAACACACCGCTCAGAGCCCTGACGTCACATCAGGGTGTTATCTTGAGGGGTGAACACACCGCTCAGAGCCCTGACGTCACATCCGGTGTTATCTTGAGGGGTGAACACACCGCTCAGAGCCCTGACGTCACATCAGGGTGTTATCTTGAGGGGTGAACACACCGCTCAGAGTCCTGACGTCACATCAGGGTGTTATCTTGAGGGGTGCACACACCGCTCAGAGCCCTGAGGTCACATCAGGGTGTTATCTTGAGGGGTGAACACAGCGCTCAGAGTCCTGACGTCACATCAGGGTGTTATCTTGAGGGGTGAACACACCGCTCAGAGTCCTGACGTCACATCAGGGTGTTATCTTGAGGGGTGAACACACCGCTTAGAGTCCTGACGTCACATCAGGGTGTTATCTTGAGGGGTGAACACACCGCTCAGAGTCCTGACGTCACATCAGGGTGTTATCTTGAGGGGTGAACACAGCGCTCAGAGCCCTGACGTCACATCAGGGTGTTATCTTGAGGGGTGAACACAGCGCTCAGAGTCCTGACGTCACATCAGGGTGTTATCTTGAGGGGTGAACACACCGCTCAGAGTCCTGACGTCACATCAGGGTGTTATCTTGAGGGGTGCACACACCGCTCAGAGCCCTGAGGTCACATCAGGGTGTTATCTTGAGGGGTGAACACAGCGCTCAGAGTCCTGACGTCACATCAGGGTGTTATCTTGAGGGGTGAACACACCGCTCAGAGTCCTGACGTCACATCAGGGTGTTATCTTGAGGGGTGAACACACCGCTCAGAGTCCTGACGTCACATCAGGGTGTTATCTTGAGGGGTGAACACACCGCTTAGAGTCCTGACGTCACATCAGGGTGTTATCTTGAGGGGTGAACACACCGCTCAGAGTCCTGACGTCACATCAGGGTGTTATCTTGAGGGGTGAACACAGCGCTCAGAGCCCTGACGTCACATCAGGGTGTTATCTTGAGGGGTGAACACAGCGCTCAGAGCCCTGACGTCACATCAGGGTGTTATCTTGAGGGGTGAACACACCGCTCAGAGCCCTGACGTCACATCAGGGTGTTATCTTGAGGGGTGAACACACCGCTCAGAGTCCTGACGTCACATCAGGGTGTTATCTTGAGGGGTGAACACACCGCTCAGAGTCCTGACGTCACATCAGGGTGTTATCTTTAGGGGTGAACACACCGCTCAGAGCCCTGACGTCACATCAGGGTGTTATCTTTAGGGGTGAACACACCGCTCAGAGTCCTGACGTCACATCAGGGTGTTATCTTGAGGGGTGAACACAGCGCTCAGAGCCCTGACGTCACATCAGGGTGTTATCTTGAGGGGTGAACACACCGCTCAGAGCCCTGACGTCACATCAGGGTGTTATCTTGAGGGGTGAACACACCGCTCAGAGTCCTGACGTCACATCAGGGTGTTATCTTTAGGGGTGAACACACCGCTCAGAGCCCTGACGTCACATCAGGGTGTTATCTTTAGGGGTGAACACACCGCTCAGAGCCCTGACGTCACATCAGGGTGTTATCTTTAGGGGTGAACACACCGCTCAGAGCCCTGACGTCACATCCGGTGTTATCTTGAGGGGTGAACACACCGCTCAGAGTCCTGACGTCACATCAGGGTGTTATCTTGAGGGGTGAACACACCGCTCAGAGTCCTGACGTCACATCAGGGTGTTATCTTGAGGGGTGAACACACCGCTCAGAGCCCTGACGTCACATCAGGGTGTTATCTTGAGGGGTGAACACACCGCTCAGAGTCCTGACGTCACATCAGGGTGTTATCTTGAGGGGTGAACACACCGCTCAGAGCCCTGACGTCACATCAGGGTGTTATCTTGAGGGGTGCACACACCGCTCAGAGCCCTGACGTCACATCAGGGTGTTATCTTGAGGGGTGAACACACCGCTCAGAGCCCTGACGTCACATCAGGGTGTTATCTTGAGGGGTGAACACACCGCTCAGAGTCCTGACGTCACATCAGGGTGTTATCTTGAGGGGTGAACACACCGCTCAGAGCCCTGACGTCACATCAGGGTGTTATCTTGAGGGGTGAACACACCGCTCAGAGCCCTGAGGTCACATCAGGGTGTTATCTTGAGGGGTGAACACACCGCTCAGAGTCCTGAGGTCACATCAGGGTGTTATCTTTAGGGGTGAACACACCGCTCAGAGCCCTGAGGTCACATCAGGGTGTTATCTTGAGGGGTGAACACACCGCTCAGAGTCCTGACGTCACATCAGGGTGTTATCTTGAGGGGTGAACACACCGCTCAGAGCCCTGACGTCACATCAGGGTGTTATCTTGAGGGGTGCACACACCGCTCAGAGCCCTGACGTCACATCAGGGTGTTATCTTGAGGGGTGCACACACCGCTCAGAGTCCTGAGGTCACATCAGGGTGTTATCTTGAGGGGTGAACACACCGCTCAGAGTCCTGACGTCACATCAGGGTGTTATCTTGAGGGGTGAACACAGCGCTCAGAGTCCTGACGTCACATCAGGGTGTTATCTTGAGGGGTGAACACACCGCTCAGAGTCCTGACGTCACATCAGGGTGTTATCTTGAGGGGTGAACACAGCGCTCAGAGCCCTGAGGTCACATCAGGGTGTTATCTTGAGGGGTGAACACACCGCTCAGAGTCCTGACGTCACATCAGGGTGTTATCTTGAGGGGTGAACACACCGCTCAGAGTCCTGACGTCACATCAGGGTGTTATCTTGAGGGGTGAACACACCGCTCAGAGGCCTGACGTCACATCAGGGTGTTATCTTTAGGGGTGAACACACCGCTCAGAGTCCTGACGTCACATCAGGGTGTTATCTTTAGGGGTGAACACACCGCTCAGAGCCCTGACGTCACATCAGGGTGTTATCTTGAGGGGTGAACACACCGCTCAGAGTCCTGACGTCACATCAGGGTGTTATCTTTAGGGGTGAACACACCGCTCAGAGCCCTGACGTCACATCAGGGTGTTATCTTTAGGGGTGAACACACCGCTCAGAGCCCTGACGTCACATCCGGTGTTATCTTGAGGGGTGAACACACCGCTCAGAGTCCTGACGTCACATCAGGGTGTTATCCTGAGGGGTGAACACACCGCTCAGAGTCCTGAGGTCACATCAGGGTGTTATCTTGAGGGGTGAACACACCGCTCAGAGCCCTGACGTCACATCAGGGTGTTATCTTGAGGGGTGAACACACCGCTCAGAGCCCTGAGGTCACATCAGGGTGTTATCTTGAGGGGTGAACACACCGCTCAGAGTCCTGACGTCACATCAGGGTGTTATCTTGAGGGGTGAACACACCGCTCAGAGTCCTGACGTCACATCAGGGTGTTATCTTGAGGGGTGAACACAGCGCTCAGAGTCCTGACGTCACATCAGGGTGTTATCTTGAGGGGTGAACACACCGCTCAGAGTCCTGACGTCACATCAGGGTGTTATCTTGAGGGGTGAACACACCGCTCAGAGTCCTGAGTGACGTCACGTCATTCGGAGCGATCCCACTTTTAGACCAGTGCAGCCCGCATGCGTAAATCCAGGCTTTCATTTTCCGCGCAGACGAAAGTAAAGCCTGGCTATCGAGGCTACTCCAGGTTAGCTTGTTGGACTCGATCCGTTCCAGGTGTTTGGCAGTGCTTCACTGACACGTGTGTGTGTGTGTGTGTGTGTGTGTGTGTGTGTGTGTGTGGTGTGTGTGTGTGTGTGTGTGTCCAGCCATGCTCCAGGCAGACGAGGAAGACGACATGATGGACATGCAGATGAAATCTCCGTTTGGATCCTCCTTCAGAACCTTCAACGCTACCGACTACAAACCTATAGGTATAAATACTCTATTACTACTGGTGGCGGATATCGCCAGGTACCTGGCGATGCGATTACACATCGTTTCCGAGGGTCACGATTCGATTAATCCCGATTAATCCTGATTAATTGGGCTATGTTACGATTCGATTAATCCCGATTAATCATGATTAATCACTCACTGTTAATCACTCAGTCACTGTGTGACTAATAAACAAAGTGCACTTTTATTGCAAAGGATTTACGTTCACATTCGGTCGTGGGGAGCGACGGATTCCGGGCCATGTTAGCACTTTGGAGCCACACTACATCGTCCCATCTCGGCCACATTTCACAGGCGGTCGATGGTGTGAGTTTTATCGAGTTCTCGTGTCCCCTCAACCTCATACAATCCAAAATGTTCCCTTTCTGTCATATTTTTTTCTCTTCCCCTCCGCGTTGGTAACTCGTTCTGTTTTGGTTGTTGAAAGCTAAAGCGTGTGCGAGCGCTGTGTGCGTCACTCTAAACGGTCCGGTACGACGACGCAGCGAGTCGCAGATTAGTTCCGCCCTTTTGCTCCGGTAAAAAAAATACATTATATAATCGATGTTTGACATTTGTGCATCGATGAATTATCGCCAATGATGGCATCGCGATTAATTGACTAATCGATTTTTTTCCCCACCACTAATTACTACTATATACTACTATTATATACTACCGACTACAAACCTATAGGTAAATATATATTACAATAATAAAACTGTATTTGTATAGCACCTTTCATGACATGAAATGCAGCTCAAAGTGCTTTACAGAACAATGGAGAATAAAAGAAAAGCAAGGCAACGACATTAAAAAACAAGCAGTAATGCAATACAGTGAGGACATGAATAACAAAAAAGAAAAGATCAATTCAATGGTAAATGGTGCATTTATATAGCGCTTTTATCCAAGGCGCTTTACAGAGATTGTGCATTACATTCACCCATTCATACACCGATGGCAGCGGAAACCATGCAAGGCACCAACTAGCACATCGGGAGCAATTAGGGGTTCAGTGTCTTGCTCAAGGACACTTCGACAGTAACTCTGGGGGAGCCCGGGTTCGAACTGGCAACCTTACGGTTACCGTCCAGGGACTCTACCCCTGAGCCACCGCCGCCGCAATGTTGTAGAAGTGGGTCTTGAGCTGAGCTTTAAAAATGTCTACAGAGGCTGCCTGACGAAGGTACAGTGGGAGCTTGTTCCATGCCGTCGGCCCCTAGAAGCAAAAAGCTGCTTCTCCGTATTTTTTAGTTTCCATTTTTTTAGGCAAAGCGAGCAGGCCAGCATTATAATAATATTCACACTGTTTCCACCCTATCAGCTACCATCGACGTGAAGAGGAACATATTATAATAATAATAATATAATAATATTCACACTGTTTCCACCCTATCAGCTACCATCGACGTGAAGAGGAACATATTTGACCTGTGCACCGACACCAAGGACTGTTACCTGGCCGTCATAGAGGTATGTCAGGCCCTGTCACATTCACCTGTCTGTCTGTCTGTCTGTCTGTCAGGCCCTGTCACATTCACCTGTCTGTCTGTCTGTCAGGCCCTGTCACATTCACCTGTCTGTCTGTCAGGCCCTGTCACATTCACCTGTCTGTCTGTGTCTGTCTGTCTGTCTGTCAAGCCCTGTCACATTCACACAGACCTTGGGATTAATCTGTGCGCTGTTGCGTGTTGTCTCAGTGAATACTGACTCTGTATATTTAGATGTATTTATATATATTTATGGATTTATTGTGAAGTTTCTACAGAACCAGGACTCTGTGTATATTTATATGTATTTAAATATATTTATGGTTATATTGTGTTGTTTCTACAACATTAAATGACTTCAGCACCATGGACAGAGTCACAGCTAGTCTCAATGCTACAACATGACTTCAGCACCATGGACAGAGTCACAGCTAGTCTCAATGCTACAACATGAATTCAGCACCATAGACAGAGTCACAGCTAGTCTCAATGCTACAACATGACTTCAGCACCATGGACAGAGTCACAGCTAGTCTCAATGCTACAACATGACTTCAGCACCATGGACAGAGTCACAGCTAGTCTCAATGCTACAACATGACTTCAGCACCATGGACAGAGTCACAGCTAGTCTCAATGCTCAAGACTGTCTATAAATGCTCAATTTATATATATTTATGGTTATATTGTGTTGTTTCTACAGAACCAGGACTCGGTGTATATTTAGATGTATTTAAATATATTTATGGATATATTGTGTTGTTTATACAGAACCAGGACTCTGTGTATATTTAGATGTATTTATATATATTTATGGTTATATTGTGTTGTTTCTACAGAACCAGGACTCGGTGTATATTTAGATGTATTTATATATATTTATGGTTATATTGTGTTGTTTCTACAGAACCAGGACTCGGTGAACACCGACACGGTGTGCCGGCTGTACGAGGTCGGACGCCAGAGGCTGGCCGAGGAGGAAGAGGAGGATGAGGAGGACCAGGTGAGCATGCGCTATACCTGGTATAACCCGCTTTGGTAACTGGTACCTGACAAGAGCTTAGGTACTGACAAGAGCTTAGGTACCTGAAAAGAGCTTAGGTACCCGAAAAGAGCTTAGGTACCTGACAAGAGCTTAGGTACCGAAAAGAGCTTAGGTACCTGACAAGAGCTTAGGTACCGAAAAGAGCTTAGGTACCTGACAAGAGCTTAGGTACCGAAAAGAGCTTAGGTACCTGAAAAGAGCTTAGTTACCTGACAAGAGCTTAGGTACCGAAAAGAGCTTAGGTACCTGACAAGAGCTTAGGTACCTGAAAAGAGCTTAGGTACCTGACAAGAGCTTAGGTACCTGACAAGAGCTTAGGTACCGAAAAGAGCTTAGGTACCTGACAAGAGCTTAGGTACCGAAAAGAGCTTAGGTACCTGAAAAGAGCTTAGTTACCTGACAAAAGCTTAGGTACCGAAAAGAGCTTAGGTACCTGACAAGAGCTTAGGTACCTGAAAAGAGCTTAGGTACCTGACAAGAGCTTAGGTACCGAAAAGAGCTTAGGTACCTGAAAAGAGCTTAGGTACCTGAAAAGAGCTTAGGTACCTGACAAGAGCTTAGGTACCTGAAAAGAGCTTAGGTACCTGACAAGAGCTTAGGTACCTGAAAAGAGCTTAGGTACCTGACAAGAGCTTAGGTACCGAAAAGAGCTTAGGTACCTGAAAAGAGCTTAGGTACCTGACAAGAGCTTAGGTACCGAAAAGAGCTTAGGTACCTGACAAGAGCTTAGGTACCGAAAAGAGCTTAGGTACCCGAAAAGAGCTTAGGTACCGAAAAGAGCTTAGGTACCTGAAAAGAGCTTAGGTACCTGAAAAGAGCTTAGGTACCGAAAAGAGCTTAGGTACCTGACAAGACAGACAAAGACAGACAAAGAGCTTAGGTACCTGACAAGAGCTTAGGTACCGAAAAGAGCTTAGGTACCGAAAAGAGCTTAGGTACCTGACAAGAGCTTAGGTACCTGACAAGAGCTTAGGTACCGAAAAGAGCTTAGGTACCTGACAAGAGCTTAGGTACCGAAAAGAGCTTAGGTACCTGACAAGAGCTTAGGTACCTGACAAGAGCTTAGGTACCTGAAAAGAGCTTAGGTACCTGACAAGAGCTTAGGTACCTGACAAGAGCTTAGGTACCGAAAAGAGCTTAGGTACCGACAAGAGCTTAGGTACCTGACAAGAGCTTAGGTACCTGACAAGAGCTTAGGTACCTGACAAGAGCTTAGGTACCTGACAAGAGCTTAGGTACCTGAAAAGAGCTTAGGTACCTGACAAGACAGACAAAGACAGACAAAGAGCTTAGGTACCTGACAAGAGCTTAGGTACCGAAAAGAGCTTAGGTACCTGACGAGCTTAGGTACCGAAAAGAGCTTAGGTACCTGACAAGAGCTTAGGTACCTGACAAGAGCTTAGGTACCGAAAAGAGCTTAGGTACCCGAAAAGAGCTTAGGTACCGAAAAGAGCTTAGGTACCTGAAAAGAGCTTAGGTACCTGAAAAGAGCTTAGGTACCGAAAAGAGCTTAGGTACCTGACAAGACAGACAAAGACAGACAAAGAGCTTAGGTACCTGACAAGAGCTTAGGTACCGAAAAGAGCTTAGGTACCTGACAAGAGCTTAGGTACCGAAAAGAGCTTAGGTACCTGACAAGAGCTTAGGTACCTGACAAGAGCTTAGGTACCTGAAAAGAGCTTAGGTACCTGACAAGAGCTTAGGTACCTGACAAGAGCTTAGGTACCTGACAAGAGCTTAGGTACCTGACAAGAGCTTAGGTACCTGACAAGAGCTTAGGTACCTGACAAGAGCTTAGGTACCTGACAAGAGCTTAGGTACCTGACAAGAGCTTAGGTACCGACAAGAGCTTAGGTACCTGACAAGAGCTTAGGTACCTGAAAAGACAGACAAAGACAGACAAAGAGCTTAGGTACCTGACAAGAGCTTAGGTACCGAAAAGAGCTTAGGTACCTGACAAGAGCTTAGGTACCTGAAAAGAGCTTAGGTACCTGACAAGAGCTTAGGTACCTGACAAGAGCTTAGGTACCTGACAAGAGCTTAGGTACCTGAAAAGAGCTTAGGTACCTGACAAGAGCTTAGGTACCTGACAAGAGCTTAGGTACCGACAAGAGCTTAGGTACCTGACAAGAGCTTAGGTACCTGAAAAGACAGACAAAGACAGACAAAGAGCTTAGGTACCTGACAAGAGCTTAGGTACCGAAAAGAGCTTAGGTACCTGACGAGCTTAGGTACCTGACAAGAGCTTAGGTACCTGACAAGAGCTTAGGTACCGAAAAGAGCTTAGGTACCGACAAGAGCTTAGGTACCTGACAAGAGCTTAGGTACCTGAAAAGAGCTTAGGTACCGAAAAGAGCTTAGGTACCTGACAAGACAGACAAAGACAGACAAAGAGCTTAGGTACCTGACAAGAGCTTAGGTACCGAAAAGAGCTTAGGTACCTGACAAGAGCTTAGGTACCGAAAAGAGCTTAGGTACCTGACAAGAGCTTAGGTACCGAAAAGAGCTTAGGTACCTGACAAGAGCTTAGGTACCTGACAAGAGCTTAGGTACCTGACAAGAGCTTAGGTACCTGAAAA
This sequence comes from Protomyctophum parallelum, assembly GCF_964188405.1. Classification (NCBI taxonomy): domain Eukaryota; kingdom Metazoa; phylum Chordata; class Actinopteri; order Myctophiformes; family Myctophidae; genus Protomyctophum; species Protomyctophum parallelum. Next base: position 54,887,318 of record NC_139705.1, on the reverse strand, counting down.
GAGCTTAGGTACCTGACAAGGGCTTAGGTACCTGACAAGAGCTTAGGTACCGAAAAGAGCTTAGGTACCAACAAGAGCTTAGGTACCTGACAAGAGCTTAGGTACCTGACAAGAGCTTAGGTACCGACAAGAGCTTAGGTACCGAAAAGAGCTTAGGTACCTGACAAGAGCTTAGGTACCTGACAAGAGCTTAGGTACCTGAAAAGAGCTTAGGTACCTGACAAGAGCTTAGGTACCTGACAAGAGCTTAGGTACCGAAAAGAGCTTAGGTACCTGAAAAGAGCTTAGGTACCTGACAAGAGCTTAGGTACCTGAAAAGAGCGTAGGTACCGACAAGAGCTTAGGTACCTGACAAGAGCTTAGGTACCGACAAGAGCTTAGGTACCTGAAAAGAGCGTAGGTACCTGACAAGAGCTTAGGTACCTGACAAGAGCTTAGGTACCTGACAAGAGCTTAGGTACCTGAAAGAGCTTAGGTACCGAAAAGAGCTTAGGTACCGAAAAGAGCTTAGGTACCTGAAAAGAGCTTAGGTACCTGACAAGAGCTTAGGTACCTGAAAAGAGCTTAGGTACCGACAAGAGCTTAGGTACCTGACAAGAGCTTAGGTACCGACAAGAGCTTAGGTACCTGAAAAGAGCTTAGGTACCTGAAAAGAGCGTAGGTACCTGACAAGAGCTTAGGCACCTGACAAGAGCTTAGGTACCTGACAGAGGCACCTGGTGATAACACCAAGGACGGTCACACCTGGTGATAACGCTAAAGATGCGTTTCCTCATACCTGTGTGGACAAGGCCACGATGTGGTCTCCACTAGGAGGGTCACTCACATCAACAACCAGACCTCTGGGTGACCTGGGCAACGATGTCAACAACCAGGTGACCTGGACAGTGCAGGGCAGTACCCAGAGCTGCCCTACAGGGCATTAGGTGAGTAGTTCTTTCTATATGTGTTGGAGCACACCAATACTTGTCACATAATAATATTAATAATAATCGTTAGGGCGGCTGTGGCTCAGGAGGTAGAGCAGGTCGTCCAATGATCCCTGGGTCGGTGGTTCGAATCCCGGCTCCTCCTGTCCACATGTGGAAGTGTCCTTGAGCAAGACACTGAACCCACCCTGCCTCCAATGAGACACTGAACCCCACACTGCCTCCAATGAGACACTGAACCCCACACTGCCTCCAATGAGACACTGAACCCCACACTGCCTCCAATGAGACACTGAACCCCACACTGTCTCCAATGAGACACTGAACCCCACACTGCCTCCAATGAGACACTGAACCCCACACTGCCTCCAATGAGACACTGAACCCCACACTGCCTCCAATGAGACACTGAACCCCACCCTGCCTCCAATGAGACACTGAACCCCACACTGCCTCCAATGAGACACTGAACCCCACACTGCCTCCAATGAGACACTGAACCCCACACTGCCTCCAATGAGACACTGAACCCCACCCTGCCTCCAATGAGACACTGAACCCCACACTGTCTCCAATGAGACACTGAACCCCACCCTGCCTCCAATGAGACACTGAACCCCACACTGCCTCCAATGAGACACTGAACCCCACACTGCCTCCAATGAGACACTGAACCCCACACTGCCTCCAATGAGACACTGAACCCCACCCTGCCTCCAATGAGACACTGAACCCCACACTGCCTCCAATGAGACACTGAACCTCACACTGCCTCCAGTGAGTCGGTCGGTGTGAGCTCGCCACCGTCGGTGTGTGAATGTGTTGAAGTGAGGACGCTGGCGTCGACTGTTCACTGCGTCACCTCCCAATGTATGAATGAATGAACCTTCACCTCCCAATGTATGAATGATTGAATGAACCGTTTAAAGCGCTTCGATCACTTGGAAAAGCGCTATAAAAATGCAATTCATTATTATTACACAAATAATTGCGATCATCGACTTAATTGTGCTTTTTTTCAGAACATTACGGACTTACAATGTTATATTTCTGTGTCGCCTTTTAGGATCAGACTGTACAGTATGATAAATATACTGTCCATACTGTACAATATATGACTCACTAAATATACAAACCATCACTCCCCCCCCCCCCCCCCCCCCCCCCCCCCCTCCCCACCAGGAGGAAGACGATGACCAGGACGATGATGAAGAGGACGACTCAGACGAGGAGGTGGACACTGACCCTCTGGTCACTGAGATGGACAACGCAGGTAACATATCGCCCTAGGGCTGATACTTAACGCAGGTAACATATCGCCCTATGGCTGATACTTAACGCAGGTAACATATCGCCCTAGGGCTGATACTCAACACAGGTAACATATCGCCCTAGGGCTGATACTCAACGCAGGTAACATATCGCCCTAGGGCTGATACTTAACGCAGGTAACGTATCGCCCTAGGGCCGATACTCAACACAGGTAACATATTGCCCTAGGGCTGATACTCAACACAGGTAACATATCGCCCTAGGGCCGATACTCAACACAGGTAACATATCGCCCTAGGGCCGATACTCAACACAGGTAACATCATATCGCCCTAGGGCTGATACTCAACACAGGTAACATCATATCGCCCTAGGGCCGATACTCAACACAGGTAACATATCGCCCTAGGGCTGATACTCAACACAGGTAACATATCGCCCTAGGGCTGATCCTCAACACAGGTAACATATCGCCCTAGGGCCGATACTCAACACAGGTAACATATCGCCCTAGGGCTGATACTCAACACAGGTAACATATCGCCCTAGGGCTGATACTCAACACAGGTAACATATCGCCCTAGGGCTGATACTCAACACAGGTAACATATCGCCCTAGGGCTGATACTCAACGCAGGTGCAGAAAAAACCTGACCGCGAGCATCACAGCGCCTGCTACAGGCTCGTTGAAAAACCTCGTTTTCACCAGAAGACGACATTCAGTGCGCCGATTTGGAGATACAGGCATTTGAAAATAGCAGACCTAAAGTCAGTGGGTAAAGTCCATATTGTCGTATATGAACAAATAATATGGTGATCTGCTATTTTTCAATGGCTAAATTATAACGTAATGTTTTAAAACACCAAAAGGGGTTCCCGCCCCAAAATGGGGGTAAAGTCCATATTGTCGTATATGAACAAATAATATGGTGATATTCTATTTTTCTCCCCTAAACCCAGGAGAGGAGGAGGAGGGGAACGATGACTTCACTCCCTCCGATGACGAGGAGGTAGAGCGCCTCCTAGAGGAGGACGGGGAGGGAGACGACGACGACGATGACGACGACGACGAAGACGACTCCGACAACGAGGACGTGGATCTGGGCGGAGACAACGGTAACGTCGTTAAGACCCGACGTCTCACTGCGTAACGCACAGTATGCATACTGTGTGTTACACTGCTTAACACACAGTATGCATACTGTGTGTTACACTGCTTAACACACAGTATGCATACTGTGTGTTACACTGCTTAACACACAGTATGCATACTGTGTGTTACACTGCTTAACACACAGTATGCATACTGTGTGTTACACTGCTTAACACACAGTATGCATACTGTGTGTTACACTGCTTAACACACAGTATGCATACTGTGTGTTACACTGCTTAACCCACAGTATGCATACTGTGTGTTACACTGCTTAACACACAGTATGCATACTGTGTGTTACACTGCTTAACACACAGTATGCATACTGTGTGTTACGTTATAGTATAGTACGTTACGTACTATACTATAACGTAACACAGTATGCATACTGTGTGTTACACTGCTTAACACATACTGTGTGTTAAGCAGTGTAACGCACAGTATGCATACTGTGTGTTAAGCAGTGTAACACACAGTATGCATACTGTGTGTTAAGCAGTGTAACACACAGTATGCATACTGTGTGTTAAGCAGTGTAACACACAGTATGCATACTGTGTGTTAAGCAGTGTAACACACAGTATGCATACTGTGTGTTAAGCAGTGTAACACACAGTATGCATACTGTGTGTTAAGCAGTGTAACACACAGTATGCATACTGTGTGTTACGTTATAGTATAGTACGTTACGTACTATACTATAACGTAACACAGTATGCCGATAACACGGGACCTCGTTCTTCTCTCCACGAACTGCCTGTGCCAAAACGAGGGAACAAGGATGCAAATAAAACATTATATTATTATTATTTTGTTAGACGGCATACATACGGATCCCACGTGCACTTACTTATACTGTAGTACTTACTTATTACTGAGCCACAAAAACTGTCTCTGAATCTACATCCTGTTGTGTTTATCAAACCAACAGACAGCGACGACAACTCTGACCTCGAGGATGACATCATATTATCCCTCAACGAGTGACATCATCATCCCCTCAACCAGTGACATCACCATCCTATCCCTCAACGAGTGACATCACCAACCTATCCCTCAACCAGTGACATCACCATCCTATCCCTCAACCAGTGACGGCTGCGTTGGTCTAGAAGAAGGAAGAACTTTAAAGACATCTCATCCCTCATCGGGCCTTAGATCTGTCTGTCTGTCTGTCTGTCTGTGCCTGTTTACACTCATATTTTGGTCGTAGTTTGAAAGATTCCTTTCAAACTACGACCACCTTAGTATTGTCGACATTCTAATAACAGCAGACTGGAGGAACGGCGACCCCTCCCCCTGCAAAAGACACAGACAAAAGAAAAGACACATTACTGAATCAGACTAACTAGCTAACGGGTCCTTTACACCATACATAAAGACACATTACTGAATCAGACTAACTAGCTAACGGGTCCTTTACACCATACATAAAGACACATTACTGAATCAGACTAACTAGCTAACGGGTCCTTTACACCATACATAAAGACACATTACTGAATCAGACTAACTAGCTAACGGGTCCTTTACACCATACATAAAGACACATTACTGAATCAGACTAGCTAACGGGTCCTTTACACCATACATAAAGACACATTACTGAATCAGACTACTAGCTAACGGGTCCTTTACACCATACATAAAGACACATTACTGAATCAGACTAACTAACTAACGGGTCCTTTACACCATACATAAAGACACATTACTGAATCAGACTAACTAGCTAACGGGTCCTTTACACCATACATAAAGACACATTACTGAATCAGACTAACTAACGGGACGCTTTACACCATACATAAAGACACATTACTGAATCAGACTAACTAACTAATGGGACGCTTTACACCATACATAAAGACACATTACTGAATCAGACTAACTAACTAACGGGTCCTTTACACCATACATAAAGACACATTACTGAATCAGACTAACTAGCTAACGGGTCCTTTACACCATACATAAAGACACATTACTGAATCAGACTAACTAACTAACGGGTCCTTTACACCATACATAAAGACACATTACTGAATCAGACTAACTAACTAACGGGTCCTTTACACCATACATAAAGACACATTACTGAATCAGACTAACTAACTAACGGGTCCTTTACACCATACATAAAGACACATTACTGAATCAGACTAACTAGCTAACGGGTCCTTTACACCCGAGATATGAAACACTGAGTGGATCTAGAAGTTTATAACAATTAGGAACAGGACCGCTCACATGAACATGTGATTCAGGAGACACAGACAGACAGACAGACAGACAGGCAGACAGAACCGATGCTTGGGAGCTGAACTTTTTACAGCACTGCCAGTTCAATCAGTACACCCCCCCCCCCCCCCCCCACACACACACACACACACACACACACACACACACACACACACACACACCACGGTGGAAGATGTGCACACTTCCTTCCACAAGCAAAGCATTGTGGGATGTGTAGTTCACAGAGTGGAGGACCACGGAACACAGACAGAACTTTGTTATGGGTTAAAAAAAGAAGAAGAAAACAGATTGTATATTATATAGTTTTATTAAAAAAAGAAAATAAAAATGAGTAAAAAAAGAAAAAAGAAAAGAAAAAGGAAACAAATTGTCCGTTTGACTGAAATCACGTTGCAGTTTCAAGACGAGGAAGTGGATTCTTATCATTATTTGTTTGTTTTTTAACAAATCATCAATGCCATTTTGTTATTGATACAGGATCCATTCCAGTTGATACAGGATCCATTCCAGTTGATATAGGATCCGGTCCAGTTTAAACAGGATCCAGTTCAGTTTAAACAGGATCCAGTCCAGTTGATACAGGATCCAGTTCAGTTTAAACAGGATCCATTCCAGTTGATACAGGATCCATTCCAGTTTAAACAGGATCCATTCCAGTTTAAACAGGATCCGGTCCAGTTGATACAGGATCCGGTCCAGTTGATTCAGGATCCGGTCCAGTTGATTCAGGATCCGGTCCAGTTGATTCAGGATCCGGTCCAGTTGATTCAGGATCCGGTCCTGTTGATTCAGGATCCGGTCCAGTTGATTCAGGATCCGGTCCAGTTTATAGAGGATCCTGCCTTCAAAAACATGCATGCGTGACTCGTGAGCGCCTCCTAGTGGTTTGGAGTGGCAAGGCGACCAATGCTTTCTTTTTTTTAAGCTAAGGGACTAAAGTCACATGATACCTTGTCGCATCGCGCTTCTTACGAAATGTCACATGACCATATTTACCATCTCATACTTTTAGCTGAGTGGGAAAAAAAAGTTGTCGACACTTCATTTTCAGGACAGACATTTAGGTCGAAAAGACGCCACCGTCTGTCTGAAAGACGCCACCGTCTGTCTGAAAGACGCCACCGTCTGTCGGAAAGACGCCACCGTCTGTCGGAAAGACGCCACCGTCTGTCTGAAAGACGCCACCGTCTGTCTGAAAGACGCCACCGTCTGTCGGAAAGACGCCACCGTCTGTCTGAAAGACGCCACTGTCTGTCTGAAAGACGCCACCGTCTGTCGGAAAGACGCCACCGTCTGTCGCCAACTCCTGGCTGTGCGTATGTGCAGATGTAGTGTAAATCCATGTGTTGCACGTTACGCCCACTTTTCACCAGTAGGAGGCAGCTAGCTACCGGTGTGCAACGAACACACGTTACGCCCACTTTTCACCAGTAGGAGGCAGCTAGCTACCGGTGTGCAACGAACACACGTTACGCCCACTTTTCGCCCACAGACCAAACTATACGGAGAAAGCCGGGAGGAAAAGCTAGTTGGTGTCACCGCCGCACCACCGGGCCACGCCCCCATAGAACCCATAAGGACCAATCAGTGGTCATCTGTCCCAGACCACGCCCCCATAAGGACCAATCAGCGGTCATCTGTCCCAGAGACGCCCGATTGACCATTTCAACCCCGTTTCAATGCCTTACGATCCGTCATGAGTGGTAACGACGCTAACACTGCTATTCTACAGCCTTACGGTGCATCATAAGAGTGGTAACGATGCTATTGATAGCCTTACGGTGCATCATGAGAGTTGTAACGATGCTAATGATGCTATTGATAGCCTTACGGTGCATCATGAGAGTTGTAACGATGCTAATGATGCTATTGATAGCCTTACGGTGCATCATGAGAGTGGTAACGATGCTAATGATGCTATTGATAGCCTTACAGTTCATCATGAGAGTTGTAACGATGCTAATGATGCTATTGATAGCCTTACGGTGCATCATGAGAGTTGTAACGATGCTAATGATGCTATCGATAGCCTTACTGTGCATCATAAGAGTAGTAACGATGCTAATGATGCTAACGATGCTATCGATAGCCTTACTGTGCATCATAAGAGTAGTAACGATGCTAATGATGCTAACGATGCTATCAATAGCCTTACTGTGCATCATGGGTGGTAAACATCACACCTTTTTCACTTTACACCTTTTTATCCTAAACTATTAGATTCCACATGTGTTTGATCGCTCTTTACTACTTAACTACTAGTACTACTTCTAGTAACACTACTAGTACTACTTCTAGTAATACTACTAGTAATACTTAACTATACTAGCGAGAGATAGAAACTGTGGAGGTGGAGAAATACTGCACTTTGTTGACTTGGATGGATTTAGCGTTTTCTTTTTCTTTTGCTCTGTGGTGTCTTCAGAATCATTCTGTGAAGAGTACTCATTTAACAAGTACTTCAGAATCATTCTGTGAAGAGTACTCATTTAACAAGTACTTCAGAATCATTCTGTGAAGAGTACTCATTAAACAAGTACTTCAGAATCATTCTGTGAAAAGTACTCGCTCAAAACAAATTCATATTTCATTCAAAGCAGTGTCGAGGTTTCTCTGTTTTCTGCCCGTCTGTTTTGACGTGTTCCTTCCTACTTGTTTTTGTTACTTAAAGGAAGCCTTTATGGCGATCCTTCTTGAAAAGCGTTTCTGTACAGCTTGTATGTATCTAAAGTATTTTTGCTATAAATAAAACATCGAAATGATTCATTTTGTTTCTGTTTCTGATGAAGGGCTGCAGAGGGGTGCCCTGTTGCACACCACAGGTTACAGCAAGACGTTCTTTATTGAAATGCTGACAACGTTTCCATCTATTTGATCTTCATCAGGTCATGTGAACATACATGTGAACATACATACACAAAGGTCTGTCCATCAGGTCATGTGAACATACATGTGAACATACATGTGAACATGCATGTGAACATGCATGTGAACATACATGTGAACATACACACACAAAGGTTTGTCCATCAGGTCATGTGAACATACATGTGAACATACATGTGAACATGCATGTGAACATACATGTGAACATACACACACAAAGGTTTGTCCATCAGGTCATGTGAACATACATGTGAACATACATGTGAACATACACACACAAAGGTTTGTCCATCAGGTCATGTGAACATACATGTGAACATACATGTGAACATACACACACAAAGGTTTGTCCATCAGGTCATGTGAACATACATGTGAACATGCATGTGAACATACATGTGAACATACATGTGAACATACATGTGAACATACATGTGAACATACATGTGAACATGCATGTGAACATACATGTGAACATACATGTGAACATACATGTGAACATGCATGTGAACATACATGTGAACATACATGTGAACATACATGTGAACATGCATACACAAAGGTTTGTCCATCAGGTCATGTGAACATGCATGTGAACATACATGTGAACATACATGTGAACATACACACACAAAGGTTTGTCCATCAGGTCATGTGAACATACACACACAAAGGTTTGTCCATCAGGTCATGTGAACATACATGTGAACATACATGTGAACATACATGTGAACATACATGTGAACATGCATGTGAACATTTATACTAAGGGAGTGTCCCCATTAACCAAACAAAACACCACATTTTGGTGCCCCTCCCATCCAGTGTTGTTTTCGTCGACTAAAACTAAGACGAAAAATGTTCGTCGACTACCTTTTTCCACCGACTAAAACTAAATAAAAACGAATCTATGATGACTAAGACTAAATATACTGACAATTTCGTCAACAAATAAAAACTAGACTAAAATGTTATTAAGGGACTAGTGGACAAGAGATCCAGTTTTATGCTGGGTTGCATGCTGAAAATAGCAGATATACAATCTCACAACACGTCGCGCTGCGACGCGTTGTGAGATTGTATATCTGCTATTTTCAGCATGCAACCAAAGTGTAAAATATGTCATTACAACGACATCAAGGCCTGTCAAAACACATTTTAGTCGACTAAATCAACTGTAGATTTAGTCGACTAAAATCGTATGACATTTAGTCGACTAAAACTAGACTAAACACTAGAACATTCCAGGTGACTAAAATGTGACTAAAACGAAGTGAAAACTATTCAAGAGACAACGACTAAAACTAAAATAGAAATTTGATGCCAAAAACAACACTGGAAGGAATGGGCCTGTAGATAGGAACACTTTCTATAGAGGTCAGTGGAAAACTATTACCATCTCTCTCTGTGAGTATGTCAAGAACATTGATTTCCTGCAGGTCATGGCAGAGGTCATGGCAGATAGTACATTTTAGATGTTCATGACAACTGTTTACATAGGTAAAGAAAGGTAAAGAGTGTTCTCAGAACCTTGTCATATCCATGAATACATCATCCACAAAACGTTTCCATAGTTTAATGTGTTTAAGAAAAGGATTTGCTGGGTTGACCACAAACATTTCTTCAAACAGGGAACTGAATTGGGGGCTCATTTTGCTTCCCATTGAGGTCCCCTTACGTTGAACATAGTGTGTATCTTCTCATTGAGGTCCCCTTACGTTGAACATAGTGTGTATCTTCTCATTGAGGTCCCCTTACGTTGAACACAGTGTGTATCTTCTCATTGAGGTCCCCTTACGTTGAACATAGTGTGTATCTTCTCATTGAGGTCCCTTACGTTGAACATAGTGTGTATCTTCTCATTGAGGTCCCTTACGTTGAACATAGTGTGTATCTTCTCATTGAGGTCCCTTACGTTGAACATAGTGTGTATCTTCTCATTGAGGTCCCTTACGTTGAACACAGTGTGTATCTTCTCATTGAGGTCCCTTACGTTGAACATAGTGTGTATCTTCTCATTGAGGTCCCTTACGTTGAACACAGTGTGTATCTTCTCATTGAGGTCCCTTACGTTGAACACAGTGTGTATCTTCTCATTGAGGTCCCTTACGTTGAACATAGTGTGTATCTTCTCATTGAGGTCCCCTTATGTTGAACATAGTGCGTATCTTCTCATTGAGGTCCCTTACGTTGAACATAGTGTGTATCTTCTCATTGAGGTCCCCTTACGTTGAACATAGTGTGTATCTTCTCATTGAGGTCCCTTACGTTGAACATAGTGTGTAGCTTCTCATTGAGGTCCCTTACGTTGAACATAGTGCGTATCTTCTTATTGAGGTCCCTTACGTTGAACATAGTGCGTATCTTCTCATTGAGGTCCCTTACGTTGAACATAGTGTGTATCTTCTCATTGAGGTCCCCTTACGTTGAACATAGTGTGTATCTTCTCATTGAGGTCCCCTTACGTTGAACATAGTGTGTATCTTCTCATTGAGGTCCCTTACGTTGAACATAGTGTGTATCTTCTCATTGAGGTCCCCTTACGTTGAACATAGTGTGTATCTTCTCATTGAGGTCCCTTACGTTGAACATAGTGCGTATCTTCTCATTGAGGTCCCTTACGTTGAACATAGTGTGTATCTTCTCATTGAGGTCCCCTTATGTTGAACATAGTGTGTATCTTCTCATTGAGGTCCCTTACGTTGAACATAGTGTGTATCTTCTCATTGAGGTCCCTTACGTTGAACACAGTGTGTATCTTCTCATTGAGGTCCCTTACGTTGAACATAGTGTGTATCTTCTCATTGAGGTCCCTTACGTTGAACATAGTGTGTATCTTCTCATTGAGGTCCCTTACGTTGAACATAGTGTGTATCTTCTCATTGAGGTCCCCTTACGTTGAACATAGTGTGTATCTTCTCATTGAGGCCCCTTACGTTGAACACAGTGTGTATCTTCTCATTGAGGTCCCTTACGTTGAACACAGTGTGTATCTTCTCATTGAGGTCCCTTACGTTGAATATAGTGTGTATCTTCTCATTGAGGTCCCCTTATGTTGAACATAGTGTGTATCTTCTCATTGAGGTCCCCTTACGTTGAACATAGTGTGTATCTTCTCATTGAGGTCCCCTTACGTTGAACATAGTGTGTATCTTCTCATTGAGGTCCCTTACGTTGAACATAGTGTGTATCTTCTCATTGAGGTCCCCTTACGTTGAACATAGTGTGTATCTTCTCATTGAGGTCCCTTACGTTGAACATAGTGTGTATCTTCTCATTGAGGTCCCCTTACGTTGAACATAGTGTGTATCTTCTCATTGAGGTCCCTTACGTTGAACATAGTGTGTATCTTCTCATTGAGGTCCCCTTACGTTGAACATAGTGTGTATCTTCTCATTGAGGTCCCTTACGTTGAACATAGTGTGTATCTTCTCATTGAGGTCCCCTTACGTTGAACATAGTGTGTATCTTCTCATTGAGGTCCCTTACGTGAACATAGTGTGTATCTTCTCATTGAGGTCCCTTACGTTGAACATAGTGTGTATCTTCTCATTGAGGTCCCCTTACGTTGAACATAGTGCATATCTTTGAACATAAAGACATTTTTCTATGTCTCCCAAAGTAGACTTAGGCCTAAAGGACGTGAGATGTTCTCTTTCCTGTGTGGGGGCCTCTGCGGGAGCTCAACAAACCATGTGCAACCCAGATTCGGCACAAACAAGGGACTACATTATTATTTGCTCCTATGCCCTCCAACATGTGGAACGCCCTACCAACAGTCATTAAGACATGTGAATCCCTTGACTCCTTCAAAACCGCTCTCAACGGGCACCTATACGGACGGCTGCAATTCGAAACTGGCCCCCTTAAAATCTAAATCCCACCACCCTTTTCCCCTCACTGTATATGTTTCTTTTCCATTTTTACCTCCTTATGATGAATTCCTGTTCTGTTCTTTGACTATATATAGAAGTGTCTATTTGTACGTCTCGAAATGTTTTGATGATTTGAACAAGGTGACCCTCTTGTAAACAAGTGTAATGCTTTATTGGGTCGTCCACTCACAGTCTTTGTATTGAGTTAATTGTGCTTGAAATGTAGGCCCCCTACTGTAATTCTGCAAACTGTTAATCAGACCAGTGTGTGTCCAGTGGAAACCTCGTATGAATCTGATCTCAGGTCAAGAATGGGTTAATCAGACCCCAGTGTGTGTCCAGTGGAAACCTCGTATGAATCTGATCTCAGGTCAGAATGGGTTAATACATATTTCAATCAATCAATGAATGACAATGTGATAAGGTTTGGCTGCCCATCGTCCTTATTTGGACACCGTTTTATTTCCAGATGTTTTCCATCAGTTTTAGGGGTTTCTTTCACCTTTTTTGTTTTATATAAAATAAAAAAAGTTATCATAATGTTTGTGTAGCAATTTATAACCTCGACAAAGAAAAGAAAATGTACTTTTTTAAAGTAAAGCATTCTGTATTTCTTTCTCTAGTTTTGACAAACGCGGCAGATGTCTACGTTCATGCTACACATAACTGACTCAATAGTGCCACCGCGTGGCGGACTCAGGTTACCGCACACACACACACACACACACACACACACACACACACACACAACACCACACACACACACACAACACACACACACACACACACACACACACACACACACACAGAGCGTCTCAGCTGTGTTAGATTCAGAATCAGAACAGAACGGAACAGAAACATCTCGGCGTCACGACGAGAGACTAAGACTTTAACTTTAACAACTAGACGTAAATAGAAGAAAACACACAAATGCAACATGTCGCCGATCAGGAGGAGACAAAGGAGAAAGTTAAGGTAAGAAACGGAGATGCTTGGATAATAATATTATTACTACTGGCGTTTGGTTTGGAGAAATTTCATTTTCGCCGTGCGACGCGTGTTGCGTACGTGTTGCGTGCGTGCTGCTGCGTGCGCGAGCGCGGTTCCCCGTAGGAGGTGGAGGACCGTGGACGCGCGGCGCGCACGCGGTTTTCGAGGAGAGAGAGAGAGACTCACTGCATCAGATCGGAGAGAGAGAGAGAGAGAGAGAGAAGAGAGAGGAGAGAGAGAGAGAGAGAGAGAGAGAGAGAGAGAGAGAGAGAGAGAGAGAGAGAGAGAGAGAGGGAGAGAGAGAGGGGTAGAGAGAGAGAGAGAGAGAGAGAGGGGGGGGGGGAGAGAGTGAGAGAGAGAGAGAGACGCACGGAGAGAGAGAGAGAGAGAGAGAGAGAGAGAGAGAGAGAGAGAGAGACATAGACGCACGGAGAGAGAGGGATCATCATCTACAGCGTCATAAATATAACAACAGCAGCTGTATTTAATTGAATGAAGGAACAATCACATGGTCTCTCTCCTCTGCTCAGCATTACGTTATGGAGGCGGTTCTTCAATTCATCATGAGGATGTGGTTATCTAATGGAGACCTGATGATGAGGAGGAGGAGGACGGCTCCTTCCTCCACCATGTAGGGAAGCGGCACGGCTATAGGATATCACTGCGGTCCATTCGGTTCCGTTTGGACTCCCACAGATGTGTGTGTGTGTGTGTGTGTGGTCGGACGGTCTAGGAGAGATATCCGTCTCCTCTGCTAGCCTCCTTCCTTCCTAACTATAACAGCAGATCTACAAGCTGTCTGACTGCAGGCTAACACGGAGCAGATTCCTGGATGGATCTGTGTGTGTGTCTGCCAACAGATCTGCAAACTGTCCACAGGCTCCGTGGAGCGACCCGAGGCCATCATGGATGGATCTATAGTGTGTGTGTGTGTTGTGGTAGTAGCGGCTCTAGCCTAGCCGCCTCTAGGCTGCTCTACGGCGGGGACAGAAGCTCCAGTTCCACCGTATCTGATCATGGATGTATCCGTGTGTGTCTGCTGTGTAGCCTCTAACGGATC